>NC_031495.1:42220548-42224561 GCF_000237925.1 Schistosoma mansoni | reverse complement strand
TTTTGCGTTGGTCATAAATCGTTGTGTTTACGTAGCGTTTGTGTAGTGTTCGAGCGATTTTGTATCCTCTGAAAGACTTGATAGAGAAATGCATACATAATGTCATGCCAATTCCTGTTCTCTCTTTAAACCTACCCTGGTGATATTAGCTTATTATCCAGAGTGATTATATATAAAATTGTCTTCATATTATTTTTATTATTATTATCCTTGTCTATTCTTACCCCCCATTTCCAGTCTAGTTGACCTTTTATTTTTATATATAAATGTTCTTAACAAGTATATGTGTGATCAGATTGTTCGAAATGTATTGCGCTAATATATCACATAGTTCTAATAATCTTCATCTTTTTATTACATTATCGTAATAAGGACTCATCAAAACATGAACTAACAGAAATTAGGCGCCAAATATATGTAAGACATTATATGTATTTGATGTAAGAATGTGAACTTTTGAAAGTTACATAATTTCATTTTCTCTTCAGGGTTCTTCAGAGAAATAAATAAAATTTTGATTATTTCAGAAAAAAACTGAATCTAAATACGAAGCCCTTCCTAGTTAATATAGTATTATATTTAATAATTTAATTACATTAGCAGTTTGTTAAACTGATTATATATATATATATATATATATATATATATATATATATATATATATAATCATCTACTGTACATAAGATACGGACATGGTATATTAGATTCTATCTACTATATTATTAAGGATAATAAGTTCTATGGAAATTTTTAAGATGGGGAACATGTAGTGTCCTAATCACTTTAAAGTCTTATTGAACATTCTTATTCATTTCATTCTTCACAAGTTAATTAAAACATTCATTCGATAGAATTAAATAGCTTATTGAGAGTAAATAACTTGTATACTGCATTATATATATATATATATATATATATATATATGTTAAAATATCTTTCGACTGTGGTATGACGAAAATGGATTCTCTTTTAGTGTAAGTGAAATATTATGCAAAGATTAATAGTTCATGAGGATTTATGACACATCTAGTAAACATAATAAAATAATAGAATGATTGTAATATTGGCTCAGACGGTATCAATAATAACAACATAAATGTGCGTAATTTTTGCATGAAAATGAAGAAAAGATGTAAAATTAACAGGTTTTAATTAAACTATATATGAAGTGAGATAACTAAAGTGTTTTCTCACTATAAGTGCATATATAAATGAGATTAAATGTAATGATATAATTCCAGAAACGAAGATGAATTTAATCATGGGAGTATGAGTAAAAATAAAGGACAGGAGATATTTTCAAATGCAAAAATAAAAGGAATGAAAGTACAGGAGTGAAAATATCTTACGGTTATGTTAAAAGCACGCAATACTCAGCATCATCTCTTGGATAGAAAATTTTCTACTGTTTCATGAAGCTAAATGCGGAAAATTTGATTTTAATATATTCTATTAGAAATCAGAAAATCATTTAGTGAATGAGATGAGTTAAAACAATCAATTAAATGTTCAAAGACAGAACTCTTGACTACTTCCCTTTATATTTAAATCCGAAGTACTTTAGTTTCTCAACAAGTTAAAAATATGATTCTTTCCTTTTAGTTGATTTACAAGTCTAATCAATATTGTCTATCAGTTTAAGGTTTGTATTTATAAAATTTTTTGGAAAATACAAAATCAGAGTGAGTGTCCAACTGAGTAACATACAGAAGACGACAAATTCGTTCTCCTTCATATTTAACTATAATGTATATTTGACTAAAGCAAAAATAATTAATACGTCAGAATAACATGAATTCATTATATTTCATGGCTTTTCACTAGAAGCTTACAAGCTAAACACAATAATATTATTCTTTAAAAACAGAATTGTTTGTTACGCAATTTTTCTTTTCAAGATACTATTTATTAAATTTCATTTCTTATTTGGTCTGTACTCAGTTAATGTTGTTTTAAGAGTTACGTAAACATAACAATAAATTATTTCTGTATAATTGTGTTTTTGTGTTCTTAGATGTTTACTTTAGAATATTCTTATATTCAAATTATAAATTATTTATTTACTTCAACGCATAAATATTGGTACAAAAGGGCACCAGATATATATGCGCCGCATAAATCTCATTTGATTTATGTGAGGGCTGTGATACTGCCAAGGTGCCCAAACTGAAGCTGGTGGCTTTCTTAGGGTCCACACCTGGAGCCTTTGACCTAAAGGTCTGATCCACAAGGCAGTGGAGCATCGTGAGGAGATGCAGTCCCGTGGTAGTCGGTGACCAACGATTGATTCATGCGCCATTTGTTCCTTCAGGACACTGGAGCACATGAGCATCATTGGTTTGGAATCAGGGTTTTCCAACTCCCCTAGGTGGACTTTCCATGTCCACCGACCCGATTAAAGCGCCAGACATTCGTTTTTCATCCTCTCAATTTCGTAAACAACATCCCCGCCACGAGAAGGCAGTTAGTAGGACTTCTCTGGCAGAGGCTCTATATCCGTGGCCATATGAGAGCTTTTCGAGAGGAAGAGCGTACTGTCCACACTCTCGTTCGTACCAGGGCATTTGGGGGCAATCTATAAATACTAACATTAATTAATTAAGATATGAAAATCTCTTATTGTTCTTTCGTACTTAGTTCTCTTTCTAATAATGCTCATGGATGGGAACACTACCGATATTATGTTATCAAGTATGTATATTGATTTATTAAAGATTAATACTATTATACTTAAGTTGTAAGCTCCTGATAAAAAATCTTGAAATATGAATTTATGTTATTCTGCTACATTAACTTTAGTCAAATGAATAAAAGGAAAAAAAATTATGGAATATAATCAACACTAACAAGCATATTCGAGTGTTATAATGCAAATTAAATTAAACTTCCTTATTTAAAATAGAAATATAATTTATTTAAATTTAATGTATATTTAATTATTGATAGGGAATACATTGTAGATAATGTTAAAAAGGTATGGTACATGTATATAGTTTGTAATGAATAAAAAAGTAAGAGACAGGAAACTATATTCACAATTAGATGTTGTCAAGTAATAATATGAAAACATAGACATCTATGCTCACCTATCTCTAAAACAATATGTCATCATCTGATCTTGCTTTGTATATTATTGATCATAATAATCTACACATTATTCAAAGTAGTCAATCAGAATTTGAATAAATGTTACTTTTCACTATTAAAGTTAACAATTCAAAGTGTGAAATGAGTATAAAAAACTCTCAGAAAGCATTTTTCTTTTTTACTGAACAATCTTGTAAACAATCAAAGAATACAATGATATTTTGTTAAAAAATGATTTGAGTAAAAATGTATCAGTATAAAAGTTTCTACATTTTTTGTTTATATATACTTAATGTTATATAACTTTCTATAGACTCAGTTTATAGTTAAAATTCACTTAGTATTGTTTTTTTGAATCTTCCCATTGATACTTAGGACTGAAACTGGTCAGTTTGTTATTGGCATACTTGCATACTGTGCGTATTGCCTCGATATAGCCTTAACTCACAAGCATGGTAAGCAAAGATGAATAGTGGCTAGCAGTGGAGTCCAAGACACGCGTTTCGCCCTATTTGGGATTCGTCAGCTGGATTTACCAGCATCTCAGAGTTGATGTTCACTCTAGGACTCGAACCCAGTACCTTTCGCTTCAAACTCCATCGCGTTATCCACTCAACTACTGAGTCCTGATAGCCACTTACTTGTAAAGTGGGATGAAGTTTAAATTCATTTAGTATTGTTTGTTTGAATCTTCCCATTGATACTTAGGACTGCAACTGGTGATTCTCTTATTGGCATATGTACATACTGTGCGTATTGGCTCGCTATAGCTGAGTGGATGACGCGATGGAGTTCGAAGCGAAAGGTACCAGGTTCGAGTCTCAGGGTAAACATCAACTCAGATGCAGGTACGTCCAGCTGACGAGTCGCAAATTGGACGAAATGTGCGTCCTGGATTCCACTGTTAGGCACTATTCATCTTTGGT
>NC_031495.1:42167218-42220127 GCF_000237925.1 Schistosoma mansoni | reverse complement strand
CAACCTACCCAATCCAAGTTATCAAGTCAAACCTTGATAATGATACCTATAAGCTCAGTCTCAATAAACAATAAAATGTCTTACCACATTTACTAAGTTCTATAAAATATATTCATAAATAAATCAAATGAGTTACGAATAGTAAAGAAGCCACCAGTGACGATAACGTAAGCATAGTAGAATGAATTAATTGGCGTTAATATATCTGTATCACTAAGTGGTTTTAGCATAAATTTATAGAAATAATTTTGTTCACCCACTTAACTTAAACAAATATCAATACGGATGATATAAATTGGAATGAAGATTGAATAAAATGCTTTAATTATATGTTATTATTGGAAAGAAGTTCCAAAAATCACTTAAGTTGACAATACGAAATCATGAAGTTTAGCATCTTTAAATAAGTAAACAAATAAATTTACGAGTAAAATCTAATTGAGACGGAATGTAAGTTAGTTATCGTGATTTCTTTAAGGTCGTCAATAAATAATTTAACCCAAAGAGTCTGACTGGTTATCATAAAAATCCAAACGAATATTATTTGCATTTGTTTCATCTTACTCACTTTTTTTTGGCTTTCTTCATAACAATATTATTTATGTCATAATGTGGTATGTGCTATTTATATCGACATAAGTAGTGTACAACGCTAGTCAGGAATAAAATGTCTGGCAGCAGAAGGTCGACAAGGAAAGAATGGGAACAGAAAGCGATTGGTATCAAAATAAAGAAACAGTGAAGTCCGAAACGATTGATTGACATTTGCAAAAAGAACAGTCAAGTTTAAGACAAATGATTGATATTTTGCAAATTAAATATTTATTGTACGGTTCTCAGATTTCACTAAGATGTTCTGTAACTTTGTATTCAAATACATTCAATTGCCCCCACTTGTGTTCCTTTTAACTAAATTTTAATATGAATTTAAAAATCAGTTAAGGATAATGTAACAGAATAAAACGTGATTTCCATTGGTTTTATTGAATGTATTGAGGAGATTATACACAAAATACTGACTATATAAAGTCAAAGATAAAGAATGTCAGTTTACGAGATATTATATATTTCTCATATTTCCTTTTACATTACACTTGTTACATTGAAATCAGTTAGTAAGCAACTTCTAATATTGTTATTTAAAAATTATAATTTCACTACAATATAAAAAGACAAGATTTCATAATTTCATAGACTGGTTATAAATTTAAAAAGAATAGTTGTTAAGGTAATCACGCATTAGATGTTTGAAATGAAAAATACCGAATTCAAATCCTTTTTGTGGGTATTTACATTGTGATACATAAACAACTAGCTGATGAATCTTAAGTATAAAGAAAAGAATATAATGACTTGCATTGTTAAACTCATTCAGATTTAAAATGAATAATATATATCTGATATTGTAATTAATTTATTATATAATAATAAATAATTTATTACTCCATCAAAATGTAATATTTCACTGAATTACTAAAATCACTGAGACATTATTATATACAAATTAGGAAGCATGATTTCAACTATAAAATTAATAAACTCTTCACAACCCCCCCTACTGATATTAAGCAATAAACTACATATTTATCATAAAACGCATTATAGTGTAACATGGTATAATTTTTTTAGAAACAAACTTATATAGAAAAAGCAGATTTATTACAAAGTTATAAAACCTCAATTTCACCGCTATCAAAATTCAAAAGTATTCAAAAACGTTTTCTCATACATACGAACAAAAAAGGTTCACAAAATATATTACTAATAATACATTCGAGAAATTATAGCAGAATATCCATCAATTCACTTGGTATTGTTTGCTTGAATCTTCCCATTGATGTTTAGAACTGCAATTGATCAGTAAGAGACTGATGGCGTTTGAAGCGAACGGTACTGGGTTGGAGTCCTAGAGTGCACATCAACTTTAAGATGCACGTACATCCAGTTGACGAGTCATAAATAGGACGAGAAGCGCGTCATGGATGCCACTGCTAGGCGCTATCCATCTTTGCTTAGAATATCCATCAATTTAAAAGAATGAACACGGTTATTCAAGGACCAAGATTAGAATAATATGGAATGATAGTAATAAATTAAAGTCTATACTTTTTGAAAAGACTTGATTTATAGATTTTTTTATAAATGATGTTTTTGGAAAGAAAAAAAATATTGATGATATTGTGAAACAGTGAAGTATATAGATGATACATCTGTCCAAGTAAAATTATTTTATACTACTTCAATGGTAATTGTGTACACAATACAATATAACAGATTTAACAAATGCACTGTTGTTATTAGTACAGAAACTAATAAAATATATAGAAATATTAAATATTTCATATAAACAAATTAAATGTATTCTGCTATAAACTCCAGTAAACATTTGCCATTGAAAGCAAACAAAAAGTCTAAGCTATCTTACATCATGAACTGGCATCAAGCAGAAAAAACCATTTTAAACTTAAGTATGTAGTGTTGATGCTAAAAATATGAATAGATGGATCATGAGCTGATTCACTATTTAATGGTATGTCATGAGACAATATATACACCCGGTAAAGCACTATAGAGCGTTTACATGTATAAATGTACTTAGATTTAATTCTGTCAGATGATGAACAAGACAAAATATGTAGTGAAAGAATATTCCGAATATTTTGACTAAATAATGCTGTTAAGTTTCTTGTTAAGTTTTAAATTATCTGTAAACAAAGATAGTTGTAGTAAAGTCTGAAAGTTCAACACTATGTATACTGAAAACCAAAACGATTTGCGAAGTCACAATTTGGTCTTTATTTAGAAGTTTACGGAAAAGTAGAAACTACACCGGCTTATATTACGTTAACCTCACAGCTGAGAAAGCTACATCGTACTAAAAACTATGTTTTTATATTTTTCTTTAATTTATTTGCTAAGATTTCTAGAAAATCTTATTTATATCTGAGAAACGTAATCTAGTTAAATATATAAATAAATAAATTACTTAATCAAATTGACTTCTTAGTGTTTCCGAGCTACTTAATATTCAGCCTACTTGATTGTCTGGTCCATACTAATGTTTTGTTGAAAGCGTAAATGACAATTTCCGTGAGCCTGATTTTTATAATCTTTCTATATAATCTATATAAATATCAAATAAATCATACCATATCATTTAAGTATGAAACAATTTCATCTTAAACGAATTACTGATGTATAATAACTACAAATAAACAAGAAATCTAGTTATGTTCCTTAACTAAATATACCATAGAAAAGTAAAAAGCTGACTGTGAAATGTTTATGCGATTCACAAAGCCACTTTATGATATGGTGTTTATTTCAATCTATTAATGTTAAATAAGTAGGCAGATAACCAAATCAACAAAGTAAAAATCACTTTTTTTTTCTAAAGAAACATTTTAAATTATAAAACGAATTTTCTTCAAAAAGAATACAATCTACAATTATGGTGCTTCTGCTTGAACCTTCTAGTATTTAGCATAGCAACAATTTGTAAGATTTGTATAAACACCCAGGAATTTAGGGTTTTAGCATTTACAATTATTCAGAATAAATACATTTTAAACTGAAAGATTTGTTTTAATATTCACACATTTCAAAAAAGTAGGATCTAAAGATTTAAACTTATGTACGGTTAAATTTATTTCATAACTGTTTAGTAATAAGTTTCAATGTTTATAACTGAAAAAAGTAAGGAAAAACACAGAATGCTTATTTATAAGTGCCCCCCGACTACCTTGGTACGGCCGAGAATGGAGAGAGTCAGCTTTCCCTCTCCGAATGTTCTCACATGGCCACGTGTATACATCCACTACCAAGGAAGTCCTATTCACTGTCACCTCGCGGCAGGGGTGTTGTTTACGAAATTGAGAGGACGAACAGCGAATGTTAGACGCTTTAACTAGTTAGGTGGATACGAAGGATCCACCTAGGAAATTTGAAAAACCCTTATTCCAAAGCAGTGGTGCACACGTGCTTCAGGATCCTGAGGGAACGAAGGCGTATGAACCTATTGTTGGTCACCGGTTACCATGGGACTTCATCTATTTTCGTTGCTTTAATACCGTTTTGTCCTATTGTAGTACTCCTCATCAGTGCTCAACGAAACGGCCACCCAGTGCTTCCAGGTTATCCACGGTGGTCTAGCTTCAACTGACTCATGATTTCAACCATATAAAATTATTGCTATATACTTTTTTTAATACTATCTACAACATGTCACATAATAAAAGTGAAAATACTCATTTCTTTCCAAGAAACCTTTTGATGAGCTTCATTCAATAAATTAAAGTGCAGATTTTAGACATTATTCATTTTTTTCTTCATTATCTATATATATGAATGTATTTGTATAAGAATACCATTACGTAATACTCAACTATTATTTTCTCTAATTTTTAACACAGACATGTTCATCACATTGAAATATTGAATATGCAATTTTAAAAATAAGTTTAGATCAAATAATTAATATGATGATATTAGATTTCATTGAAAAGAAAAATTAAGTAATTTCTTAGCATAAATATCAAAAAAGAAAAAACCTAAGTGAGAAATGATTCGTATTACTTTTTTCATAATAACAAGTAGTATATTTATTTGTAAATAGATTTTATAACCTTTTTATTCAGAAACTTGAGAAGAAAAGAAACTTTTCTCCTGTTACCGTGAAAATGTAAGTTAAGATTTAAATTATTCTGCTATAAACAACTATTTCTGCTTCTTGAACTGATTTAATTAATTTATGAATAAAAATTGTTTTATTATTAGAAGGAGGGGGTTTATGGACATTATAGTAATTTAATAAATGGATTCATGAGTTGATTAATGTTAGGCCGCGATTAAAAGCCTATCAGTGAATAGGCATTTCGCCCTAGTACTGGACTCCTCAGAAGTGCGTACACGCGGTATTATATCCGAAATTGTAATCCAGGACCTTCAGTCTCGAGCGTGGACGCTCAACCTATAAACCAATAAGCCGGCATCCAACAGTGTTAACATCTAACTTCAACCAATCCACGGAATTGTGTGACCATCTTCCATTGTCTGAGGTAGATCCTTGTCTCTACCCGATATAACGTCCTGGGTTCGAATTTCACGTGCGGGATCGTGGATACACACTGCTGAGGAGTCCTGTACTAGGACAAAACGTTTATCCACTAATTCCAGGTTTTTAATGGTGGTCTAATATTCATCGATTCATGATCTCAATCAAAAAACTTAAAATAGTTTAAAAACTTAAACGAAACTCTTCATAATCTCAGCTATCGGTTTACTAATGATGAAATATTCTTCAATCCGAATAACTCGTTTCATATCTCTCAAATGATTAACACACTAATTCTATTTGATTTACCCTCAACTTAAGTGTAGACAATTTCTGATAAATTTTAAAGTTCATATACGAAAATCAAAATGAAAAATTTCAAATTTATCATAATTTAACACTAACACCAATGTTCACTCTCCTAGTTTACAATTTTTCATGAAGACAAAAATACTTAGTCATAAACTTAACATTCAAGGAGTTCTAGAAACAAATTTAAAACACTGCTAGTACTCCTTATATGAGATGAGAATTGATTTTGCTTTCATTTATTGATAACGAGTTTCGCATGAAATATAAAAGTACTACACAACTATTAGATGATAATTCTCATTATGATACTGAATCTGTTTTGAAAGTTCAAATTAACAGCCAAAACCCGTTAACACAACAATGATTCACAAAAAATTCAACCTAGATACATCGTTGTATTTGTTTATTCAAATAACGTTTTTGATATTAATTTTATTGTCCTTTTTTTAGGAGAAATTCAATGGAGTTAATTTAGTCGTTTGACTTCCACAAATCATTTTTTCACTGATTGCGTTTTTCGAAATTCATGATTATGCTCCATAATCCGTTAATATTTGTTTTTCTAAATCAAATTTTGTCTACTTTTATCTCTGCTCAACACTTACCGAATAGTTTAATAAAAGAAGAATGTAATTTGAACAAAAGTGTGACATTAAAAAGTAATAGTTTAGAAACTGAAATACAAAATTTATTATCCACTTATGTTCGTACTGAACGACCTAGAAATTTACAAATGATTAAAACAAACAATAATTCAAAAGAGTCAACTAATTATACCACATACAATGGACCATTAATTGTAGAAGTTAATACATTTATACATAGTTTTAGTTCAATTAGTGTAGTTAATATGGATTTTACAGTTGACTTTATGTTGCGTCAGCGATGGTTAGATACGAGACTGAAATTTTCTGCTGACCATAAATTTACTAAACTGCCGATTTCCTATGCCAAAAATCAAATTTGGATCCCGGATTTGTTTTTTCGTAATGCTAAACATGGATTTTTACATGATATGACCACACCAAACTATTTAATTTGGCTTGATTCAAACGGCTTGATCACATTCAGTCAGAAAATATCCATGAAATTATCATGTCATATGACTTTGCATACATTTCCATTTGATTCGCAACACTGTACAATCAATATCGGTAGTTATGGATATTCAAAAAGTGATTTAGAATTTCGTTGGTGGAATACAGATGGATACGATCAGTTTGGTCTAATACCTACAACAAATCAATCAAGATCTATGGCTGTACAAATACGATCTGGATTAGAAATTAATGAATTTGATTTATTATCTTATGATACAAGCTATTGCAAAATGGAATATTCCACTACTGGTCGATTTTCCTGTATTGAAGCTGTATTTCATTTAAAGAGACGATTTGGTTTTTATCTTATTTATGCTTATTTACCTTCTCTTCTTTTGGTTGTTATTGCATGGTTATCATTTTTTGTAGATTATGAAGCTGTACCAGCTCGTATATCCATTGGGCTTTTGTGTGTTTTAGCATTGATCACACAAAGTGCAGCTATATTAACTCAAGTACCACGAGTTTCATATATTAAAGGAATTGATATTTGGTTATTTGTATGTTTAGCATTCGTTGTTAGCTCATTACTTGAATTTGCTATTGCAAATTCTCTAGCTAGACGAAGATCAAAATCATGTGCTCCAAATTCAGTAAACCATATCAGTAACGATTGTATGGTCTTAACAACATCTGATGAACTATTAGAATTTCTGCAAAAATATATTCATAAAATAAAAAATAATGATGATCAATCAGATGAAAAAACATTAGAAAATAATAACGACTTATGCAGACCTCATACAAATAGTTCTCCAACAAGTACATCAGTAAAATCAATGATTCCAAACTTATATCTACCATTAAATAAACAAAAAAAGATTAAAGTCGTTGATGAGAATCATAAAGTATTAAAAGATAAACATCATGATAAATCCTTTTTATTAGATCGTATATGGTCTATTATTTATCCTATACTATTTGCTATATTCAATGGAATTTATTGGATATATTTTCTTAAATATCAATAAATTTTAATTCTGTAAAAATAATTTAATCATTTATGGTACATCTTCGCTATTTCATTAAAGAAAAACCCTTCTCACTCTGTCTCTCCCTCTAGATATAAATAGTAACATGTGCATAGTGATTACTCTATTCTTTATTTGTAAATATCATTCAACGTTACTAGGGATTAATTTTTAAAAAAATTATTTGATTATTACTTTAAAGAAATTTATTTTATTTATGTCATTTAATTTAATTGGAATATAGTTGGTAAACAATATAACAATAAATTTGGTTGTTTACATATTAGTGCAATGCTAAATTAATATTATAAATGTTCGAAAGAGAAAAAGCAAACTGTTCTTAACTATTCTATCTTACAAGAGGCATAATTATTACAGTAAAATTTGATTGTATGAGATAAACATTGTTTTAATGGTTTGAATTATAAATAAATAACAAAGCATAAATATATTTAATAGTTTTATTATTTATAATATGAATAAACAAGTTCTGAAATAGGAATTCTCTTCTGATGAAGCATGATCGAATCTTGGTTTTGTATCAGTAGTAATTATAGTTTCTTTTTAAATGTAAAGATCAAAACCTGAAATAACAGTGATGAGCTTCAAATTCACTTGGTGTTGTTTACTTGTATCTTCCCGCCCCATTGCACAAGCAGGTAGCTATCAGGACTCAGTAGCTAAGTGGATAACGCGATGGCGTTTGAAGCGAACGATAATAGGTTCGAGTCCCAGAGTGAACATCAACTCTGAAATGTAGGTACATTCAGCTGACGAGTCCCAAGTAGGACGAAGCGCCAGTCCTGGATTCCACTACTAGCCACTATCCATCTTTGGACAAAAATGTATACATTTTATTCCAAATTATTTCATTTATTTAATGAACTAAACGTATACAGCTTTATCTCAATAATATTTTTTTCTTAAAAAGCTGATGATGTCACTGAATACTCTATTGAGACGTATATAATTTGAAACATTTATGTTATCTCAAGCAATTAAAGTTGAGTTTACTGACCATTGAATCATTTCATCTGACTAAACAACACATTTGTCTGCTATGCTCTCACTATGTACACTAAATAACAACTTAACAAGTTCAAGAAAATGTACTTTAATGTTAAATTTAAGGCAGGATAAAGAAAAAAAATCGAATATAGTTTAAAATTACAAAAAACTTATAAAAGAACTCAATAATAACCAAGTCAAAATTTAAAAAAAGACCTAAATATACCTTTAAAGGGATTAGTGTCAAGGATGGATGAGAGGTCGCACAAATTCTTATTCAGTTTTTTATTATTATGACCTTTATGTTTGTCGTTTCTCTTCATATCTGTTAATTGGACAATTATCTAACCCGTAAATTATTTTCATCTTTATATTCCTTCCTTACCCCTTGATTATTGCGTAACCTTATTTTTAAAAAAAAGGTTAATTGTACATTTTCGAGTTTTAATATGCGAACATTAACTGATAAGGTCAAATGAACTTAATAATATGTAAACTTAAATGTTTTCTATCAGTCTTAGGCAGAAATTACTCAAAGTTAACTTACAACAGTGAGAAAGTCGATAAAAGTTACTAATAAAACGGTAAATAATTGTTACTAGTTGAAAGAAACTGTTCAACAATTCACACTTACTGTTTGTTGATATCATTTAAAATACAATTTATATTACTGAAACAAATAAGTACCATTCTACTGTCGACTAAAATATTGAAATTGCAAAATTACAGTGCACTTTTTAAAAAAAATGAAACTTTTGCAATATACAACAATTAGACCGAAGTAATCTTGGTCTACACTGAAAAGATTTAATAGAGCTGTATATAAAAATGATCTACATTAACTATATTTATGCGAATCTTAGCACTTCAGATTAATTAACCATGTACAGTGATAGATTTCAACTATCTAGTATGATGAAATTCAATGAAGAAAAAAAATCAGGCATTTAGATATTGAGAAAACAAGAAAGAACATTCTAATAGTAATGTTGATTTTTCAGTGATCATTAAATTTTGTAATTTAAAAAATGTAAAGAAAACAAAAATTAAACTGTAAGTAATACATCTAATATTTCAATGAATTGTTCAGTTGATGATGTCTACGAGACAGCAGTTATAACATTATTTGTACTTGTTATATTCATCTAATTATACGATCAAATTTTCGAATGCCATCTGAAATTAATATAAACAAATGATTTTATTAAATCAATTTGTTTTTCAGTGATATGTAAAACAGTTAGTATAGTTATAAATAAATATTATATTTGTAATATTCCAATGAGTAGAAAAATTAGGTTTATTCTCTGAAGAAGTAGCTTACGATGAGTCATGAAACGTCAGAAAATCCAATTTTTCTACTCATTGAGATATTACAATTACATTATTTGTTTATAACAATCTGCCCAATGCTCAGTTTATTTAAAATCATCAAATCAAAACTTGGTAGTGATACCTAGTGAGTATAGTTGTTCAACGTTTTCCTCTCGTGAGTAGACAATATGAATCAATGGTTTTATCATAAGTTTGATAAACTCAAATGGCTGCACCTATGGGTGATCAAAATAAGGAACATTTTATTATTAATGACAAAACAGACAACTTCATTTTTTTTTAAAAAATACTTCATTCAGACATATTGTAAGTATATCTGACTTCGGTAGATATGAGTCCATGCTAATTCCGAATATATTAAAGATGATCAACATTCATTCGTATAAACTAATATAGGAATTTAGTTTTAAGAACATCTTACATTTATTCGAGTTTTATCTTACATTTGCGTGATTTAAGTGTCAGACTAAAAAATTTCCATTTAGTTGGTCATTCATAGAAATTTGATAAGATTCACTTTTTTGTAAGTTTGTTGTAAAAGCTGATTTATTGCCCATCATGGACAGAACATCGTTTTTCTAGCTTTTTAATATTTGAAAATATATACGAACTATGGGTCATAAA
The DNA here is from genome assembly GCF_000237925.1 of Schistosoma mansoni. Lineage (NCBI taxonomy): Eukaryota > Metazoa > Platyhelminthes > Trematoda > Strigeidida > Schistosomatidae > Schistosoma > Schistosoma mansoni. Next base: position 42,209,724 of record NC_031495.1, on the reverse strand, counting down.
TGTCCCATTTATAGTAGAAAGTTATATTTCATGTTTAAAGATTACAGTTAGTTTCATTTTCATATTTCTTTCGTACTGGTACACAGTACTTACAATAACATTATGAACATTATAAATGATGAGGACTAGATTTACCAGAACGCTGTAAGATTTTGTCTTTCTTAGTTAAAAAGTGTCTTTTGATAAGACCAATCTTTTGAAGTTTAAAAACAAAACATCCTTTTTGTTAAAACCTTTTCAGGAAAGTAACTTTGAAGCGTGTTTTTCCGCAAGATATATTTTTTGAGATATCCTGATTACAATAAATCAAAAACTGTTTATTCAATGAAGTGGTACTTAGACTTAAAAGAACATGGTGCGTTTTTCAAGTAACTTAAATTTTATAGAAAATTGAAAAATTGATCCAACAAATTCCAATAGTCCTCTGATCTGTATTCCGAACGGACCTTAGTATAACAGTCTATCATATGACTATTCCATAACTTTTATTTCTTATAAAAGTTAGGTAGCTAGAGGTAATCGACTGAAAACCTTGGATCTAGGTTCTGTGCTAATTGATCAATGGAGTTCAATGTTTATTGAAAAGGATCAAATAAACATGATATTGATCACTGGTCAATAGTCGTCTAACTTTATGGCTGGAGATAAACTCTACTTTTTCACGTCATCTAATAATATCGCAGTCTGTAATTGCGGTTGTGTTTTCGTTTATTGACTCACTCATTTGTAGATATTTTGGAATAATTTTTGTCAGGGAATTAATTGGAAGTATGTCTTTTGCTATGCTGTAATTTTTCTTCCATCGTGAATGACCGTACTATACTTGATACATTCGTAACGTGGAGTGGTATTTTCGTCATAAAAAGCTTTGCATTTTTCATGTGCTCCAGTTGATACAACCGAGTACGAAGCATTTCGTTCATCATGGATTACACTAGTGGTGGTTTCTCATCAGCTGCTGACAATTATATATTTATCAGAGTGTAACGTTGAGGTTTGATATAATTTGAAACAATTGACATTCATGATGGAAAGAGTTAGAACAACAAAGATTATCAGTAATAACTATATGTATGGAAACAGAAAAGATAAATTGTATGACAATTATAAAAGGTTGTTAAGAATTTAAATAAGATTCAAATCACTTAAAATGGACAGAAAATTTAAAGTAATGAAATGGTGTTTGTTTAGAATTAAAAATTCGACTGTTTCATAATAGTTAGGAAAGATTTGAAGAGGTTTACATAAGTTTGAAGAATTGAGTGAATGAAAAAACTGATGAATGAGGAAAACATGATTTTAGTGTACGTAAGATGAGAATTATATTGTCAAAGACCACACAACAAAACAAACAATAATGCGAGTCATAATAATAACAAAAATAATAACTGCATATGTCATAGGTCAAAGCTGTGTGTCAGGAAGGAGATAGTAATTAAGTTTAGTAAGGTCACAGCTTTATCGCAATTCGCAAAGGGCACCAGATGCATGAAACAAACTATTACACTAATAATATGATGCAAGTTCTTCTTTTTGATTAGTTAATGTTTGTATAACTAATACATTTATGCTTAACAAGAAGCTGATTTTTAACAAGGAAACCATAGAAAGTGGTACGGGACTCCACAGCAGTGTGCATCCACGATCCCCAACGTAGGAATCTAACCCAGGATATTCGATCTCGTGTGAGAACGCCTAACTTCCAGACCACTGAACCAGCATTCAACAGTGTTATTGTCTAACTTCATTTAATTTACGATATTGCGCGACCGCCTTCTATTATCTTCAGTAATTAACTACCTCACAGAGGACACGCTTGTACTCTACTGGTCATGGCTTCCGACTAGAACTCTGGGATCGGCCGTTCAGCCCTCCTACGCTTTCAATGATGGTCTAACACTGACCGGTATATGATTTCAGTGAGACTCGATAACCTTCACAAACCTATACTGATAATAAAAATTAGCTTAAACTTGTGATTTCTTTCTAATGACAAACAATCACATCATGAAATTATCCAAAGCATCACTTACAAATTTTATTGTTTCATTATATCAAGTTATTACATAAAATTAGAGACATGAAGGTTTAATAATCAGTTATTTTGTAGTAAATATTCACCATATAATGTTTTGTCCACTTTACAAAATTCTTGATCGTATGTGTTTAAAATTTTTACAATACATTACAATCAGACATATTGGAGACAAATGAAAAGAAGCATTTAACACTTATAACACATATGTTGTTTTTTCCACTTATATAATGAAACTATATTAACGATATCATTGTACTTTTTGTTGAATTGAAAATTGCATCTATGATATTGTTCGACTTAGTTCGGTGTTTTTTAAATAAGTTTTAATGTAAATGATAGATTGTTGACAAACTTTTGTAAACGATAAAACATTTCAAATTCCTGAAGCGAATAGTACAACTATTACTCACACCTATTACTTCTCATGGAGGAGCATAGGCTGACCACCACCATTCTTCATCCAACTCTGTCCTAAACAATCCTTTCCAGTTCTTTCCAGTTGCTATTTATTCTTTTCATGTCTGCCTCCGAATCTCGACTCAGTGTGCTCTCCAGTCCTCCTCTTTTTCGTTTCCCTTCATGATTTCAGGTTAGCCCTTGCCTATTGATGTACTTTACGATTTATTCAATGTGTGTCTTATCTACTTTCAACGTCTTTTCCTAATTTCCTCCTCAGCTGGAAGTTGAATAGTATAACTATACGGATTTAGAACTACTTTTCTTCCTAGAATATTACTGGAAAAGGAGAGGATTTTATTTGAGTATCAACAATATATTAATAAAATACATGTATGTAAAAAATTAACAAAATGTTTAGAATAAAAGTATTCAGAACCATTGTTTATGAACAAACTAAACCTTTTCATTAGATTAGATATTCATTACCGATTATCAGTTAATAGATTCGTTTACACACACTATGATTAAATAACTAGATGAACACAAGTAAGGTTTATTTATTTAGAACTAACACAAATATGCTTGATAATGTGTGTTAAAGTCTATCGTCAACCAAATTCTTAAGCTGTCAACTTTAATCAGTCTTTTGGGATTGAAATTCTACATGTTTTAAAGTTAATCATTTTTCTAAGTACTTGGAAAGCTAATCTTACGTTTTAATTTAAGAGAAGGGATTCAATGGAATTCTACTGACTTAAACATGTGCCCTGAAACATACAAAGTACTACAAGCCGTTGATTGAACATATTATCATTTAGCAAATATCACTTTATCTTAATGAAAACAAAGTAAATAAAAATAATGAAATGGAGAATTAGAATTGAGCTTAGTTTATCCCAAACGTGACAAAGAATATATTTTCGTATAAAATATTATAGGTACATGAAATATAAAAGGCGTGGGAAAACAAAATGTACTAATCTCTCGAAAAGTGTTCTTCATTTCAAAACAAGCACGTTATATTTGAGCTGTAAAAAAGCAAACATAAAAAGCACGTCTTCTCAGTTCTAATGAAAACAAAACAAAATTTACATACCATATTAAGACAGGTATAATAATTGGAAATGTATAGAATGTTCAGATATTCAATGAATTCAAATAATAACATTCTGAATGTGTACAGATATCCAACTAAAGTTTATGTGGAAAAACCTCACTTCACAAACAGAATTTTCTTCGACTACACTCACATGCCAACAACTACGTAAATATTCAGTGTATTGTAATGAAGTGTTGATTCTTACTCAAAAAAGCAGTTGCTTAGAGAAATTCTAGTCGTTTTGACTCAATATACTGTGTTATTTGCAATTAAGCAATGAGTGAGTTGATTTGAATTACTACTTAAAAAAATATCAACGTTTATGGGTGTCGGATTTTAATCGATAAGTTTATAATATTTCAAATCACAAATCATACAAATCACTACAGATTTTGATTAATTTTCCTGTCAAAATCTTTCTTTCAAAAACTTTAGTAAGGAATGTAAAAATGTATGCACAAAAAATATAATAAAACATTCTCATCCATTAAATAATACCATGTTTTCCATGGTTTTCCGGCTTCAATTGACTCACGAATTCAACCATAAAATTACCAAAATCCCCACGAAACCCCTTCTGATAATAATCATCGTATGCTCACTAGTGACTGGCTTCAAGAAGTATTTCCTGGAGTTCTAGTGAGAAGCAGTGATCATCAGAGTTGAACCGGGTCTGTTGTGAGATAGTAACTCTCTGAAGACAAAACTGAACGGTGGCTCAATTTCGTGGATTGGTCGAAACTAGACGTTAACGCCACTGGATGCCTGCTCAGTGGTCTGAAGGTTAAGCATTCGCGCGCTACCTATAGTTCCTGGGTTCAAACCTCGTGAGTCGGGATCATGGATGCGCATAGCTGAGGAGTTTCACAATAGGATGAAATGTCCGTCCAGTACGTCCAGGTTTTCCATGACAGTCTAGTTTCAATTGATTCATCAATTCAACTATAAAATAAAAAATGGAAATTATTCTTGACAACTTCACTATATGTATGTATATTTGAACAAACTCCTAATTATGTTAAAACAAACATAAAAATTTTCTTATTGATGTGGAAAAATTATTTTAGTGTAAAAATTAAAAATTAAATAAGTTGACATTAAATAGAATTTTGGAAATTATTATCAATTCAGCATAAATTTAATGACTCTTATGGAATCTCTAACGATAAGACCTTCATTTAAAAAGTATTTTTTGGAATGGAATTGATAGTCTAGTAAAATTAATAGGCAGAATACAAAATAGAATGTTGAACGAAAAATCCACCTTTTGAGCTAAAAAAAATAACTGTGAATCATCGTTTTTAGCAGAATAATTCAGAGGTGCTTATGAAATATTAGATGTTCAGAACTATGGATAAGTTTTGTTATCTGTTGACCTAGACGGTTTTCATAAATGAACAATTCAGTTTTTACTCTTGATGCTTAGAACCATATACTTTTCAATCCTAGTGTGAAAATGATCATAGTAGCTTCATAAAACCTGATCTTCTTTGAAACCGCGTTTTGATGCTGGAAGATTAATAGTAAACTGAAAAGTAGTGTTACTTTCCCATTAGGCACTTGATAAAAATATGTTAGTAACCTTTACAAAAATACAATTAGACACTTTTAAGAAGTATTATATTTCAGAATCAATTTTCTTCATAGAAATGTTTCTGAACTCTAGTGAATAAGCCATCATATTAAAATGTTTAAACCGCTACTCCAAATGATTACTAAATTTGACAAGGCTGAAAGTGGTGTTTGTGTTGAGTCTTGTTTAATAGGAGAAATAAAAACGTTTAGCATCATCAGCACTCATAAATAAAGTCAATACATTTCATATCATTTCAAACAAAGAACATTCTTGGGTAAACTGTCGACTTATAAAACATATAACAGTAAATGAATATTCTTTCTATAAATAAGTTATTGTAGTATTATTGACATGTAATAACTTGAACCAAGCCGGAAATTCCTAAAAACACGCTCTGGTTTCAAATCTAGTACATACTACTGTTTGACTGAGCTATAAATGAGGTACTGAAGAACTATAAGTTGAAGAGCAATAATAACGAGGCTAAACGTTATAGCAGAGTTATGGTTTAATGAGAAATAAGCTAATTTAAGTTAAAAATATTCTCCTATGCCCCAATTGACTATCATACTGATAGTTGTGGACTATCAAAACCCATATTGCATTAATGTAAATGAATATGTAATCAAAATCTAATTATATAATGAACGGCTTCAATTTAAGTTTATACACTGGGTAGATGGAATTTTTGTTCAAACAATTTTGTTAGTTGATAGTTGTTAAATTTCAGATATACGATTGTAGGACCAGTGAAATGTCACTGAGCCTTAGCCAAATCATCCGGCAGTTGAGTCACTGAATATCGAACTGATCATCGACCCCTGTCAAGATCAAGGACAATCAGCGCACATCGGTTAATCGTATGCCATGAACAGGCCCATGAGGCAGTGGTCTTACTTTCGCTTGTATCTACTTTAGTTAATATATTTCCGTAATAACGTCCTTTGTGTTGTACAGTTTCCAGAGCATCCGTGGTCCCTTGATACGTCGATGGGGCAATCCACGTAAGGTGCTGACCACGGGGTTTGACTTCGACGTTAGTTGATTCGTCACACCATTTCTGTCTAACTCTAGTAGGCCCCCAATCATTCGACAGAAATCATCATCGTTGATGATCTACAGGACCATCAACTAAAAACAAATATGTCTTGTTCATGAAAATGAGTGAATTCGGATTAATGTTTGTATTTATCATTAATGAATTTTCTTGCCATTATTCAGGCACAAAATGTCCTAGAATCAGGCTGTACCATGTTCAGATAACGTACATTATAGTATTATGTGACATTACCAATATTTTTCCATACCTGGTTATCGCTTTCATACCAGGGTATTTAACTAGAAGATGGGCTTTCTAACTAAACGCTAAATCCCCCTTCCTGACTAAGGCTTATGACTATCAGTAACCCTATAGGGGATTTAGGAGCAGCATTTTTTATATCTAATAATCTTACATAGTATTAATATTGTCTATTTCTCAGTTGGTTAGAAAAGGTTGGGTTTGAATATAAGGATGTTTAGCTAATGTAAGTTGATTCTTTACCTATATATAAGGTTTTATCCGAATCGGTTTATTCAGTCAATTAAATTGATACACATATTATTAATGAAAATACTAAATTTATTCCACAACAGACATTCAGTACAATATCCAATTCTTAAGATACTTTCTTATGGAATGTGGACCACTTAATTCTGACTTATTAAGTTAAACATAAGTCTTAAAGTTCATGAATTTTTAGTGATAATTTTCAAGCTCAGATTAGACTGTTGTTTATGGTGCTCTAGTATCCGAACAACTCTATATCTGATAGTATTCTATAATAAAAACTAAATTTATTTATTAATAAGCTGAAACGTAATTCATAATTCACATTAGATATTCGCATTTAGATAGAATAACCTTTTGCGATTCCACTTATTCAATCCATGACTCACGTATCATTCTTTCTGGGACGAGAAATTGATAGAAACATTTTTACATGAACTAACATTTGTTTAGTCTTGCATGCATTCCCAAACAATGATCAAAATTATAAAATATATCTATTAAATGAAAGCTACAATCTAAAAGTGATATTGATAAGTATAAAGTAGCTGTAACATAAATACTTAAACAGTTAGCTGACTGGATGCTGTGTATATTTGTTCGTGAGGTCAATTAACTTAAGCTTCCAAGAGTTGATTTTACCTTATTCGTATGAGTTCATCAGAGACAAATTTAAATATACACAGCCTATTTAAATAGATGGCTGATTTACAGTTTAATATTGAAAATTCTTAGGTAATAGATATCTTATTCAGTAGACTACTTTGTTGACTATGATCATGACACGTTTCTCAATCCCAGTCACATTAATACTCAACTGTCAAATTAATTTAAGTTTATCCGATAGTGAAAGTATGATTTACTTAATCTGGGTAATCATTTCTCAATTTCTACTGGTATTCGAATGTAATTTTATGAATTAAAACTTCTCAACTTAGTTTTAAATCATGTTCTGTTTAATATAAACTGACAGATGTTCTGTAAATTTCGATGACTGACATAAATGACCAATTTTTTCTGATAAATTCTCATTTGCAAAATCAAGTAAAAATGTTATCAAACTGGTTCAAAAGTCATTTCTATCAATTGAATTCATACATTAATCAAATCTTTCAAAATACTACTTAACTAAAGTGATAGTTTAGTCACGAAATTCATTCTCACTAAGGTTTTATCTTACAATAACTGATAAACAAATATCACCAAACCTTCAGAGATATTATGGACATGATCAGAAAAACGTTTAGCTGATCTCGGATCAAACGACTTTTTTTAAAGTGTAAACGGACAACCAATCAGTGTTTCATACTCTAGTTGACTTGGAATGTTCCATTCATTTGAACGAAGGATTTAGTGACTTGACGATTACACACTATCAATGACATCACTTAAGCAGCTGATATGTTCATCAAAATTAAACGGCAACTAGTATGTCTAGAATAATTCATGCCAAGTAAAATGATAAATTTAAGTTTTATAAGTCACGTAGTCTCTAATAATCTATTTCATGTTTTGAACTAGTCTTTTTCGAAAAACTGACGTCCGATAAAAATATGAAAACTAGAGAGTGTATCATGATAAAATGTCCCGTTCAGTGAATGTGACAATTTTATACCATTGATACTACAAACTTTTAATGTACTTTGAGATACATTTAAGGGCATGTTATCCAATCTTTATAGCTACTATTCTGCATACTGCAAGACACTGATCTAGTATATAGTAATTTTGATAGAGGTGACAGGTTTTGTAAATATGCAAAGACGTCATTTAATTATTTCTGAAGTTAGATAAAATTAGTAAATAACTTGTAAATGAGCATAAAAGACACTTTGTTCTTTAACAAACACCTTATTTTGTCTAAAAAATTATGAGAAAATGATGGAAGTAGACAGAACATACGTTGTGGAAATCATCGAACTGTATCACAAAGCAAGCGCTACCTTGGAATCCCCAAGGTAAAGGGAAAAGAGGAAGGCCAAAGTACACACTGCACCCGTAGTTTGAAGTAGACATAAAAAGGATGAATCGCAGCTGGAAACAAGTAAAAAGGAATGCTCAGCACAGAGTTGGATGAAGAATAGTGGTGATCGGTTTATGGTCCCACATGGGGGGTAACAGATGTAAATTATTTTGTTTATCTTAGTAGAGTTAATAAAATGCACTTCAAAATAAGATAATATTTTTACTTGATCATGGTGCATGAAAAAGGGAAAGTTACCTGTGAATCGATGTGATAAGAGGCAATAATTCAGGAACGACTGATACAACCAAATGTATTGAGGAAAAGTCAAGCAAGTTGTGCCTAAAACAGAATAGCACTATCATTAGTAGGTCAGAGTTTAGTAAAAACTGAGAAAACACTGAAAAGGAAATCACTGCGCAGCGTAACTGCGTGTTGTATAACCACTGTACGCTGTCAGAACAAACCTTATTGAGTTCTTTAAAATACTTGCCGAAAACCTAGTCTGCCTCAGATATTCCGAAATGGGAAAATTACGAATATCCATTGATTAAAAGTACTCAACTATTTAGGTTTCCAGTCAAATAGAAACCATTCATTGACCTATATCCAATAAATAACGCAACGACACTTATTATTAACGATACGGTATTCTATAACCCACAGATCTGACCATAGGAAATTTCCAATTCTCTCAGTACTAATACAATTAATGATTTTGTACAAATATATTATAAGTATGTTCTCTGGTATTTATGTCCTTTGTCATCATCTTGTTTGGTATTTAAACCATTATACTACTTATAATTTAAAAGTAAGCGAATACTCGTTTGTAAATATTATAATCCCTATAACGACTGCATCAATCGTCATATGAAGTTGATTGACAAGTTCGCTTTAAAATAGAAGCCACAAGTCGGTTATAGAAGAGAACTTCTAGCGTCCTTGAATAGATGTACTGCGATCATATATCACACGCTGTGCAGAATAAGTTTAAATATCCGAACACGTTTCTGAGAATTCTGAGTATAAAATATACTTAATTATGAGAAACAAATCAGATAGTTCTGTGATCCCATACAGAAAAAAACTATTATTTTTGTAGATTTCTTAACTAAATAGATTATTGTAGTTTTCATGCCTTTTTAGTGAATACATTTTAACTTGATTAATTCGTATGATGCTTCAATTTGTCACACTTAGAATACGAGTATCAAAAATCTACAACTTCGTGAGTTCATAAATAGACATGTTACCACACGTTAAATAGATGAATGAAAAACAAACGGGTATAATACAGCCAACAAAATAATCAAGGTCCCTTCTTTTAAGTCTATTCAGTATAGCCCGCTTCTCATATACCATCAAATATTATTTTCATCCAAATGGTTACAAGTAGCTTTCTGAGTTTTATTAAATCTTCATCTAGATACTAAAGACACACATTTGTAAAGTATTTCATTAATGATCATTTTATTCACATCTGTTTGTTCACATCAATATATTATTATTTCTGTCGAGATAAAAAATATTCTTTCAACAGTAGTTTGAATTGTCTATCAACTATTAAATCCATTGATCATTTACCTTAGATTTTATTTTCCCATCTGCTAAGATAAAAGAAGTGTGAAACACGTGTTTCCTTATAAAAACGTTACTCTTGGAAATCTCAACTGACTTGACACCATCTGTTGTGTTACATATTATCTTTATCTACTTATTCGTATCCTATGTAAAATAAACCTCTATGTGTTTTCTTTTATTCTCTATGGACATGGTCATTTACCATCCTTTTTTATTTGACGTGCTCGAACTTGACAATATGACAATAAATTTAAATGGAAAACTTGAATAAAATCCTTCTCGATCTAATTTCCTCCAGCGTCCCAAGAATAGATTTTAGTATGATTATTATTTATTTCAGTTAATTAGGTTTATAACTCTCCGTTTACTCATAACTCTACCAAATTATATGTTTATTAGTTAACCATGTTTTAAGCTTTCATCAAAAGTTCACTGTCCTTGACAATACTATTCGTTTTATGTTGTTATTTCCCCTTGATGATTTACTTAGTATTCCAAATTCATAATGTACGATGACGGTTGTATTTCTTGATGATAGAGTTATTAAAAGAAATTAAATATTATCTTTGAGCTTCCGTTTAAATTCAATGTCTGATTAATCATTATAGAGTTCTTTAAAATAGAGTATTTAAAGCAGAAGAAAACCTGTAATTGACAATAAATTTCATATTGGTGCAATATTTGAATCTCTATGAAAATGGTATGTACAAAATTTAAATCCAATTATTTCAAACGTGATAGTTATTGTTATAACACAAGGGTAAAATCGTATTCAATTGATTAGGGTTAGGCATTCTTATCGATTTCGTAAACATACCACGGCCATTAAATCCACTTGTATCTTTTTTTAATTAAGTGAACCATTACCCAATTTATTCAGTCATTTAAACTAGATTTTTAATCAGTGACGGCATTTTATTCCATTGATTTGTGATAAGTATATCTAGAAAGGAGATATTTTACATAGCATCTATGGGAGAAACTACTGGAAAACGATCAAAACTCACATAGTATTATTCATTTTTCGAATAGACTTATGTCGATAAACAGAAGGTATACCAACGGAATCTCCATTTTCCTTGATTGACGTGGATTAGTTTAAGAATTTCCTGACTACAAGTACTACCATATAATCTAAGTTCCTGGAAAATGTCTGGTGATAGTTTGTGCAAGGCACTCTGTTAATATGATAAGACAAAAAATTTAATGCATATTTAAAACGTGTAAAGTGTACAACATACAGGGCTTTAGTTTTACCCAGGAGATCAGATATATTACCCACAAACTAACATTTGTTGACTTCTGAATTGAGAGTTACCAGAAATCTGTAAAATGAAGTTAGATATTCTATCAAAGATACAGCAGACGAATGGGTTAAATGAAATTGAATCACATTTGTACTAAAGTAGTTTCTTAAAGATTTTGTAGATAGAAAAATTGAAGTTGAATGTAGGATAGAGTCAAAATATTAGTCATAATTTTTTATTAGTACTTTCAATCCATACAGTATAGAAATACTGTAGTGACTTTTTTTATCATTAATGAGTCCGCCTGTTGTGTGCACAGTTAGCGCAAAGTATTTCGAAGAACCTGGAAATGACATATGGTTACTATCAATAAATACTTTGCATTTGAAGGACTTTTCAACTTGTGAAAAAGATTCAGGTACAGAAATATTCTTAGAAATTATTTTACTGGGAACAAGGGGACTAGAACTAGTATTTGAAAAACTGGAGGTTCTGATTTCAGTAAACCGGCTGTTATTCAAAGGTGATTGGATATACTGAAGAAAACCTTCACTTATGAATAAATATAGCTTGAAATTTCATGAAGAGACTATTGGAGAAGAAAGCACTTAGAAGAATGTGTAACGTGATTTTGAAAAACATGATTATTTCTGATTTACATTCTTCATTACATACAATAAAGCAGATTACTGTATGTTGGTTGATGTTAAACAATAACATAACTTTTGAGTTCTTTCAATAACAGTATGAATTAATTATTCATGTAGTCAATTTCGTTAGACGTAAACCGAAATAATTAATTGAACATCATCATTGTTTCTATATTTACAAATACCTGACAAGGACTATATCTTAACTGATTTGATCTCAACAAATTTATTCCGATTTCAATCAATAGCCGCTAAGTTGGGAGAAGATTTTCAACATTTCCAGTGATAAGCAGTAATTAGTTCAGCTCGCCTGGCATTAGGCCTGAATGATATTAAACGTTGATCACAAATTACCATCAACTAACTTAGGTAAAAATTTGAGCTAACTGACTTAAACTTACCAATATAAGTGTATGTATTGCATTCACTCAAAGAATTAGAACTTTAAAGCAGAGACACTAATAAGAAGTCCCAAGTTAGTATGGAATATTTCTCATGTTTTATTGGTCTCCTAGATTATGTTAATCAACGACAAGTTTTTTCAGCCTAAATATGATAACTAAAGTGAATATATTATTGAATCAATCTATTGTAGATTTGTCAAAATTAACTCGTTTCCCACCAGGCTAAAATGTATTTAAAAGTAGGAATCGCAATTTTGTTCTCCAAAATTTGTAAATTTTATGTAGGTGTTACACGGTTTATTTCCTTTCATGAGCAACAGAAATCTTTTACATTATTTAATTATAAAATAATCACAACCACAAACACAGAAAAAGTACTGATACCCAAGAATATTCAACGAAACTTATGTTTTCATCTTATCTTTTAAAACCCTAGGTCAATGATTAAGATATTCATAGCTTTTTTAAAATGTTAAATATTTGTTATAATCGAGTAAAAGTCTACACAGTCCGTCAGTGCATACATCTTAAACTTCCTCTGTTCATTTTAATTGTAGCTTATAATGTAATCTTTACAAATCTAGAAATCCTCCTTTTTCTACAGTTTGTTTAATTTGATTTATCAAAATATTTCATAATAGATTCTTACTATTTTCTTGTATCATATAATAATCAAATAAGAAATAATTAACGTATTGATTATTCCCCCTGATTATCCTTGATGGAATGCGTATATTCTTCGCTGTATATATCCAATGTGTATTATATAATTTCTTTTAATTAAAGAACAAATAAATATTTTCCATTCAATCATCTTTATAATTATTAAATAATTTAATTAAATATATTCAATAATGTTGTGAGAATGGTATAATATAAAACATTTTTCTTTAACTTTATGATTTGATTTTTATCAATAGATGGACTTTCCAAAGAGTTATCACCTTTTTTTCTTTATTGATTAAGACTGTTGTTAAGCGCTCTGGCGCGAGACTGGTAGGTCCTGGGTTCGAATCTCGCGAGGCGGGAACGTGTATACGCACTACTGAGGAATCCCACATTAGGACGAAACGGCCGTTCAGTACTTCCAGGTTTTCGATGGTGGTCTAGCTTCGATCGACTCATGATTTCAACTACATAAAAAATTAAATTGTTAATTTTTTTCTTTAATGAAGACATGATATTAATGAAGATGCCTTTTTAGAAAAAAATTCGTTTTTTATGAAGATGAGAAATGAGTGTTTTAATTAAACCTTTATGAAAATTTCTTAGTATAGCCATAGTAACATGGTGAAGCCTAGTAGGCCTTTCTGGAGAAGATTGCTACATCGGAGTTATTTATGCAGTACGATGCATCTTAATTAAATGAATTTCAGTTACATTGTCACTTATGTCAAAACTTTCAGTTTCATAGTTTTATCAAAAGGTCGATGAATAAGAAGGTTGTAATTTGATGGAATTTTGTTCTCTGAGCTGGATGGTTTGGTCGTAGAGCTTTACTCGATCTTCTGAACAATGAGTGAATATTTTTAGTGATTTGACGAAAGTAGACCTAATCAAATGCTTTCTCTTTCACCACAGAGTCCCTTCTATGCAAAATTAAATGAAATAGATTGTTATACTTGCTTTTATCAGTATCACTATTATAAAAACCAAACTTAATCATAAAATCAAATGAAAAATCATAGAGAAATTTTGTTTAGATAACAAATATACGAGTCTATTTTTCTTATTGAATAATAATTTAATGTTGATATGTATGTATAATGTGCTTGATGTTGAATGAAAATTTTAGGATCCATGATCAGAATAAATATGGGTCAGATAGGGTGAGAGAAATAATAATGCAATTACAAATTCGATCAAATATTTAATGGAAGACTATATTGTGTAAAAAATATTAGTAATGCATAATGAGGTAGGATGAATGTGAAATAAATGAACCATTTATTGGGTAGATTATTAATGATGTTCAACAAATAATAATAATATTAACAATAATAATAATATGAAGAATGTGAATAAAGATAACTGAGACGACTACATTTGACTGCAAAAAATTGTAAGTACAATAGTCAAATTAGCTCATTCAGTAGCTAAGATTATTATTGCTTAATTGACCTTGAGGATGGCCAGGGGAGGAGAAGTGATTGAAGATATTTCGTCTGTACATATAGCTCCGGTTTCTTCATCCGGATGGCTACTGCTTAAACAGTTTGAAGAATTTTAAGTCTAACAAGCTTTAGCAAAAAATTACTAACCCTATAAATAACCGAAAAATGATTGGTTTATACTGGCACTATGACCGGTTTGTACTAAATGGACCAATATCGAGTTGTTACTTTCTTCACCAGACCTTTGCTTAGCCACTCTGGGAGGTGTTCGCGATCACGAAAATGTAAATTCCTAGGACTTCGACCTACATAAATTGCTCCACAGGAGCAGTGGAACTGATAAATACAAAATAAGGTGGTCATTCCAGATAATTCATCTTGTAGCCTCGATGTCACCGTATTTTAATACTCATTTACAGTAATCATGCATTAATATGTAATAAGCAAAGCTCATATTAGTTTCACTTTCAAATAAACATCAACTCTATTAACTATGTAACACTTTACATGTTAAGTAAATTTATTAAACTTGAATTATTCTGATATATATAAGTAACTGCAGTAGTATTTTAGTTATTCAGCTGGCTTCAATCAGAATATTCTTTGCAGTGATAGTTTCTCGACTTTAAACAATGTGTTTTCTCTTTCAATGAATGTATAACTTAAAATTAGTTATTCATCAAAGAAATCTATTTTCATTAAATTTATTCAGAAAGGGTTTTGTGGAGATTTTAGTATTTTCATAGTTGAAAGCATGAGTCAATTGAAGCTAGACGAAACAGCCGTCCAGTGCTTCCAGGTTTTCCTTAGTGGTCTAGCTTCAATTGACTGATGCTTTCAACTATGAAAATAAATTTATTATTTGGTTATGCATAATATATGCATTCATGTATGAGTTTTGAGGATTAATTTCATAATACAAATATATGTATATTATTGTACCGCTTAATAATGAATTCATTGAAAGTGATCTATTCTTTGAAATTGATGCTTCTACAGATATTTTTCGCTTCAATATTTTTGCGTGTATGTGTGTTTTTCTTTTTAAAACTTGATACAGTTTAATGAAAGTCGATAACATAACTTTAAAAAAAACATTCCCTTATGAACATTAACTTTTTTTTTACTTTTGGTTGTGAACAAGTTGACAGTTATTGGATTTTTTTCTGAAACACAATAAGAAAACTCTGATCTATGAAATTAGATTTTATATAAATAATTTTTATCAATATGTATTCGTTTATTTGTAAATTAGTTCAGTCTCTTTTATTGTAATAATTTTATAAATTAGAAACAAAATTAACAGTCGGAAATTCGTTGGATAAGTAAACAAAATTCACTTTCAGTATACAAATAACATACACGTATTCAATGTGAAGGTATTTACAATTTAAAGATTGAATATGCTTATTGCATTTGAAGTAGTTTATCGTGTCGTTCTGGATAGCAACCATATTTAATATTCACATTATAATCAACAAATATTTTTCATCAGTAAGTTGTTTTATTTGGAAAATATATAAATTAAATAATTTAATAGGTGTTATGTCTTTTGCCCTGTTAATTTGCACGTGACAAAACGACCAGTCAGAATACCGGCTTATACGGCTTTGTCCATGTGTAAAACCAATGACTCGTTGACCAGCAGGAGCAGTCTTGAGTCAACTCTTAATTTTTATTGGTTCTTCTTGCCTTGCCCTGACTGTTGAGTCCAGAACATAATCTCAGCCTTCACTATATGAATCATGTATTTCGGACATACGCAGTTTATATACAAGCAATTCGAACTTCATCATATCATAAAATAGAAAATAACAAATATACAAGATCAAGTCAAAAGTGTCTGTGATTGTGAGAGGCTGTGACTAAAAGATTGAGAATAACCATAAGAATAGTAAACCATATAATAATCAATAGGTCAAACGAAAGCTTATGATCATAGAAATACAAATATACACATATATAATCTAGTTACTGAATAATTATCCAATAAGAATATTTGTAATAATAGACCATAAATAAATCCCAGCAATTACCATTCATTTATTCTTCATTAGAATATAACAATAGGGAAAAACGATTCACAAATTGTCATCAGAACAAGATAAATCAATTAGATTTAACATGGCATTTCATCCAATCATTAGAGAATAATTATGTTCGTTATGAAATAATTCCCGAACATATGACATAGTAAAAACATTTCTAGTTTAAATTTTGAAGAAACAGTTCAACTTTTAAATATCAGATAAGGAATTTTTCTATCAAATTTAGAACCTTTCATGTAAGTCCTTATTTATGACCGTAAACATATGTTAGACCGTTTAAAAATGATCATTTTGAAACTATCCACACTCACTTTTACTGATAATACTTATTTTACCACAAATATCTTCATATTTTTATCAAAGTTACATGATCAGCTATCACTCTACACACAAAACCAGCTTTGAGTAGTTAGAAATAAATATCTTCATTTTTTAATATTTGTATTTGGTCTAACCAATCTAAAAAGTTGTTTAGAACCTTACTTACTTACTCACACCTGTTACCCCTAGTGGAGGAGCATAGGCCGCACACAAGTATTCTATATCCAACTTTGTCATGGGCAATCCTTTCCAGTTCTTTCCAGTTAACAATCATCCTTTTCATGTTTGCTTCCGATTCCCGACGTATTGTATTCTTTGGCCTTCCTCTTTTCCGTTTCCCTCCACCATTCCAAGTTAGGGCTTGCCTCGTGATGCAGTTTGGTGATTTCAGTAATGTATATCCTATCCACTTTCAACGTCTTTTCCTAATTTCCTCTTCAGCTGGAAGTTGGTTTGTCCTCTTCCATTATTCAGAACCTAGTAGCTGAATAATTAATCCATAAGCACAACTAATACCAAGTTCAAATTTTACCTATACTATCGGTTATATCTGATAAAGTAATTTGTCTAATTGGTATTTTCATATATAAAGTAATACTGTGGTGTATGCTACTTATGTCGACATAAGTAGTATACAACACCAGCCAGAAGTGGAATGCTTGACAGCAGAAGGTTGGGAAGATCGAATCAAAGAGAACGAGAATGTAAACTGAGATTAATTGTAATAACAATGAAGGAACGATGAACATTGAGATAATTGATGGAAGATTCGCAAATGAAGTATGTAATGTATCGTTTTCATATTTTACCAAAGAACTCTGAAATTTTGTATGAAAATAAACTGGTTGACTCCCACGTGAGTTTTCGTTCACCATTATACTGATACTAGAGTGAATAAATCACATCTTTATTTTACATCGTTAATAGAATAGCTTATTTTAAAAATAACTCACTGTTTATCAGTATAAAGTTATCAGTATGTCTTAAGTTGACATAAAGTTTCTGCATATGATGCTTGTATGTACAATAAGCATTTTTATTACTAACAGTCTTTACTACGTAGGATGCCTATGAATGTCCGTAAAAACAATGTCTAGACATCTACTGAGGTGGTCATTCTGAGAAATGTCTCGTGTGGTTTTAGATATCAGTGTAAGCCTATGTTTTTAATTTTTATGTTGATATGGGACATTTCAAATAAATAGGATCTTTGATCTCATTTGTCAACATAACATGATGAACTGATCAAACACTTCACTATCTTTATGATGACTGGTTAAAATTATATATTCAGCATTAAATTTTAACTTAAAAATGTCTTTCTACAGTACTAGGGTACTTACAGAATTCTAGGGGTACTCTTCTTTAGAAATTCAATAAATAATAGAATGGCCTAAAATAAAAAAGTTAATTATATTTAAAAATTACTTTTTCGTCAGTAGTTGGTTTGAAATGTTAGCCAATGTAATAAACTACCATCCGTGATTGCTGTATTGATTTCAAGAGTTGACTAAACTAACTTGCTAGTTCAGTGAAGTCATAGTTTTTGCTATGAAATCATCAACGGATCAATTCTAGACTTCTATTGAAAACCTAGAAGCAATCGACAGCCATTTCATTCTAGTATGGAACTCCTCAGCAGTATAAACCCACGACCTCTCAAGTCAAAATCGAACCTAGAACCTTTAGTCATTCAAGCAAACGCCTTTTTTAAAACAAAGTAAATGTCTACCAATTTCATATTTTCCCATTAAATTAGAATGTACCAAAAGAACTTAGAGCGTTACTTACTTACTTACACCTGTTACTTCTCATGAAGGAGTCTAGGCCGACTACCACCATTCTTCATCCAACTCTGTCTTAAACAATCCTTTCCAGTTCTTCCCAGTTGCTACTCATCCTTTTCATGTTCGCTTCCAAATCACGACGCAGTGTGTTCTTCGGCCTTCCTCTTTTCTGTTTCTCTTCAGAATTGCAAGTTGACGCTCGCCTCGTAATGCAGTTTGGTGATTTCCGTAATTTATTTTCTATCCACTTTCAACATCTTTTCCTAACTTCATCTTCAAATCGAAGCTGTTTTGTTCTCTCTCACAGTAGGTTGTTGCTGATGGTATCTGGTCAACGGATATTGAGTATAGGAAGTCGGTTACGTCTAGTTGAGATACAGTTAGGAATTGTTCCCTTTTAACATCCAAAGCCAACTCATTTGAACAAAATTAAACAGAGCTGTACGTGAATGAACATTCACTTCTTCTTACATGATCCTTAAATACTGTGTTATGTACTGTACATAATCTCCAAGCCAGGAATAACTAAATACTTAAATAATGTTTGAACCCCTATCCTATATATCTTCTCTTTTAAGATATTGCCATTTGTTTGGTTCAGTAGTAGTGAATTACGCTCACGCTATACAAAATATTTTAAGTGATAGGCCGATTTTTCTCTACGCTAATGAAAAGTGAAATTGATAGATAATTGGATTAGTCGTGTAATTTGCACCAGGGACTTCTATGTAATAGATTTTAGACTTCACTATTTATATTACAATACCCGAAAAACTATAGATTGTTCAAAGTAAAAACTCTTAATTTCTAGTTAGCAGAAAATATTTGAAACAAACATTTGAGTTTTGAATATTCTCTACCGCTAATATATATCTCAATATCCAAACCATTTGTAAATTAGTAAATTATCCTATTTTTGTGTGGTCTACTTATATCCACATAAGTAGTATATGGTGATGGTCAGACATAGAATGTATTTTGGCAGACGACCGATAAGGAAAGAACATTAATGAAGCGCAATCAGTATGAAAATGCATGAACAATGAAATCAGAGAAGACGGACTGATATTTGCAGAAGGAAGAGTTAAGATTGAGACATTTGATTGTTATTTTGCAAATTAACTGTTGACTGTATGGTTATCAGAATTTAGTGCAATAGTCTGTAATTTGGGCCTAAATACATCCGATTGTCTCCACTCGTGTTCTTATTCACTACACTATGTCTGCAACTAGCTGGTGGGTTACTCTCAAAATTCCTACAAAATATGAGAAGTTTTACACTGGTAAATTAACCCTACAATTTAGGGTATTATTTCCGTAAAATTTTTCAAATGATTACGCAGAAAATGCGTCAACATTCATTTCATCTTTATTCCTTGTTTCCTTATAAATCTGATTCAATTTATCATATGAGCATCCAAATTAACAATGTCATAGAATATAAAACATGAGTTTTTTCGTCAAAAGAAATGAACAGAAATTTTAGTGGAAGTCATCCTAGTGTACTACAATTATGTTGCTGTAGAATGTAATTTCAGCTTCCATTTTTCTCAGGGCAAAATACATTGAGGAGTGAAGCTGACTTTAGATCAACAGAATCACTTATAGCTAAGTATTTAGTAAAATAAAAACCACTTTAACTTAAGTAATAATTTGTTTTAAATCCAAATATGACAACAGTATGATTTTTTGTATACACTTGTTGATGGAGTTTCTTTTCTAGTTATCGAAATCCGGTCTGTTTTAATTGTGCCCTGCCTAGCAAAATTAAGTAATGAATGAAATTTATGGTTTTATTCAGAAGTACAGAATGTATTCTTACTCATCTAGTTAATGGTAAATGTCACAATAGATTAGAAAATCTCTCATGGTTTCATGTCAAATCTCGAATAATCTATTAAAATTAACAAGATTAAGCCTCCTCTAAATAACTGAGGTCATCAAGATTAACTCCTTCCTATGTATTCAAAAAAGTTATATACACCATCGCTGTTTATCACGATCCATGTGTGGGTCACACTGTACATAAGCCACATATTACATCCTCCCAACTCTTACCACTTTTTTTAAATTTATCTCCGCCCTTCTCTTATTTTGAAATGCGTGTTAATTTTCCTCATTTCACGTGAATTTCTTATGATCATTATCATAATTACACTGAAAATATTTCTCTTAATGCATATTATATTCAGACGACCTTATTATTATTAACATTACTACAATTATTTCAGCCATCCTGTTATAGGTTGTATTCCTATGATTGATCTTAGCACACTGATTGTAATTATTTCAAAATGGAACCAAAATTTGTGACAGTTTAATTGATTGTAAATTCCACATTAATGAATAAATCATTCTGTAATTAAAAATTATATCTTTGAAAAGCGTTATTACCTTAATTAGTTGTTTTCTCGAATTCTAATTACTCTAAATTATTGATGTATTTAATATCAGAAGGGGTTTTTGTGGATATTATAGTAATTTTAATAGTTGATATCATGAACGAATGTAGAGCTAGACCACCATGGAAAACCTGGAAGCACTGGACGGCCGTTTCGTCCTATTGTGGGACTCCTCAGCGGTGCGCATCCACGATCCCGTCTCCGAGATTTGAACCCACGACCTATCAGTTTCGCGCGCCCCTTCCGATATTATAGTAATTTTAATAGTTGAGATCATGAATCATTTGAAGCTAGACCACCATGGAAAACCTGGAAGCATTGAATGGCCGTTTTGTCTTATTGTGGGAGATGGTAACTCACTGAAGACAATGGTGGATGTGTCGCTCAATTTCGTGGATTGGTTGGAGTTAGACATTAACACCGTTGGATGCCGACGACGCGCTCGCGCGCGAGACTGTAAGGTCCTGGGTTGGAATCTTGTGAGGTGGGATCGTGGATGCGCACTGATGAAAAGTCCCAAAATAGGACGAAACGGCCGTCCAGTGCTTTCAGGTTTTCCATGGTGGTCTAGCTTCAATTGATTTATGATCTCAACTATTATAATTATTAATGTATTTATTTAAAATTTCTACACTTTGTTTATTCATCCGAAGTTAACTTATATTTTGTAGACATTTTGCAATTAGGCTGTTCTTATTTGTAATTAGTTGGAAGAAATCTAAGAAATTCAAATTAACCGCCTAAAATGATTGTTTACGCTTTATCAAGATTTATGAAGCCAGAACACTCTATGGCTTTATTTATCTTTAAATTTTAAAATTTATTTTTTCATACAGATCATCAGTAACAAGTTCATTATATTATTACAGCATTTATCCGATCATATTCATTTATGAAAAACGTACTGTGGTACTGGTTTGTTACTAAATGAGGCATATAGAGAGATGTAATTGCAGTATGTTGTTGAAGCTAGTTACTTTTATGAAGAAAAGTATTTCCATGCTAAATGTAGAATTATATAATATCTAACTCTTTATTGCTAATCCTTTATAGTTTTAGTGTTACTGGTTTCCTACTTCCAGTAACTGACGGTATTTCTTACATAGTAACTTTATTTACATCTACCTTGAACTACAATTTTCTTTAAACATGCCATTTATTTCAAGCACCCATAAAACTTTACATGATTTTATATCATTTTCATAAGTCACGATAAAGTTAATTAACTTTTCTTATACTAATAGATACAATTCTAGAGGTATAAAGCTATGAAAGATTATAACATCCATTTCACTTTGTCAATTAAATCTCATCCTGCTTATAGATTGCTGATATTTTTATAGATAGCGAATTATTCCTTCCGTTTATAAATACAGTATAATGGGTTAAGTTCTAAACATAATCGAATAGATTTTTAGGAAGAATATTTGTTATACATCTCTAAGAGCCATTGTAATTATACTAAGACCATATTCAAGCTATGTTTAAAACTAATACCACCATTTTGCTTAGTATATTTTAATAATGATACAATATTTTCTTCATTCTTATTGCTTCAGGAAAGATCATGAACATACATTAGTGAAAAGTCCTTCGAAATCATGCACGAATAATGATGAATGCACTGGATCACACATAAGTTCCAATAATTCTACAAAAACCGATAACACTGAAGTTAGTCTAAGTAGTTTTAAAATGAGTATACTATTTAGTTTGATGCCATATTTTAAGCTAAGTTTCATCCTTATCACTAATAAAGTATATCAGCTATATTATGGAATTATTACTTGTTTATGAGTAACTCATATATTATAAAATATTTTAGCTTCAGAGGGAAGAAAGTTTCATTATTTTTATATCAGTCTACAATTTTGAGAAAGGATCAACCACAATTCATGAAAACAGAAAATTATACATATATATATGCCCCCAAATGCCCTGGTACGGCCGAGAATGAGGAGAGTCCGCTCTCCCTCTCGAAATGCTCTTACATGGCCACGCGTATATAGCCTCTGCCAGGGCAGTCCTGCTCACTACCTTCTCGTGGCGGGGCTGTTGTTTACGAAACTGAGAGGACGAAAAGCGAATTTCCGGCGCTTTAACCGGGTTGATGGACAAGGCGAGTCCACCTAGGAGAGTTGGAGAACCCTGATTCCAAACCAATGATGCACATGAGCTTTAGTATCCTGAGTGAACAAATGGCGTATGAATCAATCGTTGGTTACCGACTACCATGGGACGGCATTTCCTTACGATGCTCCACTGTCTTGTGGATCAGATCTTTATGTCAAAGGCTTCGGGTGTGGCCCCCTATGAAAACCACCTGCTTTGGTTTGGGCACCCGGGTAGTATCACAGCCCTTACACATATCAAATAAGATTTGTGTGGAGCATATGAATCTGGTACCCCTTTGTACCAATATTCATATGTTCAAATAAATAAATAAATAAATATCACAGAGTGATCGTAATTTTTATTTATATAATCAGTTTAATAGTAAAAGCTACGTAAAAAAATGCATTCGGATTCGATTTGTTTCCTGTTTATCATGTATTTAATGATTAATTATCTAGTTCATTGAATTAACCAAGCTTATCTGGACAGGAATTGGGACAGTTGGTTCAGTAATTACAATATGCAGCATGTTAACTGCTATATTTATATACACAGTATATCCGTAAGTATTAGTGTAACGTAGGCTATATATGTTTATTTCTAATATTAATTACGGATTTAACAAAATTTTGACAAACATTAATCTTTTATGAACTAGGGTTGTTAATAATAAAATTTGTCAATAGGGAATTTATAAAGATTGTTCATTTTGAATTAAGTTTTCATCACGGACTGATGTGAATCCTAGTTTCGGATTCTTTATTAGTCCGAACCCAGGACTTTACACAGGATAGAAATCGACATAATCAAGTCAAATCGACGGTACATTTCTACCGAAGAATACATAGTTGGTGGCGTTTAATCACTCATTGAGTGAACCGTTTATCATCAATGCATTGCTTGTGGAAATTATATGTGAAATAATCTCAGCGAGTGAAATCTTAAAACTCCGCTTGGAAGCCCTCCGGAGTCTACTGCCGGTCCCAAGGCCGGACAAAGGAGGAAGGTTGGGCATGAGTTTAGCGACCCCATCCCGTAGAAAACTAACTTGCTAAGAAAACGCTAACCAGAAAAAATTATTCAAACCATTTCAACCCTGCCCTGGGAGTTAAAAGGTCTTCATTTAGAAGAGTTATGACGTCTCATGATGAAAAACCGAATTTCTTTCGGAAGTCATGAGGCTGATACCCCTTCCAACAACCAGAACAACCATTAATTTAGTTAAATGGAATGTTTATACAATGTGCGAGACCGGAAGAGTCTTCCAAATTGCTACAGAAATGGAAAGATACAGCTTGGAGGTGCTTGGAATCAATGAAACACATTGGACGCAGGTTGGACAACAAAGACTAGCTTCAGGGGAGCTTTTGTTATACTCCGGCCATGAAGAAGAAAATGTCTCACATACACAAGGAGTTGCATTGATGCTGTCCAAACAAGCATAAAATTCACTTATAGGATGGGAATTTCATGGATCAAGGATCATCAAAGCCTCCTTCAAAACATAAAGAGAGGGCATTACAATGAACGTCATCCAATGCTATGTGCCTACCAATGACTACGAGGAAGACGTTAAAGACTAATTCTACGATAGACTGCAGTCGATCGTCGAGAAGTGCCCAACAAAGGACCTGACCATTCTGATGGGAGATTTAAATGCCAAGGTTGGAATGAACAACACCGGACACGAAGAAATCATGGGACGACATGGACTAGGAGAAAGGATCGAAAGTGGTAAGAGATTTGCAAACCTATGTGCATTCAATAAACTGGTCATTCGCGACACCATATTCCCACACAAAGGCATACACAAGGCCACATGGACTTCACCGGATAACATTAGGCAGAACCAAATCGACCTTATCTGCATCAAAAAAGAGTTCAGAAGGACAATGAAGGATGTGAAAACCTTTACATATCTGGACAGCAACACTGATGAACACCGTGGATCTTATGCAGATATGAAGGTGTGGATCGGCAAAGCAAGAGCAGCATACTTACAACTGAAGAACATCTCGATCTCAACTCGACAATTGTCAACTAACACCATGATCAGAATTTTCAATACAAATGTCAAGACAGTTCTACTGTTTGGGGAGGAAACTTGAACAACTACGAAAGCTATCATCCAGAAGATACAAGTGTTTATTAACAGCTATCAACGGAAAATACTTCAGATCCTTTGACCAGACACTACCAGCAACAATCTAGTGTAGGAGAGAACAAGCCAGATTCCATCCAGCAGAGGAAGAAATCGGGAAGAAGCGCTGAAAGTGGATCGGACACACATCGAGGAAGGCACCCAACTGTGTCACAAGGTAAGCACTCACTTAGAATCCTCAAGGCCAAAGGAGGAGAGGAAGACCAAAGAACACATTACGCCGAGAAACGGAAGCAGATATGAGAAGAATGAACAACAATTGGACAGAACCAGAAAGGAAGACCCAGGACAGTTTTGGGTTAGAGAATGCTAGTCGGCGGCCTATGCTCCATTGGCAGTAACAGTCATAAGTAATATTGAAATTTTAAGAAATTCAAACGTTTTATCCACCAAATTTATCTGAATCACTTCAGGGTGATAGTCAAAATCGGCGCCCAACTTATGTCAAACTATTCGTGTAAATAATCACAGATATTCGTAAGAATTAATCATCAATTTTCTCCAGTAATATCACGGGTTGGGAATGTATACAACTGAATATAATCTGGTCCCACATTCACTATGAGACATAAATCTTCTGAGTGCTATTCCGAGTTGTATTTTTGCGAGTGAAAACAATTAAAAATGAATCCTTATTCATTCAAAAATTACTTTTGAAAATGTCTTCTGAAAGTGAAATACTCAGAAATTTATCTACATCCATGTTTGTGGATAGAGCGACAACTTTCCGAAGGCTAATTATTTATTTTCATTTGATATTGCTCATAAAATCCATTCGTAGTCTTAATTGATGAAACGGACATTACAAAGAAAAGAATGCGAAGCTTCAAACGTCGTTAGCTAAGTCATGAGTCTCAGGTTAAGTGATCTAAGTGGGTCAACTGTTATGTTACCTTAAAATAGACTAATTCTATGTTTCGAAATATCAATCAAATATTTCCACTTAGACACTCGGAATACAACTTTAGGGAGGAAATATTTCTTTGTTATTAGCTCTTCATCAAGGCAGAACAAAGCATATCTGAAACACTAAAATAAGGATTACTCGGTATAATTATCGTCTTACCTGAAATCATTAAAAACTGTCCGATATGGCTGTACTGTTACTTAGCTAGTTAAGTAGTAGTATTAAATACAAGATATACTTTCCAACCTATTTGAACGTATCAACAACGAAAGAATATCGACCCTTACACATTAATTCATCCCCCTCTGGCTCTCTGGTCCCGGCGTGTCAATGGATGATACATCAGAATTGAAAGTGATGGGGAATGGGTTCGCGTCTCAGCACAAGCATCAAAACTGATGGAGTTATATCCAACTGACTAGTCCCATATGAGATAAAATGCGCTTTTCGAATTCCTGTCTTAGCCAATGTATACAACTTATTGGAAATTTTTACTATTAATTCATACACAATCGAAACTTCGAAATGTCATGATAAATTTGTTTGTTCACTTTTAAAATCTGATAAATTTATTGCATTCATTTGTTCCAGTTTTAATAGCTACATCTTCGAATTTACAAGTAGATAACCTTAGAGCAGAAAATCTTATTACTTCTTAATGCCTCATGATTATCCATAGTAATTGCCCATCAGTAAAATCCTCTGTCAGCATCACTGATATAAGTATCTTTCAAAAGTATCGACGACGATAAACATTAGAAGAAACTTCAGTCCGATGTCTAACTTTACATCCAAACGCTTAGACATATTTCGATGCAAAAAACTATCATACTCTGGTGTCTCCTAGAAAATAGCCCCATAGGCGGTCATCATATCGTAGTAGACGCTACTCATAAGATTGTTTGTGAGTAGAGTATAGCGGGATGTGACGTTGAAGTCGTAGTAATTGCCAGACAGAGTAAAGATTTTAAGTAAATCGAAAGCACAAAGTTAGCAGAAAGCTTAAAGGTCGATGGAGAAGACAGTTCAGGTTACAGAACACACCAGAAAATGCAGATGATTGATTGACAAGCTATGTATATGTATTATGTAAATACACCGCTTGTTATCACGTTTCACACTATGACTAGATTCAGTGTATTACAACGATAAATAAGTCATTATTGTTTCTTCAATTCTTCACAGCTTGATAGCTAATGCAGTTTCCACCCCTGTAAACTAAAAGGTACCTAATATCTAGTACTACATTGAAATATCTGACTCAATAAAGAGAAATTTAAGAATACAGGCTTAAGCACACTGTTATCACAACTAATTAAAAAATTTGGAAAAAACTTCCTTAATGATGAATTTGTCAGAAAAATCTGTTAGTTTTCCTAATCGAACTAATTTGCAAGTACAATATTGATTTACTTGTTATTTTCAGATGTTTACGAAATTTCAGATTTAAAATACATCTTCATTTATTCTTCGCATTACTGTTGGAATCGATTGCACAGCTTATATTATCTTATCTTTTGTTAAGTAAAGTTAATCAAATACATGTGACTAATATTGGAAATGTAACAATGAATCAACTATTTTTAAGTCCAAAAGAGATCATGTACAGTTTCAATTCACAATCGGTATGTTTTAAAATATTTTGTTCAATTTTATCATTAATAATCACTAATATACACGTTACTAGTTTTACAATCAATTTCAAGCTTTAATACGGTTGTTACCAGCATGTTGGATGGTGATAAAAGTTTGTTTCATTGAGAAATCAAGATAGATTTATTAATTCACACAACGCGACAATTTATCAAGTGTAATAGTATTCTTGTAAACGTAAAAGTGAAGTACAATTGCCAGCTAAATGATCCATCTAACCAAAAGTTAATACACTCACTAATATTCATTGGGTCATTATGATTGTCTATAAATATACAGGTTCAAGTTAATAAGGTGACTTATCAGAATATCTCTGAGTATGTTTCATTGCGTTGTCCTGATGGATAACTATTTGATCACCGATCATTTGTAATTATATTGTAACTATTGCATAAAACTATTGATACGTTGCTTTAAGATCAGAATTTTCGGTTATTTTCTGAATTGTTTGTCTTACTGACTGATAGAATGTAAGCTAGTATATTTACTGACTGATGACCGACCTAGATATCAAGGCTTGAAAAAGCTCTTTGCATACATTGTATTGTAGATTAAAACAAGGTTTCCCCGGTTGTCTATAGAAATAATATTCACAGTTAGCGATATGAAACTTAGACTAAAAGTTAATCAGTTGTCAGCAAAATGATTTTGAGATGGTGGAGAAGATTTGTTGCTCATTCATTCAGTCTCAAATATATACGTATTTTCCAAAGTAATAATCAATAACATGTCTGTTAATAATAATAATAATAATGTTATTAATAACAGGTTTGCTAATAATGATAACAGAAAAAAGTAAAATAAAAAAAGACACGAAAAATACGTATTTCCGACTGTACAACTTTGAAGATGCGTCCACTGAGAAAACAATTCTTCTTACAAAACGATTTGTTATGCATCAAGAAAAAAACAGAATTAAGTAAACATATGGAAGTAGATTATACCAGATAATAAAACAAATGATAAGCAATTGTTAAGTAGATCACATAACCGAAATTATGGGAGTGACCATTTATCAGTAGAAATAGTTAATAGGGACTATTCTCATAGTTTGACTTATTATCGCAATTTGAATTTATTATGTTGTCAAAAGAAACAATTGTTCATTCAGTTTAGATCACGCGGTGACTTCAAGATTATTCGTTTAAGCAATAAGTCCTCCCTGTCATCTCACAATCAAATGAGCTTTTAAAATGCAATCCATAGTTAATTCGTTTTCACAACATGCAATAATTTCAACTCCCGGTCTTCACAAAAGTAGTATATGAGTTTGAACCAATATCTAGTCTGTGTAGAGTTTTTCATACGTTGTTTCAAGTAAGAACTTAGCTTATAAAGAAAACCAATTTACAGGACCAGTGAAACTTTTTAACTAGCTATTTATCATGACTCAATACTAATGTATATCTTATCTTCAACAGGAATTTGTACAGCTATAACTTCCTCAAACATAATATTCAATGAAGAAGAGTAATTTACACATAACCTAAGATTACATTTTTCAATTTTAGGCATAAATACTGATGTAGAGCTATGATGTCTTGAATTCTATTCCAAATGAAATAGTTCTTTTTATAAGGGTTAATGCTACAACTAATACTTGGTATGAATGAATGGGCATGACTATCTGATAAAAAAGCTGTTTATTTAAATAAGTTTAGTTCGAGTACATGCTTTAATTCTATATCTTAGGGCAAATTACATTCTCAACATCTTTTTAAGCTAAAAGAGGAAATTCCTATCTTTTTAGGTATCCTATACCACTTCAGTAATTCGAGGATTAATTATTATGATGGCTATACTATATGATTATGTGAAACTACACTTATCAAGTCAGCCAAATGCGTGCTGTGACTGAACCAAGTAAACGAAAATTCATCAAACCATGTATTCATTATCCTTAACTGTAGGTGAACAATAAACAACGATTGAGTCTGTAACTAATTTATTAACCCCATTAACTAAGAAATATACTTGATTATACAGGGTTTACCATACTGCTAATCAAATCACTGACACTGATAGGAAATATAGAATATACAATAACATAACAAAAGGAAATAATTTTAATACTTCTGATCGTATGACTCTGATCCATTGCTGATTTGTTCAAACGCACAGAAATTATAGCTATTTCAGCGAATGGGATCTGATTAAACCAAATAAAAGGAGTTTCAGTAATATGAATATGCTAATTTTATTGACAAAACCAAAACGTCTATTTGTATTTGTAGAAAAAAATCACTACCGATGTGACCACACAATAATATATTGAATATTTGTGAGTCACGGCTAATGACATTTTAAATAAAAGATTATAAACTAGTTTTGTTAACCCTATCAACCTACATTATACATCTATCGAAAGTAAGGAAACATTGGACAGCTGTTTCACCCTAGTATAGGGCTCCTTAGAGGCAATAATTCTATGCGGAATCGAACTCATTACCTTCGGTCTTGAGTGTGAACGTCTAACCTGAAGACTGCGGAGATGAAATCCATTGGTGCGCATGTCTAATTTCAATCAATTCATGACGTTGCCTGACCATCCTCAAGAGTCCTGAGCTCATTTATCGTTGAGTGGATTGTGGATGAACACGTCTGATGAGCCACATTCTATGTCGAGACAGCTGTTCAATATTTTTCCGTTTTCAATAGATGTCTAACTTTGTTTATGATTTCGATAAAACCTAATAATCTCCACAAGTTTCTACATTGATACGATTTGTTTGTACTGATTTTGCTATCTTTTTTTAACAAATGAAGGCTAAATTAAAGTCTTTATATATGAATTGATTAATTGCTACTTGTATTTAAAATAATTATTATGATTACGATTGTTACTACTATTATTATTCCTGTTAACGAAAATCAGATTAGGAAAACACGTTTAAATAGTTTTGACCTCTTTAAAAGACATCAAACTTTAACTAATTGTAATTATTTATGACAGTAATAATTAAAACTTAAACATTATCTTTGCCTATCTCTGATATGAGTACTTGAATCTAATGTTTCCCTGTTTGATGATCATAAATAACCACCATTATTAGTTAACAAGATTGAAGTATTTGTAATTTAAACCAAAGTGTGTACCAAACAAGGAAGCTCGGTTATATCACAAAGCTAGGTGATGCTTAGGTTTGTTTTTTTCTGAAAACGAATAACAGTTTTTCAACACGGACTGACATCAACTGAAACGATTAAAATCAACGAACAATAACTGGACTGTTAAGTCAAACTGGTTCTTCCTACTCTAATTGGCTACTCTTGCAGCTACACACTTGCATCTAAACTTGACAATCTTCGATCCATATAGTGACTACGATACATTGAGAGCCTTCGTAAAATATGATTAGTATAATGATGATAAATAACTTTTAGATAATTTGCATAATCTTGTAGTTTGTTTTGAGATGTACTTCGTATTACTGTCAAACGCTATGTGTTTATCTAAGAAAAACTCAGATGTGGAAATCGCAACCGTTTCTAATGATTTTTAATGGTACAATTTACTAAACTGAACTTCTATACTTTGAATGATACACATTACAAACGACTTAAATTATTCATATTAAGAAAGTCTATTCGTTTTATTTTATTAGAAACTATGTTCTCAACTAGAACCAACCATGCATTCTAACAGAAATAAAGAATATCCATTGTTTATTCAGAATGTGACTTACCTTCAATCTGAAATTTCTTATCACTCTATCAGACTGTCATCGAAAATTCTGATAAATATTCATGCGAAAATAAATTATACAGTATATTATTTAAACACAAATTAATGTAGAAAACAAACAAACAGGATTTTACATAACTTACTCATTAACGGGCATATTTAAATGCAGAAATCTATATAAACTCAATAATCTACACTTAATTACTACCTATTCATTAAAAGAAATACCATATTGTTTATCTGTTTGAGTTTATCAAATTCTATCGACCAAACTGTAATGCAGCTACTAGTTTCAATGATTTTATCCGATATTCATTGGTTGGAGGTAACAAGCAGTTCGGAAAGTTTATTGTAGCGTTCGTCAATCGTTCACCTTCAACTATCTTCAATCAAAAATATAATTTTAGTCGATAACAAAGACTAAGATTACTTATTTATTGATATCTAATATTTCTTCAATAAGTTAAAAACTGACTGTTTATAAAATTTATAGTAATTCTGACTTATTTTTTTCAAACTAAAATGCTTTTTTTCAATAATTGAGATCATGAATCAATTGAAGCTAGATCACCACAGAAAACTTAAAAGCACTGGATGGCCGTTTCGTCCTATTGTGGGACTCCTCAGCAGTGAGCACCCACAAGCTCGCCCCGCGAGATTCGAACCTAGGACCTATTAGTCTCGCGCCAGAGCACTTAACGGAGTCCCACAATAGGACAAAACGGCCGTCCAGTGCTTCCAGGTTTTCCCTGGTGGTCTAGCTTTAATTGACTCACGCTTGCAACTATGAAAATACTAAATCTCCACAAAACCCTTTCTGATGATTTTAAGTTTGGCTTTATAAAAATATTTAGGATGATGATTTTTCAAATCATACGATGTATAATATTCTATAATATGAACTTTTGATTATTTCTTTGAAGAAGTTGTAGATTCAATTCAATAGTAAGTATTATATTCAGAAAATAGAAATATCTTCCGTCTTACAGTAATTTGGAAATGATCTTCAAGGAATAGATAAATGATAAATGATTCCAAATATTATAGTCATTGTGTTTTGTAATATTTTATTGAAAAAATTAAGAATATATGAGACATACACTTACTGTATTCAATTTACTATAGGTGTATAGTTTATCTCGATGGTTAGAGACCTTGAATGACATGACTCAAAATCGTTTGCAATGGCGCACGTGCATCTACTCTTTGTGTTCCCCCAAAATCTAATCTGAATTCTTCATGTCCCTTTCTTTTTTTCTCTTTTCAAATTTATTTCATTGGATTATACTCCTTCAATAACATCTTCAAACCCTAATCTTTCACATTGCTGCTTAAACTTTTACTACTTCTATCACTATGGGATTTGAATCGACAACTGTATCTCTGTTCTAATGTGGTATGACAACTCGAACTGATGTACGTACGTACGGAGTTCTATGTTGTGACTGACTGACTGTATAGTTTATCCAAAATAAATTGTATATACAACTTACGCTGAAATTAATTCTATCATTATGCATATTGTAATGTGATTCAAATGATTTTTTTGATATTTATAGTTTCACCTAATACAACTATTGACGAGTACTTGTTATATTTATTGTAGACATATATAATTATACAGAATACTATGATAATTATTTGGGAATTAAGTCAAACTTGTGTTTTCACATGGACATTTATTGAAGGAATTCATATACATGATTTAATTCTTGTTTCAGTATTTCAACCGTCAGTGAATATGTATCCTTTGATGATTGCAGCATGGGGTAAGTCATGTAAATAGTTTATTTAGTAATACATGAAATACTTGATAAGATTATTATAAGTTGAATAAATCAAAATAGTCCTTACATGTTCGAAAAAAGGTAATGATTGTCTTTTTATGAGAACACAAATACAATCGAAAAATCACGTTTCCATCTATTATAAGACACTTTTATCTATAGAAACATTTGAATGTTTTGCCATGAGTTTTCCTCTTAATAAAGCACATGATGACTTGTAGGCATTCACAGTTTGTCTCAGTGTGAATATTAAAAATTGATTGACATTTTTTAATGTTATGAAACATAGAATATAATTACTCTTTTTGTTTACAGATTAAACTTTCTAACAACTTTCAGGTCAAAATACCTGTAGTTTATAATGATAAATAATGAAGTATCACTAAATATATATTGAAAGAAAAATATGATTTATGCTATTTAGTTGATCATTGGTGTTCTGAAAACACTTCCATACACTAGTAGAAAGTAATTTATTTGGCAGTTTATTCGTACCAGTACCACAGATGTATTTCATTATAAGATGTATTTTATGACAACAGTATGTGTATTAAAAGATGAAGCGTGTATGTTACAACTGATTGATTAGAATCAGACAAGTTTTTGTATATTTGAAATTGTCTAATTTTGTTTTCTAAAAAGTGAAAAACTGAATATTATTATAAATAATTCCATGTTATTATTATTCTATTCACTATTATGATCCTTTATCATTTGAGTAAATACAAAAACAATACAAGTGACTTGAACTAAATTACACATTTTGTTTGTTCCAGGAATAAAGAGTTTCCTTTAAAATTCACATTCTGTTTAACCATTTTAGTAAATATTATGCTTGCACAAGTAACCTATCTGTTGCATTGTGATAGACAATTAATCTGAACGTGTTTGTGCGTAAAAACTATCGAATTCCAAATATCAATATAGTTGGGCAACTGTATCTAAAGCGTAAATAAAAATGATTAATTAGTCTTGAACTATTTTCGAAAGATAACACCATTTTCTACTTTACTCTAGTTTCTTTTCGAATTATATATTATACTTTAGAATGTTAGTCCAGTCGATTCTCAGTAAAATGCATCACACAAATAGCAAGTAAATATTTTGTTTTGTCAATAAATATGATAGAAGTAATATGAATAGCACATTGACAATAAATTTGATTAGCTTTCACGTTTGTAACTAAAATATTCCAATACAATTTATAGGATAATACTAATATAGAGCTATTCATTTTCGCTGAATGGGCCTATTTGATAAAGAATTTATAAAATAAAATAGATAACAATTACTTAATTATGTGAAAATTTGCAAGAGATAGAATTGATGACCAAGTGAAACTAATAATTATAAACAAAGGAAACTTTATCAAGACTTGATTGAATAGCTAGAAGTAAGTCTGATCTTTGCAACTTAAAAATAATTTCACTTGGTATTGTTTACTTGTATCTTCCCATCATCGCATATAAAGCTTGTGACTTCAGGCAATATTGAGGCAGTCCGCACAGGATTCACATATGCCAATAAGAGACTGATCAATTGCAGTCCTAAATAACAATGGGAAGATACAAGTAAACAACACCAAGTGAATATAACTTCACCCCATTGCACAAGCAGGTAGCTATCAGGACTCAGTAGCTAAGTGGATAACGCGATGGCGTTTGAAGCGAACGGTACTGGGTTCGAGTCCCACAGTGAACATCAACTCTGAGATGCAGGCACATCCAGCTGACGAGTCCCAGATAGGACGAAACGCGCGTCCTGGATTCCACTGCCAGCCACTATCCATCATTGCATTTAAATATAATTTGTTAAAAAATCAATTTAGACCGTAATATAAAACATTTTGTTTAATTCCACACACTTAATCCTATTAATAAATTTGAACGAAACAAAACACGCCAAGATTCACGCAATAAAATAGTCAAATTATATCTTAATGACTCACATCAACTTCAAACAATTTAAAGCTACCAAGAATAACATTATCGGAAACAAAGGCTTAATATAGTTTGGTTACTGAAATTAAAACGTTAATTTCTATTTGGATTATTGGAATTACATACAACTGACGATATAAGAGTGAACAAAACGTTGGAGGAATGTATTTTATGACTACTGTTCAAAATATATTGTTTAAGATGCTTTAAGGAAAGGTAAACATTTGTACCGATACTTTCTGGAAGATGAAAACATTACTAATTTTGTGACTCAAAGTTTAAACAATATTCCTATATATCAGCCACCATAGAGGTTTAAAATCCTACTAAATAAGTATCATAGGAAATTTCAGCATACACTTTAATAAATTCTTTTAGAAATACTCGTAACGACTGGTTTCTAGACATTTAATTACTCTTCTGTCCCTTCTTACAGTTGTACCTATTTTCATCACAGGACTATGGCTAACTGTATGGCTGTGTACAAATAAAATAGACGTGTAAGTTCAATATTACTTAAATATGTAGTAAATTCTAAGCTTTTCTTGATTTTAATGTATTTTCGGAACAATCTTAAGATTAACTAAAAAGTTGTAATAATTTAGTAGTTGAGTTCATGAGTCAATTAAAGCTAGACCACCATGGAAAACCTGTAGGTTGAGCGCTTGTGCGCGACACCGAAGTTCCTGGCATATTTAAAGCCATGTATCAATTAGATTTACTTACTGAGTATATTTTTTATCCATGGAATGATATCAACCGACTCCTTAGAGAGATAGGAATCCTAATTTTGATACCCCAATTAATAAACAAAATACAAAATGATTAATTATGCACATTATGGCGTTGTTTCATATTATCAGATAATGTACTGTTCATTAAATCTGAGGATATTTCTTACGTCATATACAAACTGAGACGAATGTTCAAACTTCAGTAACAAATTAGAAGACAATAATAAATAGAAAACTTCAAATTGATAGCTTTATCCTCAATATCTTGTACACAGATGAAAAACTGGAATTTGTCGATGTTGACATTTCGATATTTCAGTATTGATACTGTGAATACAAAGAAAACCTACTTTTATTGAATGGATTAAGAAATTTAACTAAACTACAAATTTGACCATATTTCTGACCACATATATATAAGAGAATAATGTTACAAGTCACAGTGATGCACAGTAAATTGAAATCCCAGAGTTGTAATAATTATTATTTTCATCGAGAAGTAAGCTAATGTCTTCAAACATTGATTAGCTAATTTGCCTAAAATAGTTGCAGTAAAATGTAGTGCATAAAATTTCTGATCATACAAATTGAATATGTCCCTTATTTGACATACTCAAATTACTATTTTAAAGCAAAATTCTTCTATTCACATCTTCATTTATTGAAATATAATAAACAAACTATACTACAGTTTTCTTTATATTTATTTTACTTATCAAGAAGCTGGTCATTTTATACATTTCATTCAACTTACTGGATTCTAGATAGTTTCCGATTAACTTTACTATCGGTAAGCTATTTTTTCATGTTTTCACCCTTGATTGAGATATTGAAATAACTGTTTTGACAGTAATTATTCAGACATAGAATACCAATTTTATAATTTATTATGCTTTTGATATATAGACTGAAATAAATTTAAAACTATACCTAGTACCAAGACGTCGATTAAAATATTAGACTGTTTTCATCATTAGCATAACTAAACGACTAACAGTCAGATGAGTTTAAACAAGACAAGAATAATAATATTTAGAGAATATGATCAATTGATTTTTAGGACTTTTTTTTAGGATTTTAAGGACTCTGTTCGTCTACAAGTAAACCAAACCTACAAAGAATCATATTATTAGAAACAAGAGATTGGCATTCACTAGTTAATGAATTCAAGATGTTTCATTTCGACAATTTAATTGCTTTGTTACATTACAAATCTCTGTTGAAATTTGACCGTCTATAATATCCATAAGAATAACGAAATAATGCTGTTAGAGATTCATTCTTTTAAACTTTATTCTTTTTGAATGACGCGTAAAAACTTTTGATGTATTAAAGTATAGATAACCGAGAGTATTCCTTCTAATATTTGTGACGTACAATTCATTTATTTATCCAAGTAATTTCTTTCTTTCTTTATGACATGAGATTTTTCTTTATTTGAAAAACATTTATTAGACGAATATGGCTTTCCTCATTAATGTAATTCGAGCTCTTGTCCGAAGGCCTCAGACAAATTATGCACCGGAAATTCTGAAATTAAA
Source organism: Schistosoma mansoni (assembly GCF_000237925.1). Classification (NCBI taxonomy): domain Eukaryota; kingdom Metazoa; phylum Platyhelminthes; class Trematoda; order Strigeidida; family Schistosomatidae; genus Schistosoma; species Schistosoma mansoni. Next base: position 42,172,020 of record NC_031495.1, on the reverse strand, counting down.
GTATGTGTTTACTTTCAATTTGCTATTATTTTTACAATGAATGCTATTTTGTTTACGATAGTGAATATCAATAAAATACCCTGAGTAAAAAAGTGATACTCTATTTAAAGATAAAACTTAAGTTTTCATAGAGATAACTCCATGTCTGTTTGATATATCATATTCAGGATTGTACAATTTGTGTCACGGAAGAACCCATGTTTTTAAAACTACAGGCTTATTATTCATATAAACATTATGAAGAATCATATTAGTAGCAGTTGCAGAATGACGCTATTTGTAAAATTGTTGACAATAAGATCATTCTCAGTAGTGAGATTCACTTAAAGTAATTCCAATTTTTATTGACTCAAATAATTAATTAACGTGATCAATAAACTTACGATTTTTAAAAAACTAAAAGCCTAGAAAATAAGAAAGATTCACAAACCTGTGTCCATTCATGTAGACATTACTGCTAGGTGCTAATAGCAATAGGAAGCACGGGATACAGTGGACAGATAGGATGCAGCTGGGCGATCTAGACTTCGCAGATGATCTGGCTCTTCTATCACACACGCAATAACAAATGCAGGAGACGACCAGTGCACCAGTAGTAGGTCTCAACATACACAAAGGGAAAAACAAGATTCTCCGATACAACACAACATGCACCAATCACATCACACCTTAACATATCTGGACAGCATCGCTGATAAACACGGTGGATCAGATGCAGATGTGAAAGCGCAGATCGGCAAAGCAAGAGCAGCATATCTACAACTGAAGAACATCTGGAACTCCACCCAACAATTGTCAACCAACACCAAAGTCAGAATTTTCAATACAAATGTCAAGACAGTTCTACTGTATGGGGCGGAGACGTGGACAACTACGAAAGCCGTCATCCAGAAGATACGGTTGTTTATTAACAGTTGTCTACACAAAATACTCCGGATCCGTTGACCAGACACTATCAGTAACAACCTACTATGGGAGAGGACAAACCAGATTCCATTCATCAGAGGAAGAAGTACTGGAAGTGGATGGGACACATATTGAGGAAAGTACCTAACTGCGTCACAAGGTAAGCACTCACTTAGAATCCTCAAGGCCATATGAGAAGAGGAAGACCAAAGAACACATTACGCCGAGAAATGGAGGCAGACATGAAAAGAATGAACAACAATTGGACAGAACTAGAAAAGAAGGCTCAGGACAGGTTTGGTTGTAGAATGGTGGTCGGTGGTCTATGCTCCATTAGAAGTAACAGGCGCAAGTAACTACTAGCGATAAGATAGCATTGCAGTAAAGGTACTGGGAAAGTGTTTATTACTGTCGGGGAGTTCAGCTAGCACATTAGTTCAATCCCTAAATTTGTCAATTACAGATCAATAATCAAATTGTACGATTACGGAGAGATGCCGCTTCTAATACCAATATCAAACCACATGAAATATGGAAATCATAACAACACATAATGGAACCAACTCAGCAGAAGACAATAAGTTTGTTCAGAGCTAACGCACCATCAACAGAATAATTTCAGTTCAGTATCATTTAAAGACATTACTTCCACAGAAACAGCCTGTGTCACCGTTCCTGATCTAAGGTTCCTATGCTTGGGACTGGTTTAACAATTTTCACTTAGTAGATATGTCGTTTATCTCAATATGTAACAAAATCTGGTCATCTATGTTTACAGCACAAGAACCAGATAAGCTCGATAACCAGATGCTAACAGAGGAGTATCTTAATTTGAGTGAATGGTGCAGTTACAATCTGTAGAGAATATGTAAAAAAAATCAAAAGTACCGCTATCTTAGCGATGTTATCAAATGAAGGTGCAACATTGCTTCGTGATATCAGGATATCGAATTTTCAAACGCAATTTATTAGAAAGAAATCAAACATAAATCATGTACTCTTTTAATTTGATTTTCGTTTATTTGACTTTAGTATTTATTTAGTGTAGCTAACATACATTATAGTATCTGTTTGACTCAATAGGATACAAAGTGGAAGTCTTTATCAAAACCTATGTAAATCAAAAAGCCAGAGTTATCAACACTGTCTAGAATAATTAAAAAAAACTAACAAACATTTTGTTTGAAATTATTAGACATTAACAGCTAATCTCAGTCCTAGTCCTACACTTAACCCATTAGATAATTAAGAACATTGTGTAAATTGATAAGACTTTATTGATGCAAAGGCAAAGTAAAGTAAAAAATGACACGGCAAAATTTCTGATTTTATACACTATATGTTTTCATCCAAATCTATTCCAGTACATCAGGATTGATGAGGAAGTGAAACTTCATCAGTTGAGATGGCTGCGACGCGTGTTACATATGCCCAACCACCGACTGCCCCGACATGCACTGTTTTATGGTGTAGGAAAAGGTTGGAAGAAAGCTAGGGGCGGCCAGACCAAAACGTGGCACAAATCCATGAAGTCACTGACAAGTGGACTTAGCCATGTTGGTAGGTGTAGACTACCTGGTTGGGATTCGCGAGATGATAACAACCGATGGTTAGAGACCTTGAATAACATGGCTCAAAATCGTTTGCAATGGCGCACGTGCATCTACTCTTTGTGTTCTACCAAATTCTAATCTTCTGGATTCTTCATGTCCCTTTCTTTTTTCTCTTTCCATATTTATTTCACTGGATTATACTCCTTGAATAACATCTTCAAACCCTAATCTTTCCGACTACTGCTTATACTTCTACTACCTCTACCACTATGGGATTTGAATCGACAACTGTATCTCTGTGCTAATGTGGTATGACAACTCGAACTGATGTACGTACGTACGAAGTTCTGCGTTGTGACTGACTGACATCAGAATGGGACATCAATCGACTTGACTTTTATGCATCATAATGAGATCACTGAAAAATCTAAAAAATCAAAATGTAAACACTTGATTAATAAACAACTTTCTAATTCAGAAATAGTCCTATTTTAACAAATTTATTAATATTTGTCTTTTGCTTTTAGAAAAGCTGTAAAAGCTGCTATCCTTTTAATGCCATTATTAGGAATTACTAATTTTATTGTACTTTTACCAGTACCAAAACATCCTTTGGGATTTTTTATTGTTTCTGGAATACGCCGAGTGCTGCCAACATGGCAAGGATTTATTATATCTATGATATATTATTTTATGAATAAAGATGTAAGTTTTGTATTATTTAAGTTATTGGCCAACTTGAATCTCATTTGTTATCATCATGATAAACTCAATGTATATTTTTGGGAACGACTTGGCTATTAAATGCATACGTAATATTTATGGTATAGACCGCTTAGAAGTTAGACAAAACGGTTATTACTTTGAAGTACTAATGGTTCCATCGCACCAATTTTCGTGCAACCACATTTTTTATATAAGTTGGTACTAGTTTAAGTGAAATACTGTTCAAACAATTCAATAATTCATTAACGGTTGTTGTAGAGAACGCAATAGATCAATTCTTACTACTTCGTTTCATACTGACTCATTGATTTCTTATTTAATATCATTTCGTAATGGGAATTTTCATAAAATATCCAATGTAGAACTTTGTAGAAATGACTTGCATGTCTTAAGAAAACACCAGAACTCTTGTTATAATATTTCAGTATATTTTGATATTTAGTGAGTTTCCTTGTCACAAATTCGTAAGTTGAGAAACCTGATCAAGTTCTACGGTTAGAAAGTGTAGAAAACTTTATTTACGATAATTTAAAATCTTATTTTCAAGTGCTTATTTGAAATAATGAAAAGTCAGTCAACTTGAAAATTTGATCAGGACCTCGCGAAAAGGACAAGATATTAAATATGACATTGAAGAATAATTTGAAATCGTTGTTATTTTAAACTCCTGTAACAACAAATGTTTACTCAGAAACAATATTTTTCACTATCCAAAGTTAACTTTTACGTATAAATGATATAAATGTCAAATGTGAGGAAACGTAGACCTTTTTACCCAGAAACAGATTTCGTTCAAACAAATTCGACATAATTACAAACCTTTTGAATTATAATATTACAATGATGAAACTACATTACAAAGGATTATATTACCATACGATTAAGAACGCATGAATTATATAATTGCATATAACATATGACTTATTTTTTGTTTTCTAAAGAAAACCTACAAACTGCCTTTCATGTAAGAAAATATTAATATAACAAAAAAAAATAAAATATGGGGACTTTGACTTAAGTATTAAAATGAAATTTAAGTTCCATATTAGTTGTTGTTTACAACAGGGTAAATCGTGTGAAAAAATGCACTTTAAGTTACAATTTTTTTTCCATCTAAATATAGCTAAACATTAGTAGTTAACCTTTAAAATTATCATGGTATAACGACTAATGATCATGTGATATTTATTTATCTGATGCTGATAAACATAAAAAAAATATAATTATAGGGGGTGATTAACCTCAATCACTCTATATTCATAAACAATAATCGGTTAGGTGCTCTGGCGCAAGACTGATAGGTCCTGGGTTTCGAATCTCGCGAGTGCGGGATCGTGGATGCGCTCTGCCGAGGGGTCCCACAATAGGACGAAACGGTCGTCCAGTACTTCCAGGTTTTCCCTGGTGGTCTAGCTTCAACTGACTCACGCTTTCAACTATGAAAATAATTTTTCATAATGATTACTGGAAATAATTTTGACAAATTCTCCTTTATAGAGTTGAGATCATGAGTTAATTGAAGCTAGACCACCATGGAAAACCTGGAAGCACTGGACGGCCGTTTCGTCCTATTATGGGACTCCTCAGAAGTGCGCATCCACGATCCCGCACTCGCGA
>NC_031495.1:42106030-42167018 GCF_000237925.1 Schistosoma mansoni | reverse complement strand
AGGACCTACCAGTCTCGCGCCAGAGCCCTTAACCGATAGACCACTGAGCCGGTATCCAACGGTGTTGATGTCTAACTTCAACTGATCCACGAAATTGAGCAACCATTCACCAATGTCATCAGTGAGTTACTATCTCACAACAGACCTGGTTGAACTCCACCGGTTACTGCTTCTCACTAGAACTCCAGGAAATACCTCATGGAGTCAGTCACTAGTAAGCACATGATCATTATCAGAAGGGGTTTTGTGGAGATTTTAGTAATTTTATAGAGTTGAGATCATGAGTCATGAGTTCAATTGACTTTGTCTTAATATTTACTGATTTTAAAGGCGTTTATAATGCTACAAATATAATGACAAATCGTGTTACAATAACAAATTAACTTAATTAAGATGTCCGAATTGAAAGCTGTGAATAGCCAAAGCTTCCGCAATATGAGTGATAGAATCGAAATTCACATAACAACAAATTAACTTCCAACAGACATACAATTATTCGTTGATCCATATTTGCCACAAATATATACGGTTATACAACTTTGAAAATGAACACGTTAAAAACAATTCCTTCACTGAAGAAATTGTTTAACCATTTATTCAGTATATTCAAATAGATTAAATAAGGGAAATATAAAGGGATTAAATGATAAAACTAAGTAGTTAGTAGAAAATTGGATAGACCAAGATGACCACTCAGGAATAGAGAAGGAGAACCATTTACTGAGGTTCGAAAGTAGTAAGACAAGTGGGTGGCGCACTGTGAAGAGCACTTGCATAGACAAGTCCCACTGAACCTACCGAACATCGAAGCAGCACACACAGATCTTTCTAAAGATGTTAACTCGCAAATAATAGAAATTAGCAAGGTCAACAGATATATCAAGAATGTCAGAGGAGCAGGACCAGACAGAATACCAACTGAAGCACTAAAGCCAGACATGGAAGTAACTGTAAAGAAGCTCTTTGTGTCCTTTAGAAAGATTTGGAAAGAAAAATAAGTACTAACTGACTGGAAAGAGATATATCTTCTCAACATATTAAAGAAAGGAGATCTTAGTAAATGTGAAAACTACAGAGACATCATACTACTGTTAGCACCAAGTTGTTTCCAACACTTGCTAAACCGAACGAAAGATTCAGCAGCCGTTCAAATTTGGGATCAAAAAGCAGAATTTCGTAAGAATCGATCACGGACCAAATCGCGACACTGAGGATTATTGGTGAACAAATAATTGAATGCAACTTATAGTTAAAAACCAACCTTCTTGATTATGTAAAAGCTTTTGTGAATGTGGATAAGAAAACCAAGTGAAGTCTTCCTCGTCCCTAAAGAGTACCTAAGAGGACGATCATTACAATATATGACTTCTAGAACAGACAGGATTCCAGTGTCATGTATAGAGGGTAGCTCATAGATGGATTTCAAGTGAAGGCCAGTTCAAGACAAGGTTGCTTACTCTCGTTTTTTCTCTTGCTTCTGATGGTTGACTGAATTTTTACGACCTCCACATCTTAGGAAAAGCGCTGATCACAGTAAACAACTTGGTGGCCGCTGGGAGAAATGAACTTTGCAGACGAGTTAGATCTACTATAACATATACGAAAACAATTGTATATAAAGACAAAGAGTGTAACAATGCCTTCGGTAACAGTAAGCCTGAGAACTCACAAAACAGAAAGAAAGATTATAAAATACAGCACAACCACCTCAAAACAAATCACATGTGACGGCAAAGCTCAGTAGGATATAAAGCTGTTAACAAACAAATACAGCCTCTTCGATAGGCATGTGAGGTTTCATACAAACAGTAAAGTAACAGTTGAACAAATTAAACATAAGGACACTAAAATACAAACATATTTGGAACTCAAAGCAACTGTCACCAAAGAATAAAATCAGAATTTTCAACACTTAAGTTAAAATAATCCTGTCATAAGGAGCTGAAACTTGGATAACGACTACTACCAGCATCACAAAAAATGTGCAGGTATTTATAAACATCTGTCTACCCAAGATACTCCAGATCCATTGGCCAGAACAGAACAAGCCAGCTACCGGTTGAAAAGGAAATTAGAAAGAGATAAAGGAGATGAATAGGACACACTGGGAAAGTCACTAAACTGAATCAAGAGGCAAGCCCTGAATTGAAGTTCCCAATGCAAAAGGGAAAGAGGCATATCAAAGAACACATGGATTCGGGAATTGGAGGCAGACACCAAGAATATGGAAACAACTTAGCAACAGCTGAGAAGGAACACAAAACAGATACTTGAAGCCCTCTGGTTAGCAAACTATACCCCAAGAGAGGTAGTAGGTTTCAGTAACTAAGTAAGAACATTTGAAGTATATTCAATGATTTAGGTTAGCTGGTACACTGGAGAATTATTATTGGAGTTCAGTGCATTTATAGAGAGATTTATATAGATATTGTACTTAAAACAGTTTCAGTATTCTCGGTAAAAACACCACATTTGGACGGAACATTTGAACATACATAGTTATTTCCCCAATGGTAACATTTCATTGAAATTTTCGAATCTCGGATGTAGCACCAGTTCTCTGAATATGATGTATAAGACTTACTGATGATATCCGAAAGCCATAGGCCGAAAGCAAGTGGTTTACATCAGCTGTGATAAACCGCTATTTATATTCATTTACTAAACGAGGCTGCTAGTGGAGAGATGGTCTAGTGATTAGGGCGTTTAGCCACTAAGTTCTGAGTCCGGCTCCCTCTCAACCTCTCCTTTGAGCCGTTGGGTAGTATCAGTAAACTTGATACAAAATGTGCCTCCCATCCAAGCACCTGAAGAATACGTTATTATAATTCATAAGAACTACTATTAACTCACAATAAATTATGAAAAACTTATGACTAAATTCTACCGGCAAAATATTTATTTTTATTTCAGGTTCGAAAATGTATACACATGTCAATTCGAAGATTCAAATCGAAATATCAACTAGAGCACCGTCGTTTTACTTCATCCTCGCTACCCATAAAAACTATACCACAACGAATTCCACACAAACAATAATTAGGAAAACCCGATCTCATCAATAGAATTGGATCCAGATGATATATAAACATCAGTTAACGACTGAACACTGAACAAGAGCAGTTCACGATACAGCAATTAAGTAGAAACACACCTACAAAGACACATTTACGAGTCGAAAGGAATATAATTAAAATAAATAATAAAATGATATACGGAACAAATCGTGGTTAACCTTTAACCGAATATTATGACTTTAAAAATATTATGACATTAAAAACATTTAAACGATGTTTACTGATTTGTAATGGTTCTACAGAAGATTTCGATAGACTTAAATTTCTTCAAAACCAATACAATATTCATACAGAATAAATATAAGACGATCACAAAAGACCTTTTCCCAGAAGCAATTTCCCGAAATATCATGAAAAGACGAGACCAGTAGATTTAATAAGGTGAGAAATCAAATAAAATTAAGAATCGAATAAGAATAGAGGAGTAAAGAGAAATGACTGGAATCGATAACGTGTACCGTCAGATTTTGACTGAGTGACTTAATAGTATTGTGTATCCCGAGAAAACGTAAGGGTTTGGTTTGGACCTTATGTGTGATTGGCAGAGTACAGAGATAAGGTGTTTCAAAATAGAATAGCGTTCCTACAAAAGAAACGTATTTGGAACTCAAAGCAACTGTCACCAAAGAATAAAATCAGAATTTTCAACACTTAAGTTAAAATAATCCTGTCATAAGGAGCTGAAACTTGGATAACGACTACTACCAGCATCACAAAAAATGTGCAGGTATTTATAAACATCTGTCTACCCAAGATACTCCAGATCCATTGGCCAGAACAGAACAAGCCAGCTACCGGTTGAAAAGGAAATTAGAAAGAGATAAAGGAGATGAATAGGACACACTGGGAAAGTCACTAAACTGAATCAAGAGGCAAGCCCTGAATTGAAGTTCCCAATGCAAAAGGGAAAGAGGCATATCAAAGAACACATGGATTCGGGAATTGGAGGCAGATACCAAGAATATGGAAACAACTTAGCAACAGCTGAGAAGGAACACAAAACAGATACTTGAAGCCCTCTGGTTAGCAAACTATACCCCAAGAGAGGTAGTAGGTTTCAGTAACTAAGTAAGAACATTCGAAGTATATTCAATGATTTAGGTTAGCTGGCACACTGGAGAATTATTATTGGAGTTTAGTGCAGAAACATTTACACAGATTTTGTGAGTTTTTAATACACAGCAAAGGAGAGACGAACCAACTTCCCATAGCTTCTCCCTGGGAACTATTTGAAGGACGAAATTTTCCGTGGCCGTAAACAGGTTAACGGCTAGTGTGGCGGAGAGTCCTTTATCCATCGAAGACTCTTCTACACCTTTTTCAGTGCCTATAAACCTAAATGAATATTTGTTACTACAAAAGAAATTCATCCGACAAAAACTAAACACGTTTTGTTGACATCCGGTGAACTTTTTGATGGTTCTTTACCAGACTTTGGAGTGTAATGTTCAAAATTTTGAATAAAAATGGACTAAACTACGTAATAAAAAGCAAGATATAACTAGTTTCCCAAAATTAAGTAAGAAGCTATAAAATAAACCATTTGAAGTCATTTATTGCGAGCCAAAATATACGGAAGATACTCTGTTGACTGAAACTAAGACCAAAACGGTAGAACTCACTGGATTTGATTGTCGTCATGTCACAAGTATTGGAAACATAACGCGACCATCAACACACGCGCCTTGACCTTACATAAAACATCTGACTCAATAGAGACTATTGTTTCAGGTCATTGACCTTGAGAACCAAACACAGATGGACAGTTTTTCTCAATCCTTAGAGCTCTTACTTCCCGTAGAGATTACAGGATCAAAGCATTACCTGATACAATGGACGCGAGAGTATTCACTTTTGTTAAAGATCCATCAGAAATGGATGCTTAAACATTGGATCTTCTGCGAGAGGGTGTTAAAACTACATCTTTGCTTATCACTCGTTGGTGTCATATGATTCATATGGTCCTTCGGGAAATACAAAATGAATGAATAACCATACCTGTTCTCGTACAGTGCGGCTACCGTATCAGATCAATCTAATCGAAGAATTTACTCCCAGTCTGTATAGCTATTTCCGTCATTCAGACTCTCTTCGACTAGCCAGAGTCGGAGTTTCCCAAGCAACAATGTTGGTGATACTTCTGAGCTATTGATAAAAAAGTGTTCAAAAACATTACAGCCAGCTCATGCAACCTACACTGATGAGAGCTCTGCCTGAAACTCTAGAGGAGCCTAGGAAGTGAATCTGATGCACCAAAATCTTCAGCGCCCAAACGTGAACACACCACCTGACCCAGACATGATCCACTCCTTTATACAGTGAGGAAAAGCCTTAATCTTGACAACACACACTCGCACTAGCTAAATAAAATCTCAGTCTCAAAAAATTGGAAGTTGGCATACATCACACCAACTTTAGAGGTTCCCGACCCAACAAGCTGGAGATACCACAGGTATTGTAGTTTGACAACGCTTTACCAGTAACACCTTCTATAATTTAATCGTGCCCACCCAGAAAAATCAAAAGTCAGAAGCGAGGAGGTTGGAAGATAAATTTGATAGATTATCAATATATCGAGAATTGACTGATCGAAACTGGCTAGTGATCGCAGGAGACGTTGAGCAAGCTGTTCCAACTCGCGATCTGGTGCGGATGCATGACCGAGAGCCTTCAGCTAGGTGGGCCCATTAAAACTAATGTGGTCAGCATCCAATTTCTAGCACTTACAGAGCTACTGATTTTTGGGTTTTATTTACCGTGACGGATCACTACCCTCACCAGAGAGTAGTGATGACCCTACGACGCGGCCAGCCAGAAGTTTAAACCCAACGAGTTTGTCGTTGACAAACGATCTTCTGATAGCTTGCTATGTTTAGCGGCATCTGGTCGCCTTTCCTTGCAATAAGGGACCATGGGGTACAACATAGTAATAAGGAAACAAAGTACAATGAAAATTCCGGTTCCTCGTAAACTTCATCGTTCTTTTTATCGTCTTTCCCAGCAGTCCCGGAAAAGAAAAAAATGTAAGTGAGTGTCCAGATACACTCGTACGCGCGCAAAGACACAAAGCGGGCGGAAAAAAGTAAATAGACCAATACACCTGCCACAGCGTAAAAGCGATTTTTTCCGGTTTTTTTTAAAAAAATAGATCAAATATACGCATATTAGTGTTTAAAATTTTTTTGGAATACATATATTAGTATAAGCGTAGTAATTTTTTAATTACATATAATACAAAGGAAATTCGGGATCAGGCAGAATGTTAACTGGTGTCATATGTGTAATAGTCGTCTAAATGTTCTGGAATCCTTACTCTTCTTCCAGAACTCGTTGTTTTGAGTTTATTTTCAGATACTGCCGAAGTATCAACATGCGTGTTGGCTGATGGATGAGGTATTACAAGTGTAGGAGTCGTGTCGTTCGATCATACCGAGAGAAAACCGACGTGGATAGGATTTCCTTTTAAATACGCTGCTTTGATTCGATCGACGCCGATACTACCTTTAGTTTGGTCCGCGCTGAAGAATTTTGGAGGGTCCTTCGTATACTGGTTCGAGAGTTCATCGATGTGAGTCCCCACATACGAAGACATGCGTACTATAGCGTAAGTCAGGTTGAACGAAAACATCAGTTGATCGCGGTTGAGTGGAAACAGGTCTAACTGAACGCATTGCGTTTGTAAGTCTGCTCGTGTGGGAGTTAAGATCCGTATTTATTGAAGAAGACGAAGGATACACGAATTCTCTTGGAAGTCGGAGTGTCGTTCCATAAGCGAGTTGAGCTTCAGTGTATCCAATGTCAGCTTTCACTGTGTTGCGAATGCCTAGTAAGACGATTTATTTACCTCTACAAAGCCTTCAGATTACTGGTCGATTGCACTTCGTCCAGTACCCTCAAGGATTATAGAGTCCCTACTGTGCGATGGCCTATACGACTACTTGTTATCTGTATAGTTCTTTTCGCCCCCAACATTGCGATTCCAGGAAGTGTCATTTCTTTATCACCAATCCACTGAGTTCGGCAGACAGATGGACTATCATCCTCGCTAGCAAAAAGAAGTGAGCATGATTCACCTCGATTTTTGAAGAGCATTTGATAGGGTCGATCGAACGTACCTTATCAATAAGCCCAATCTGGTATTTATCAGTTCTTCATCGACAGACTGGTTTGACTCATATACAAGTAATAGACGTTTTAGGGTCACAGAAAACATGACATTTTCTCGGGTTGCAGAACGTATTGATAATGTCTTCCGGGACTCGATGCTAGGAATTCTTGTTTCCTTAATCAGTGTGAGATCAAGATAACATATCTTATCAATGAACTCAATATGGTATGTGTGAGATCCTCATTGACAGGCTGGTTTGAGTCGAATGTTTTTGCGAGAGCTCTTCCAGACTGATTTGGCGTAGTTGATCTTTCACCAATAACTGGGAATATCCACTGATTGACTTTTATTCTGGAATATTCAAACACATCCATAGATATAGACTTCGCGTTTATCTTGCTGGTTAACAGGTGAGATAACAAATCCAACTACCATAACCACAACAAAGGTGAACTACTTGGCGGTAGGTCTAGCTGTCTCAATCAACTGTTCTCTTCCAAGTTCTTCGACTGAAACATATACACATTCATTTTCCTGTAAACACAGGTCTTTCGTTAAGTTTTTATATTAATGTGAAGTTGATTTCTAGGACGGTCAAAAGTAACTGTGCAATTTTAAGTGTTCCTCATGTTTTATTCTTGTGTAGCATGGGTTCAGTTATTTATATTATTTTTCTCTTCTGAGACTTTTTCTCACATATTTCCCTAAATTGTCCCACATCTTACTTCGGTCTGCTGAACAACAGTACATTAATAGAGTTGCCACAAATATACAATGACTTCTAGGACGACTAGCAGAGGTGGTGATCTTAATAAGTCGAAAATCCCAGTTACTAGCAACAAGATTATAGGAAAGCTCAAGTCAACAACGGTAAAATAGTCTCAGAGCAATATGTGCGATAGGGATTACTTAGCTCAAACACCGAAACTGAATGTCCTGCTATGTAATCAGGAACACACTTCTACCCATGTCCTTACTTCAATAAAAACTAGTTAACAACAAAAAATAGAAGAAGGACTCCCAACTCCCTGTGTTGTAGACTGCTGCTGGTGAGGAGCAACACATTATCGATAACTGTATTGCGTACTCTTTCCTCCTTAACACCGATAGCTCGGTATTTGAGTGTAATTTCTGTGGTGAAAAGGTTCACTGTCGACGTGATAATTCAATATCTAAGCAGCACTACAAGGTGATATCAATTCACCCCTGTCCGTCGTCCTCGTACATTTACCGACTGTGTGGAAAAAATACATTAAATGAACTAAAAAAAGAGAAGCATAAGACCTGATCAAAAATAACCACAGCCATTCCCACCAATATATCAAGTTCGTCCAACACAAGCTGGCTCAAGCACAGGACTGTGTGAGCCACAACCGGAGCTCATGCATCAAAAATCTTACCGATTCTCGTTTCTACCCAGGCATCTCTCAACATCAACGAGCAGTGGGTGAGTGATAGGAAGGGGAATTGTAATAGCATATAGCGGCATTGCACCTTAACCACACGATCATCAAAGCTGAACACAAGACAACTAAGAAAATAGTTGTTCATTTTTTAACTCTGAGAAAAACCCATAGATGGAGAAGGCACAAAGAAGGAATTCAATTAATTCAATCCATCGGGTGGCACGGCTCAGCCTCGCAGGCGTAGTCACTCTGTAGGAATTGTGTCTACTCATATTGAATATATTGTTCTATCTTCAGCTTAAATGTGTTCCCCATCATACATTAGTAATTGTTACGATACTATGAGTCGGTATGGGCAATCATGTGACTTTCACGTAAGATCTCACAGACTAGGTAGTTACATCATGACAAATGCACAAACTTAGGATCAGGTCCATTATTGAAGTAGTACTAATAGCGAAGTAGACCGTAATTCTAAAAGCATATCTCATCAGACGTTAAAAATAGGGGACAAGAACGTCGGACAAAACTAACTGATTTTATCTATCGTTCCAGTGTCAAACAGTAGTTTATTAGAAAATGGGGTAGCCTTTGATAAAGAACAGTGAGATAGGTATTGTACAATACTGGAAAAGTTTATCACTTCATCCAAGCTATGTAGCTTGTATATGGGCCGAAACTCGCCCAACGGTAAATCACCTACACTGAGTGTAACTTTGGGTCCAGCACACGTTACAAAAGACATTTAACTGACGTGTGGGCGAGAATGATAATGATTGGTTGTTTTGCTTAGTCAGACATGTAAATAGTATGCCAGGTGTTATATGTGTTATATATTCCCCTATCGTTATTATTTAATACTATCATTGAATAATTGTTCTTCGCTGTGGGATTGTCTCGGATTTGGGTGTGGAAATATATTAAGAACCAACCAGAATGATGGTTCATGGAGTGCGTGAACTAGAAGTTGGTAGTCGAGATGGAGCTCACGAAGACGATGTGCAACAGTGGTTTTGAATATCACACAACGTAGATCTTCACAACAATACAATAATTAACATTTCCAGACCACGTCGTCTGCTACGCCTCACGACCATTAAGTCTAAGCATTGGACGGCTGTGAACTTCCGAAACCAAAAAGACTTAACTGAGACCCTTTAGTTTAATACACCTAAAAACGACATCTCCAGTCACATCAGATGTTCTGAAATTCGGACAAGATCAGTAAGGCAACTTCAGAGAAGACCGACCAAACACATCTTGGTGTCAGTTGATGTTGATCAGAATCCCACTGCGCAGAACAAAGAGACTACAGCCTTGCTAATGGAATACGCCATGCGGCCAGAAATACTAACAGCGACGAGTTTGCATGAAACTAGTAAACACGCGTTGAACAACAATCTGCTAAAAGAACTACAAGAGAGATGCTACTGTAGACAAGGACCAGGTAATGAGACAACTCAAGTGCCTGTGTAGCAACTTGAGAAAACTAAGGGGTAGACTAGGGAAAATCATAGGCATGGGCTTTCAGCTAGACCTGAGGACCATAGTCCTCGCTGAAACATGACCATCGCACAACACCATGGATGAGTAAGTGAGCTTGCAAAACGTGACATCTGATACGATAAGATACACAAAACAGGAGGTGGAGTAGCAACATATATTAAAAGCCACTTCAAGGCCGTAACATCACACAGTATTGGATTAACCGAGGTGACGGAATCGTGCTAGTGTTACGGCATGGAATGTTTGATTGGAAGGATATAAAGGCTCCCTACACGTTCGAACACTCAAAAAGATGAGATAATACAGAGGATACTAAGGTTACCACACCTCAATTTTGATCAAATACCACCAGCCAGAGGCATCAACACTCCAACATCAAATCTCAAAGTGTGGTATAACTCCTACAGAATGGCTCCATAAGTAGCTTACCACGGCTATCAAAAGTCTAAGACCGTTTTCAAAAAGGGCAGTGACTTTCATACTTGTTGTGATTATCGTTGCTTTTGTGTATTTTTTGCATCAAAAGCATTATTGGTCTACTTTAACTTGAATTAATTCAGTTAAGGTTTGAAAGTTTATTGAAAACTTTGTCTCGTGGTTCCTTCTTTTGCATATACTCTGACGCTTGTGTTATTATTGTGATCATATTGTGTTTTAAATCTAATCTGATTACAATGGTTGGCAGTTCATTCAAATGTGGACAGCCGAACTGTTTATTCCCCGCAGATGAAGGGATGCAGTGTGATGAATGCAAAAAATGGTTCCACAAGATGTATACCCGTCTCAGTCCAGCTGCATACAAAAGATGTTCTAAGCCTAACTCGCACTGGCTTTGTATGTTCTGCTGTACTAACAAGACGACATTAATCCGGGAGGCTATGAGCCTATTGGCTCTAGCCTGTAAAAAGAACGATAGTGGGTGCGCTAGTAACGCAAGTACTGACAGTGAAGACTGTGTCAGTGCTGTAAGTGCTGCTACAAAACGCGCTGAACAACCTACTCTAATTAATGACAAAGTGAAACTCCCGTTACAACAAACGAGGAGTAAATCACCACATGGTATTGACATGAGTAATCATGCATCTTTAGTAGAAATTGGGGACCCGGATAGAACCATCACCGTCCCCAGTAGTCCCGATGCAGCTGTCCTGAATGACGAAAAATGGACCGCAGAAAGGAGGAAAAGAAAAGGAAAAACAGCTAAAGATAGAGCACACTTGGTTGACAAGTCATTGAGGAACTCACAGTCTGAGTCACTCAATGCACTATCGCACTCTGATAGAACGGCAGAACATCATCCTAGTGCGAATGAGAGGAATTTAATATCATCGAATATTATTGTGAGTAAATTGCCAGAGTCTAACGATTCAGATCCTAAGGTTAGACACACCCATGACTTAGAGAGGCTCAGAGAATATATCCGTAGCGTATTGCCAGATAACACTAAAGGTGTTCAGGTCAAAAAATTAGTTAGAATAGGTAAAAGGGCCGATGACAGTGTTCTACCCCGACCGTGTAGACTCCTTAAGGTAATCTTAGGGTCGGAGAAACAACGTAATCTTCTGTTGAGTGACGCTCGAAGTCACGATAACTCTAACATCCGAATTAGACAGGATGTGTCTCTTGAAGATAGAATAAAAAGGAAGACGGCACTAGCTGAACTAGAAACCCGTCGACAGAACGGTGAAGAAAATCTCCGATTGGTGGGTTTTCGAATAGTCAGGTCTTGGAAGCGAATGCTACCAGGGCCTGTGTGGATAGGTCGTTCTCCCTAGGAGTTTTATATGCCAACGCCCGTAGTCTAAGACATAAATTCTACGAGCTAGGAGCATTAGTGGACAAATTAAGGCCACTCATTGTAGCTGTGACGGAAACTCGGTTAGTCCATGACTTCGATTTCACCCCAGAATTATCCGGATATCATTGTTTAAGAAGTGATAGATATAGATGCAGGAAAGGAGGTGGCGTCCTTCTATACATAGCCAATAGTATAAATATCCGCTCCTCCATCTGCGAATCCCATGATAGTGGAACTAGTGAAGTCATTAGCTGTGAGCTCACTGTCGGATGTTGTACATTTGCACTCGGTGTCATCTATCGCAGCCCAATCTGCTTAGCTGATGACTTTATTTTGGGGCACATTTGGCTATGGAGTGCAAATAACAGATGCTTGATATTAGGAGACTTTAATGCACCTGACATTAGTTGGACTGAGATGACCACGAAATGCTCTATAAACTCATTTGATAGCAGACTCTTGGAAACAGTAATGGAACATGCATTAGTACAGCATGTATCCAAACCTACACGTTTTGGTGTAAACCAAGGTTCTTCTCTGTTGGACTTGGTAATTACCCATGAGACTGAGTATATTGCCAACCTAATATTCTTCCCCCGTTAGTAAATAGCGATCACGCTGTTTTATCATTCACGTTTAGAGCTAGCGATATGATATACGATCAGATTAAGCCTCGCCCAAACATATGGAGAGCTAACATGCCAGCCATTCGGGATTGTGCTACTAAGATAGATTGGTCAGTAGATACTATCTCATCAGTTGACGAGGCGTGGTCTATATTTAAAGGCAAGTTTAGTGCAGTCATGTCCCCGTTCATACCATACTTGGTACCACGTAGACCGAACAATAGTCCACCGTGGATAAATAAAGAAGTTAAGAAACTTCTTAGGCGTAGGAAAAAACACTGGAACATGTTCATCTCTACTGGCTTAGAACAGTACATATCCAGTTATTGTAAGATTAGAAATACTTGTAAAGCGTTAATTAGTAGGACTAGATGGTCATACGAAAAACAATTGGTTAGGGATTGCAAACATAGTCCAAAACGGTTATTCTCGTATATAAAGAGGCGAACTCAGAGAAGTGATGGAATACCATCACTTTTGATACAAGAAAATCCGTTAAGTTTGGCAAGAAATGATACCGAAAAAGCGGAAGCTTTTTCGGAATATTTCAGTAAAGTTTTTTCTACCAATAATGCGGAACGATCACCTATTCATTGTGATTGTGGCGACTTGTTGATGGACCCTGTAGTTATTAAGAAAGAAACTGTTTTAAGCCTACTCCAGCATCTCAAACCTGATAAGTCTAGTGGTCCTGATGATATTCATCCTCGGATTATGAAAGCCCTCTCAGATGTTATTGCTGAACCCTTAGCGATGCTGTTCGATATGTCCCTACGGCAGTCCAGATTGCCCAGAGACTGGAAGGACGCAATAATCGGTCCGGTGTATAAGACTGGGGGTAGGGATTTAGTTAGTAACTATCGACCCGTCAGCTTAACTAGTGCAGTTGTAAAACTAATGGAAAAAATTATTCGGATGGCTGTTATAAACTACGTGGAAAGACATGATCTTTTGTCAAAGGAACAACATGGTTTTCGAAAAGGTCTATCATGTTTGACAAATCTCATTGCAAGAGAAGATTGGGCTGAGGCAAAAGATCGCAATATTCCTGTAGATGTCATTTTCATAGATCTAAGTAAAGCCTTTGATAAGGTTTCCCATTCTGGTCTTAAATTAAAACTGGAAAGTTTTGGAATTCATTATGCAGTCATAGACTGGATAAGTGACTTTCTTCATGAAAGGAGACAAAGGGTAAGAGTAAATGGGGCTCTCTCATCGTGGGAACTAGTAAAAAGTGGCGTCCCCCAAGGCGCGATTTTAGGTCCTCTTCTCTTTTTACTTTATATAAATGAATTACCAGCTATAGCTAAGTCATCCGTCCTACTATTCGCCGATGACATTAAGATTTGGAGACCCATATATAGCATGCCAGACAGAATAGTTTTACAGGAAGATCTTAACTCATTAGTGGCATGGATGAATGGGTGGTCACTAGAAGTAAACCCTAATAAAAGTGTTGTGATGCAATTAAATAACTACGATGATTCGTATCACTACACAATATGTGGACTAGTGTTGCCCAAAGTAAGAAACTATAAAGATTTAGGAGTCATACTAAGTAATGATCCCAAAACAACCAGTCACTGTAAGCTGCTGCTGCAAAAGGCTATAGGGTATTATGGTCTAATCGTAGATCTTTCCGGTATCTGGATGGGGAAATGTTTAGATTATTATACCCAACTTTCGTACGGCTACATTTGGAATATGGGATTCAAGCAGCCAATCCTTGTTTCAAATATAAGGCGGATATGTTGGAACGAGTCCAACGCCGCGGGACAAAAATGGTAAAAGGCCTATCTAGCCTATCTTATGAAGACAGACTGAGACACCTCAACTTATTTCCGTTATCTTACCGGCGAATACGGGGTGATCTAATATTGGCATATCGTATCCTGAACGATGACCTTGGTACTAACATGCCCTATCTTTTCCTCCCGTCTAGGGCTGGTCATTTGAGAGGACATTCAAAGAAAGTCCAAAAACCGAGATCAAATCGTCTACGTCTGGAGTTTCGTTTCTCGCACCGAGTAGTAAATTACTGGAATTCTCTACCAGAACACGTAATATCAGCACCTTCTGTTGATGTATTCAAGACGAGATTGGACCTCCACAGTGTAGCAAACTGCAAGGATTAAAATAGGTCACTAGACCTCCTATCCTTATTACTGAAGACTGAAGACTGACTGGACATGAGGGTGATATCGTAGGATGAGACATGAACTGAAAACCCTTAAAAATGAGTTATTTACTGGCAAATGAACGGTTCCTAGTTGAGGGTGTGAATGTCTGCTCACCAATAGGTAGTGAAAACCACATTTCCGCAAAGTTTGGCGTCATCACAAACGAGATTTTCGGGAGAGACAAGAATTAGTAGACTTATCTATGTTGCTGGAATAATAGGATAATTTTACAACTGTTGATTTGCTATTATGTGAAAACCTGATCTATCAGACCTCACGTGGGAGGCAAACCATTATCTGTACTGACTCGTCCTATCGTTTAGTCAGAAATATAATTTTTAGCACTTCTTAAAAGCGGAATTGGGTTGGAGGTAAAATTAAATACTTAATATGCGAAGGAATCAGTCTCATAGATTGACCACACCTGAATTCCCCAGCCATGCCATACCAGTTGCTCTTCTCTCGATACTGTCAAAATTAATGGCGGGACTGGTCGATGGACAAATGTAGGGATACATGGATGAAGATAATATCCTCCATGAAGCCCAACACGGGTTCATGAATGTCAGGCCATTTGCATCCAACTTCCTCATAGCATGGGGAAGCTTGACTACCTACTGGGATAATAAGATACTAGCTCATGCAATATCCTTTGATTTTGGAAAGTTCTTCGACATAGTACACCATGATTTTTTCTTAGATAAGGTTGCAAACGTTTGCTTCACTGACCCACTTTCATCCTGACTATGAAATTACACATAGTGGGTGATAATGATAAAACATAAATCCTACGAGGATAGAATCTTTCATCTAGGATTATAATGCCTGAGCTACAGGAGAGTAATAGATGAACTGGCAATGGCATACAACACACTGAGTACGCCGAGCCACCCTAACATAGACATATTACAAGAACAGCATTACAACGCCCCCTGACGCAACCCCCGAAAGACTGCATATCATAGGGTGAACACCCAGGTACACTTGCAGAATTATGGTCTACTTCGTTTTAAGTACTACTCTAATAATAGACCGAATCCTAAAGTTGTAGATATGCCGTGATGTGACTACCTGATCTATAAGATCTTGCGTGAAAGTCACATTGTCGCCTACACCGACTCGTCCTACTTTTGGAGAACGCAATTAGGCTGGAGATAGAACAATACATTCAATATAAATAAGAGAGATAAGTTACACAAGAATGACCACGCTTGCTAGGCTGATCAATGCCATCCGACTCGATCTTGAATGAATATTCCCACCTTCTCCATTGTTGACCTTCTCTTAGTGTTAATTGTTTCATATTCATTTTTCCAGTTACCTCATATTCAGCTTTGAGGACCGTGTTGTAAAGACCAATAACAGTATACACTCCTAATTTCTCTCACTAAACGTTGCACTTATTTGGAATGCTCCCCCTGTAAGATCCATTTTGAAGGTGAAAATCCCTCCATGTATACATTTGCAATTTCTTCTTTATGGTTTCTTTATTTCTTCATATTGTCAACTTTTTTGATGCCAATTGAGACTGTAAGGTTTAATTTTATAATAATTGCTCGGTTTTTCTATCGTTTTCGTTGAGTTTCTATGTTTTTCCCTTTCGAACTGTATTTAATTTGTTTTAGTCGATATTATTCTGGCGTCTGTCATATTGACTGCTCGCTCTTTGATTGTGCAGTTTGATTTTGACTGGGATCGTGCATTTTGGTTGTAAATTGGAGCACTTTCCCAGAATTTGAAACACTTTGTGTTATAGAACAGCCGCTCGAACGGAATCTTACTTGATCTATCCAGAAAGGATAGAATAACACTTACTTTTCGGTGTTTTCAGTAAATTTCATGTATTTCTTACCTTTTTGCTATTCATTGTAATTTAGATTGAATATTTTGGGATCAATTGTTGGTTGAATAACTGGGTGGTAATATTTGTTTAGGCAAATTTGTACATTTGTATATATGATGAATTTTAGAACCGTTATTACCCAATTGCTTTGTTCTGATTTCGATTGTGGTGTGCGTCTCTAATTTTACTCGTCAGTTATTCAACCCCCAGCCGAAGTTACCACAGACTCTGGTGGATTACAATCCCCTTCTTAGATTGGCTATGTCTGGGATATGTCACGTTAGTTAATACGGTTATAATCACTGTTCAACCAGTAACTACTTCCTATCCCTTTAATCATCATCTTTGTTTCTCTCCTATCAATCAAGTAAACTAATTTTATGTTCTTGAACCCATCATTTTCTCCTAACACTCGGACTATCACTTTATTATTTTCATATTGCGACCAAAAATCCCACCTACCTGATGATGTTATAGATGCTGGTATCCCACAAAATTACTGCCCTGAGAAAAACACACTTGCTCAATCAAAAGATATACAAATCCCTGAATAAATACCACACTGACTGGAATTAGTGCAATCGGACAGCTAGTCTATTGCTCATTGGACATAACCAAATACTTGGAACTGTGCCCGAACGACAAAAAGTAGTCGCAAGGAAATCAGTCATATATTGGATATCTAAGCAATAAGCTTATTAGAGTCACGGCAAACTCCTAAGTTTCTCGGGCTAACGAATATTCTTGTGGTATCCCCCAGAGCTCAGTACAAAGAAACCTTATGTTTTGTATTCGTCTTAATAACCTCTAGCAAGTACCGATGCAGTCGCTACTGTTCGCTGGCGGTCTCAAACGTGTAGAGTGAAGTCGGCAGCCAGGAGTATGAGACTTAACCTCGCTGTCGGGCAGATAACGATTGACCTAATTTCGGCGAAGCCCGAGAAAATGTCATGTTTTCTGTGACCCTAAAACGTCTATTACTTGTATATGAGTCAAACCAGTCTGTCGATGAAGAACTGATAAATACCAGATTGGGCTTATTGATAAGGTACGTTCGATCGACCCTATCAAATGCTCTTCAAAAATCGAGGTGAATCATGCTCACTTCTTTTTGCTAGCGAGGATGATAGTCCATCTGTCTGCCGAACTCAGTGGATTGGTGATAAAGAAATGACACTTCCTGGAATCGCAATGTTGGGGGCGAAAAGAACTATACAGATAACAAGTAGTCGTATAGGCCATCGCACAGTAGGGACTCTATAATCCTTGAGGGTACTGGACGAAGTGCAATCGACCAGTAATCTGAAGGCTTTGTAGAGGTAAATAAATCGTCTTACTAGGCATTCGCAACACAGTGAAAGCTGACATTGGATACACTGAAGCTCAACTCGCTTATGGAACGACACTCCGACTTCCAAGAGAATTCGTGTATCCTTCGTCTTCTTCAATAAATACGGATCTTAACTCCCACACGAGCAGACTTACAAACGCAATGCGTTCAGTTAGACCTGTTTCCACTCAACCGCGATCAACTGATGTTTTCGTTCAACCTGACTTACGCTATAGTACGCATGTCTTCGTATGTGGAGACTCACATCGATGAACTCTCGAACCAGTATACGAAGGACCCTCCAAAATTCTTCAGCGCGGACCAAACTAAAGGTAGTATCGGCGTCGATCGAATCAAAGCAGCGTATTTAAAAGGAAATCCTATCCACGTCGGTTTTCTCTCGGTATGATCGAACGACACGACTCCTACACTTGTAATACCTCATCCATCAGCCAACACGCATGTTGATACTTCGGCAGTATCTGAAAATAAACTCAAAACAACGAGTTCTGGAAGAAGAGTAAGGATTCCAGAACATTTAGACGACTATTACACATATGACACCAGTTAACATTCTGCCTGATCCCGAATTTCCTTTGTATTATATGTAATTAAAAAATTACTACGCTTATACTAATATATGTATTCCAAAAAAATTTTAAACACTAATATGCGTATATTTGATCTATTTTTTTAAAAAAAACCGGAAAAAATCGCTTTTACGCTGTGGCAGGTGTATTGGTCTATTTACTTTTTTCCGCCCGCTTTGTGTCTTTGCGCGCGTACGAGTGTATCTGGACACTCACTTACATTTTTTTCTTTTCCGGGACTGCTGGGAAAGACGATAAAAAGAACGATGAAGTTTACGAGGAACCGGAATTTTCATTGTACTTTGTTTCCTTATTACTATGTTGTACCCCATGGTCCCTTATTGCAAGGAAAGGCGACCAGATGCCGCTAAACATAGCAAGCTATCAGAAGATCGTTTGTCAACGACAAACTCGTTGGGTTTAAACTTCTGGCTGGCCGCGTCGTAGGGTCATCACTACTCTCTGGTGAGGGTAGTGATCCGTCACGGTAAATAAAACCCAAAAATCAGTAGCTCTGTAAGTGCTAGAAATTGGATGCTGACCACATTAGTTTTAATGGGCCCACCTAGCTGAAGGCTCTCGGTCATGCATCCGCACCAGATCGCGAGTTGGAACAGCTTGCTCAACGTCTCCTGCGATCACTAGCCAGTTTCGATCAGTCAATTCTCGATATATTGATAATCTATCAAATTTATCTTCCAACCTCCTCGCTTCTGACTTTTGATTTTTCTGGGTGGGCACGATTAAATTATAGAAGGTGTTACTGGTAAAGCGTTGTCAAACTACAATACCTGTGGTATCTCCAGCTTGTTGGGTCGGGAACCTCTAAAGTTGGTGTGATGTATGCCAACTTCCAATTTTTTGAGACTGAGATTTTATTTAGCTAGTGCGAGTGTGTGTTGTCAAGATTAAGGCTTTTCCTCACTGTATAAAGGAGTGGATCATGTCTGGGTCAGGTGGTGTGTTCACGTTTGGGCGCTGAAGATTTTGGTGCATCAGATTCACTTCCTAGGCTCCTCTAGAGTTTCAGGCAGAGCTCTCATCAGTGTAGGTTGCATGAGCTGGCTGTAATGTTTTTGAACACTTTTTTATCAATAGCTCAGAAGTATCACCAACATTGTTGCTTGGGAAACTCCGACTCTGGCTAGTCGAAGAGAGTCTGAATGACGGAAATAGCTATACAGACTGGGAGTAAATTCTTCGATTAGATTGATCTGATACGGTAGCCGCACTGTACGAGAACAGGTATGGTTATTCATTCATTTTGTATTTCCCGAAGGACCATATGAATCATATGACACCAACGAGTGATAAGCAAAGATGTAGTTTTAACACCCTCTCGCAGAAGATCCAATGTTTAAGCATCCATTTCTGATGGATCTTTAACAAAAGTGAATACTCTCGCGTCCATTGTATCAGGTAATGCTTTGATCCTGTAATCTCTACGGGAAGTAAGAGCTCTAAGGATTGAGAAAAACTGTCCATCTGTGTTTGGTTCTCAAGGTCAATGACCTGAAACAATAGTCTCTATTGAGTCAGATGTTTTATGTAAGGTCAAGGCGCGTGTGTTGATGGTCGCGTTATGTTTCCAATACTTGTGACATGACGACAATCAAATCCAGTGAGTTCTACCGTTTTGGTCTTAGTTTCAGTCAACAGAGTATCTTCCGTATATTTTGGCTCGCAATAAATGACTTCAAATGGTTTATTTTATAGCTTCTTACTTAATTTTGGGAAACTAGTTATATCTTGCTTTTTATTACGTAGTTTAGTCCATTTTTATTCAAAATTTTGAACATTACACTCCAAAGTCTGGTAAAGAACCATCAAAAAGTTCACCGGATGTCAACAAAACGTGTTTAGTTTTTGTCGGATGAATTTCTTTTGTAGTAACAAATATTCATTTAGGTTTATAGGCACTGAAAAAGGTGTAGAAGAGTCTTCGATGGATAAAGGACTCTCCGCCACACTAGCCGTTAACCTGTTTACGGCCACGGAAAATTTCGTCCTTCAAATAGTTCCCAGGGAGAAGCTATGGGAAGTTGGTTCGTCTCTCCTTTGCTGTGTATTAAAAACTCACAAAATCTGTGTAAATGTTTCTGCACTAAACTCCAATAATAATTCTCCAGTGTGCCAGCTAACCTAAATCATTGAATATACTTCGAATGTTCTTACTTAGTTACTGAAACCTACTACCTCTCTTGGGGTATAGTTTGCTAACCAGAGGGCTTCAAGTATCTGTTTTGTGTTCCTTCTCAGCTGTTGCTAAGTTGTTTCCATATTCTTGGTATCTGCCTCCAATTCCCGAATCCATGTGTTCTTTGATATGCCTCTTTCCCTTTTGCATTGGGAACTTCAATTCAGGGCTTGCCTCTTGATTCAGTTTAGTGACTTTCCCAGTGTGTCCTATTCATCTCCTTTATCTCTTTCTAATTTCCTTTTCAACCGGTAGCTGGCTTGTTCTGTTCTGGCCAATGGATCTGGAGTATCTTGGGTAGACAGATGTTTATAAATACCTGCACATTTTTTGTGATGCTGGTAGTAGTCGTTATCCAAGTTTCAGCTCCTTATGACAGGATTATTTTAACTTAAGTGTTGAAAATTCTGATTTTATTCTTTGGTGACAGTTGCTTTGAGTTCCAAATACGTTTCTTTTGTAGGAACGCTATTCTATTTTGAGACACCTTATCTCTGTACTCTGCCAATCACACATAAGGTCCAAACCAAACCCTTACGTTTTCTCGGGATACACAATACTATTAAGTCACTCAGTCAAAATCTGACGGTACACGTTATCGATTCCAGTCATTTCTCTTTACTCCTCTATTCTTATTCGATTCTTAATTTTATTTGATTTCTCACCCTATTAAATCTACTGGTCTCGTCTTTTCATGATATTTCGGGAAATTGCTTCTGGGAAAAGGTCTTTTGTGATCGTCTTATATTTATTCTGTATGAATATTGTATTGGTTTTGAAGAAATTTAAGTCTATCGAAATCTTCTGTAGAACCATTACAAATCAGTAAACATCGTTTAAATGTTTTTAATGTCATAATATTTTTAAAGTCATAATATTCGGTTAAAGGTTAACCACGATTTGTTCCGTATATCATTTTATTATTTATTTTAATTATATTCCTTTTCACTCATATGTATGTCCATGTGAGTTTTGTTATTGGCCGTATAAGGTACTTATTTTTCAATTACTCACTGAAAGTTGCGGCTTTTCTTCACACTGATTTAATATGGATGGTTTCATAACTTCCATATTTAGAACCCTTGCATTTTTTTTGAAAATTATAATGTGCTGAAAATCACTTCCGTTTCAATTTATTCAGATTGTGGTTTATCCACTTTTGGACCTCGGTTGAAAAATATTCCCTTTATCTAGTGCTTTAGTTGTAACAATCGTGACTTAGCTCTTAAATGTTATCATCTGTTTATAGTTGTTTGTCTTTTGAACAAAAATGCGGAGTTGTATTGTGAGGTATCCGAGAGTTGTTGATGATCATGTGAATTTCATACTCTTGATGTCTACCGTATTCTTTGTTTGTTGCGTTATTAGGCATAATAATTGTTCATCTCTTATCTTTCTTGTTTTAATATGTATATCTTGATTGTCTGGTTACTAGATGTAGTGAAGTTATTGATCAGGTCATATTGCTTGAGAACTTGCTAATATGTAGTTGCCCGACCGTTGCTGCTACCTTGACGTGGTGGTCGGGCTTGCCTATCGTGATGAAGCAATCGAGCTATGCTGGCTGGAACAATCGTTCCTCGAGGTCCTACCATGCCAGACAGGTCGGTTGAAGAGCGGTAAGACTAAAAGCAGCAATCCCAAGGTCCGAAGGCGAAGTCGTACTGCCGACTGTACAGAGGTGTGACGGCAGTAAGGTGTTTCCTTCAGACAACCAGCATGACAGCGATGCTGCCTTCCCACAAGGAGGGGTGGGGTTAGAAAAGGTCGACCCTAAAAGTGCACACCTCGCCTTATCCCACGGATTTCCGTCTCCGGCGGTAAGGTCCTTTGAAGAACGGAGCTAACACGTCAAAAATCCCTCACAAAAAGGCCGTGCGTGACCGATCTCAAGCAGTTGTCCCTTGGGCACTGCGGTCACGCTCCCAGGTCGTTAAGACCAACACTAATCCGACTTCTTTTTCAGGTCCCTCAAGAAATACCCTTCCACGGTGTGGGCAGCCGGGAAGTGATATTAGCCCTCATACCCGTAACTGCACACGAGACCAAGTTGGTCACTTTCAAATCCTTCCTACATCTCCTAATAACTCTCTTACCTCCACGACTAACCCTTCCCACATCCTTTTATCACCTCGCACCGCTAGGGCAAACGATTCAAGTACACGGAACGTTATTCCTGGTCTCCTGAAGCCACGCTCTAAACTACATATAGGAACTTTTAGTGTCCGAGCATTGTGCCAAATAGGACAACAGGCTTCCTTAGCTAGGACTCTAGAATCTTACACCATCGATGTGTGCTGCGTCTCCGAAACGCGCATACAAGATCCGAGTAGCGTCATTCATTTGACCTCACCTAATCAAAATAAAGAACCATCTCGATACACGCTTCGTGTATCTGGAAGCCCTGATGCTGCTTCCCGTGGCCTCGCTGGAGTAGGTATAGCATTAAGTCCTAAGGCAGAACTAGCTCTTTTAGACTGGATCCCAGTAGACAGTCGTCTATGCGCTGTCCGACTAAACGGATCAGTAAGGACTCGGAAAGATAGGGAAACCCGTCGTTGCTTCTTCGTCGTCTCTGCCTACTCTCCCACTGACTGCAGCTCAGACGATATAAAAGATGAGTTTTACAGGAAACTTTCTGACCTTCTCCGAAAAGCTAGGCGTTCTGATGTAGTAATAGTGGCTGGTGACTTTGATGCTCAAGTAGGTAAACTAAGTGAAAGGGAAAGACACCTGGGTGGATCTTATGGTGTCGTGGCTAAAAGAACAGATAATGGCGACCGTCTGTTGCAGCTGTGCTCAGATAACCGCCTATTTCTTGCAAATACTAACTTTAAGCATAAGGAAAAACATCTTTTGACATGGCGACCCCCGAATTCGTCCCAATGCTGGGCCCAATTAGATCACATCGCTATCAGCCACCGATGGAGGGGCTCGATAGAAGGCTGTCGATCATTCTGGGGCACATGTTTAGACTCAGATCATGCTCTAGTGCGAGCACATATCTGTCTGCGTCTTACTGGACGTAGGAAAGACACTGCAGGGAAGCCTCTAAGGGTTCTACTTAATGATAGCCGAGCTAAGAATATATTTCAGGAACAACTGGAAAAACAGTTAGACAGACATGTAAGATGTGCCCACCCCGAGGCAGCGTGGAATGACATCCGAAAAGCTGTGGAAACAGCAGTGATATCCGCTAGTAAGGTAAGCCATAAGGTCAGGGAGAAACAATGGATCTCGGCAGCATCTACCGCACTGATAGATGCTCGAAAACTCATCCCACCTGGCTCTGAACATAACGAAGAGCGGAGTCAGCTTAAGAGAAGGCTAATAAGAAGCCTACGCAATGATCGTGAACAGTGGTGGGTAGCGAAAGCAAGAGAGATGGAAAAGGCAGCGGCAATAGGTAATAGCAGACAGCTATTCAGACTTATTAAAGAAACTGGCATTAGGGACCCAACTATTAGCGAAACTATCTCCGACAAAGACGAGCATATCATTCACTCTCAATCCAGGAGATTGGATCGATGGGCAGAACACTTTAGGGATCAGTTGAACTGGCCTTCAGCCACACTTCAGTTACCCACGATCCCCAGTTGTCCTGAATGGAAAATTGACGTAAGTCTTCCAACTCCCTACGAGGTTGAAAAAGCTATAGGAAATCTGAAGCGAGGGGGAGCAGCAGGCCCTGACAGGTTTACCCCTGAGATTTTTAAGGATGGTGGTCCAGTACTAGCAGCGAGATTGACTGAGGTCTTAGGTAGAATCTGGGAACTGGACGTAATTCCATCTGACTGGCCCCAATCACTGATTGTGCCAGTCTATAAGAAAGGACAAAAGTCCTCCTGTGACAATCACAGAGGAATCAGTTTGATTAATATAGTGTCTAAAATATTAGCTTCAATAATACTTGGACGCCTGACCAAAGCTGGTGAAGAGCAGACTAGAGAAAACCAGGCTGGTTTCCGACCTGGACGTGGTTGCATAGATCAGATATTCACTCTACGTCAGGTCCTAGAACATAGACATACATTCAGACGTCCCACAATAGTAGTATTTCTTGACCTTAAGGCGGCATTTGACTCCGTTGATCGTGAGGTTCTATGGCAGTGTTTGTCAGTGAAAGGAGTACTAAAGAAGTGCGTTAACCTCATAAAGGCTCTCTACTCGAACACAACTGGTCGAGTTAGAGCCTATGGCGAACTGTCATCAGAATTGGTTACCTCAAGTGGTGTTCGTCAGGGCTGTCCACTCTCCCCATGCTTTTGGAGATAACACTTTCATCATCTCAATCTCCTGGAGTTGAACTTTTACCAGGAGGCTCACTTGTTGACTTAGAATACGCCGACGACATAGTTTTATTTGGTGAAGACGCTGACAAAATGCAGAGTCTTCTGACCACTATAAGCAATAATGCAGGCATGTTCGGGATGCGATTCTCTCCCTCAAAGTGCAAAATGTTACTTCAGGATTGGGTTGCATCGACACCTGAACTAATGATAGGGAGTGAAGTAGTTGAGCGTGTTGACAGCTTCACTTATCTTGGGAGTCCCATCAGCCCTTGTGGTCTGGTGTACGACGAAATCTCAGCACGGATACAGAAGGCTCGTCTAGCTTTCACCAACTTGCGTCATTTATGGCGTAGGCGAGATATCCGTCTAGCAACAAAAGGACGAGTTTACTGTGCAGCAGTTCGTTCCGTCCTACTTTATTGCAGTGAAACATGGCCCATAAGAGTAGAGGATATTCGTAGGCTACTAGTTTTCGATCATAGATGTCTTCGAAGGATTGCTCGTATATCCTGGGACCACCGGGTAAGTGATGCAGATGTTAGGAAACGGGTACTAGGTAAGGATGGCAAATCGATTGATGAAGTAGTGAAACCTCATCGGTTGAGATGGCTGGGACATGTGTTACGTATGCCCAACCACCGACTGCCCCGACGTGCAATGCTTTATGGTGTAGGAGCAGGTTGGAAGAAAGCTAGGGGCGGCCAGACCAAAACATGGCATAAATCCATGAAGTCACTGACAAGTGGACTGAGCCATGTTGGTAAGTGTAGACTACCTGGTTGGGACTCGCGAGATGATAGCAACCGATGGTTAGAGACCTTGAATGACATGGCTCAAAATCGTTTGCAATGGCGAAGGTGTATCCACTCTTTGTGTTCTCTCAAATTCTAATCTTCTGAATTATTTGTGTCCTTTTCCTTTTTCTCTTCCCAAATTTATTTCACTGTATTATACTCCTTGAATAACATCTTCAAACCCTTATCTTTCACATAATACTTATACTCTTACTACTTCTACCAATATGGGATTTGAATCGACAACTTCATCTCTGTGCTAATGTGGTATGGCAACTCGAAATGATGTACGTACGTACGAAGTTCTACTTTGTAACTGACTGACTGAATATGTAGTTGCTGGTAATTAACATTCTGTTTTTTGATTTCTTCGTAACAACATGTTGATTTTCTGTGTTAAGGAATTCCTCGTCGGCGTGCGAATTCTGCTGAACCCAGGACAAATTATTTTGTACAGAAACTCTCCAAATTGGTTTCAAATGAAAGCAACCTTCAAAATACCTCTTATCTCAAGGATTTTAACATGAACCACAAGTTGTCTATACAGCAGTCGAAGTTCACTAATCCCTTTGCTCATCTCGGTTTTCGGAAAAAAAGGAAGAAGACTGCTAAAGTCAAAGTTGTATGTAATATTTCTTTCATAGGTTGTATATTGTTTTCCACAAGGTCTTTGATTTTGCCACTCATCCACTCAATATCATTATTATTGCAAATAATCTCATCATGGATTGATGGAAATGTGGAAAAGCTGCCGAGCACTCAAGACCGAAACCTAGGACATCTTGGGTCATATCAGTATACTAAAAGTTTGATTTATTCATCACATGATACCCATCTAGTTTATAGTTAGGGAGAGATATTACTTAAATAAAGCTAATAATCGTCAGAAATCTTTAGAACAACAGGAAAACTTAATGGTTGAGCGTAAGACTGATAGTTGGTAATAAATACCTTCGTCTGGAAGATTGAAAAACAATCAAACAACCTGTCGATCATTTACCTTGAAATGTTAACATAACATAATAACTCCAGTTGCCTGGTAATTACCGGAATGATAACAAATAAGAATAAAATGAAAGGTATAATAGCGAAAAATTCGTCCCTACCTCGTGCCGAAATTTCACGTTTGGACAAGTAAGTCCTTCGGTAGACGAAATTTTATTAAGTTCAGGAGTCGCAGTTGTGGTGCCGATGTGTATTTTTCTGACATAATCTTTAGTTCAGAGATGAGTTCTGGGGTGCTGAGCGTTATTTAGAACAGTAATCGGTTTATTTCTAATCTGATAATAATTATTTTTGATTTTTGCCAGTGGCTTATATACTGACGTTCGTATGCAAACGTTTGGCAATTAAAAGTTGGGC
Organism: Schistosoma mansoni; assembly: GCF_000237925.1. Classification (NCBI taxonomy): domain Eukaryota; kingdom Metazoa; phylum Platyhelminthes; class Trematoda; order Strigeidida; family Schistosomatidae; genus Schistosoma; species Schistosoma mansoni. Next base: position 42,139,909 of record NC_031495.1, on the reverse strand, counting down.
ACTTTCTTATGCATTGGTACAGGCTAGGAAGAACTACATCATCCCGTTACTTTGCTGTGTTGTGTGTTCTATGCTTTCCTTGTCGTGGTATGATTTCATTCATGAAGTCTTTGTATTCTGCTACTGATTATGGTAGTTCACGAAAATTGTAAAATCACATTTCGGAAACTTAATTTTGGTTGTTTATGTTTCGAAGTCCGTACAACAGAGTCTCATGATCATTCCAATTAACTGTGTAAAACAACATACCATTACCACTCATTTCCTAAATCTATTAGTCTATGATGTTTTAAATTCCTTGCAAGACTGCTAATCAATAAACCCCTTTAAGAAACAAAACACATATTGGTACTTGCAAGCAGTCTTGATACTGATTCTAATTCTATCTACGAGTTGTATTTCTTTTTTTTATAAGCCACCATTGGATTTTTCTCAGTCATATACTGAGTTGATTGTGGAACTTGCCTACACATCAAACTTAACACGTCAAGTTATTCGACCGTTTAATCGTTGTCATTTGATAAGTCAATTGACTGAATGTGCACGCTTGATTCGTGGACGTATCGCATCTGGTGCTGCATGTATCCAGCTTCCTTTACTAGCCGATTGCAAAAAGAATGAACAACGTATGAGCGACAAGTGAGTATCGTTTACTGTTGAGGAAAGGAAACGTTTGAAGTCTTTCTCCATTTCCAAATTATACTAATTGATTGCTAGTTAATAAACACTGCTGCTCACTCTTCAGTTCTATTATACACTCAGTCAAGCGACTAAAATCTCAATATACTTTGCTTAAGTCCATCAGAGTATCATTTTCTTCTCAGCTAAGGTATCCTTGCTTAGGACTTCCTACACATCGCTTTCTGCAACACATTATTTAACAGACTGAGACAGTTTTCTTACTGCGTTATTGTTTAATCGGAATGTAAATCTGTTGTATCCCCTGGCGAATTATGAATCATAAATCTGAGGTCCATTTATGGACAAATGTAATACGCCTATTCCTATTGGATAGTTGTTAAATGAGTAACCTAAATCTGATGTCTATTTATGGACAAATATAATATGCCTATTCCCTATTGGATAGTTGTTAAATAAGTGACCTAATTGTTCCGTGTTCCTCGTATCATAACCTTTGTTTTGACCTTGGAACTATTATTATTGATTACTTTCTCCCTAGCTACAGCCACATTGGCCAATTACTGTACAAATGTTATTTTTCTATTTTTGGTATATTTTGGTCTGTTTGGTTAGTATATATAACCCAGTATGCTTGTGAATAATGATTCATATTTCCGAGGCTGTTATTTGTGTTCTGGACTCAACTGGCTGGGCTAGGCAGATAGCAGGGCCGATACGCAATCAAGACTGCTCGTACAATTTCAAGTATCATTTGCCTCCGATCAATAAATTCATTTAACAGACTGAGACAGTTTTCTTACTGCGTTATTGTTTAATCGGAATGTAAATCTACTAATTTTATTATAAGAGCATAAAAGTAATGCTCATTTTATAGCTTATGGAGATCAGAGAGTAATAGGCTCATTGATCTTTATGTTTACCATTCTTAAGCAAAAATATGCAGTACCTAATTAACACTTAGCTAAATATCCACAGTGTTTAGCTTTCCATATTCCTTGGGGTATTGTTAGCATCAAGTCTCAGCTCTTGAATTCCAACCGTTGAAAATTATTAGATATTAAACACTGTTTTTTTTCGTTGATAGGTACAAGCAAATGAACCTATGATAAAACCAAAAACCGTTTAGTTCTTTTATGGAATTAGACTCTAAACCATTGAACATGGTACCGTTTTTTGTAATTTACATTATTAGTTTAGTCATACTTCTTTGAAAAGCACAAAATAAGATGAGCTACTCATTAAACACATCATTAATTAATGGTTTCTTTCAATACAGTGATTAGAGGTCGAAAAGGTTTTCTTATTGATTAAAGTTTTTTTGATTGTTAGCCCGAAATGTGTGCATTATTTTCGCAGATAGAAAAAGAAGAATCTGTGTCGAAACTTACCATTTTAATACTTGGTCACCTTTAGACAAAATCTTTACATATATTAGCAATTTGAATATGTTGAAGATTTAGTCAAATGCTTAATGATCACTAACAATTAAAATAATCTACAAAATTACACAACTTTTGGCATTATGGTTATATCATGAGTTTATTATAGTATTTGTCAGATGACTGTTAATTTGCTTCACTTTCATACGAAAAATATTCATTGGTATTCGCTTTTAGTCTTATTGAATCGTGATCATTCTTATTGCTTATTAAAAAAATTTTTCTGTTGGGACACAGTCATGAGGATGCGACTTATATTTACTTGTACTACCATGAAGATTTATCTCTTGATAAGGTACCTTGCGATAATGTCATATTTTCTAGTTAATGGAGAAGTTCCAACTTCTTGGAAAAAAAGGCATGATTAGTTTTAGAGGGCAACTCATCAAATTTATGCATTTAGATACTACTGGTGTATATATGAGGTACATAAGAAACTCTCTGATATGAATAGCAAAGTCTTATTATGATGGACAATAAACTAAAATAGCGAAACATGAACAGATTACCTATATCATTGATATCACTCTTCTCTATTTCCTATATCTTTCTCATAAACAGAAGTATATATATTTAAGTTTGCTATCGAGTGAGTGAATAAAATACGCTTTATCGTTTGAATCTTATTAGTTGTTGTCAGAACCTACTTTATATAGTTACACTCATCATTCTCTATTGATCTTCTAGTATGTAGACTTATGTATTGTAGGGATTATTAAGACGTTGTGCCGTTCATGACTTAGTACAGCTGTTTTTATATTTGTTTAAATTCAATCCCATTAACAAATTAATGAAATGATTGCTGTTTTTAAAACCCGAACCTCAAGTGGCACCCATATGATGAATACTTCTGTGAAAAATTATCTTGGCCTAAGAGGTTATTTAATCTACCCTTGAAACTCTCTTTAGTTAAGGAACTAATGTAAATTTTCTAACTAGACGTAGCCATGAGCGGATACTCGTACAAATAAAAATGGAGTGTTTGGTTAGACTATAATCTTCTCTCCAGATTGTAACATATAACGTATACTTATTTTATTTTTTAAACACATAAATATTGGTACAAAGGGGCACCAGATATATATGCGCCACACAAATCTCATTTGATTTGTGTGAGGGCTGTGATACTGCCCAGGCGCCCAAATCGAAGCAGGTGGTTTTCTTAGGGGGCTACACCTTGAGCTCTTAACCTAAAGGTCTGACCCACAGGGCAGTGGAGCATCGTGAGGAGATGCAGTCCCATGGTAGCCGGTGACCAACGGTTGATTCATACGCCATTTGTTCCTTCAGGATACGGGAGCCCATGTGCACCATTGGTTTGGAATCAGGGTTTTCCAACTCCCCTAGGTGGGCGCGCCGTGTCCACCAACCCGGTTATAGCGCCGGACATTCGCTTTTCGTCCTCTCAATTTCGTAAACAACAGCCCCGTCACGAGAAGGCAGTGAGTAGAACTTCCCTGGCAGAGGCTATATACTCGTGGCCATGTGAGAGCACTTCTAAAGGGAGAGCGGACTCTCCCCACTCTCGGCCGTACCAGGGCATTTGGGGGCAGATACATTCGATGGGATAGGTATTAAAAGGGATAATATTCTGTTACATAAATTCAAAATTAAGTTCTATACTTCTTAGCGTGGTATATTAATAATTTGACGACTTTCTTCCTGATTGGTTGTAAAGGCCTCTCTAATTGTCGTTTAATAACTTTTAGATAAATGCAGAAAGTGAATCATTCTGATTTATCACACCAGCCAGGTGATATCATGTTAATAAGTACGTTTGGACAATGTATAAAACAATCAGAAGCAGTGTATATTTGTAATATGGAGTTACGAAGTTTTATTTGATAAGGTTTTTAGCCTTAATTGACAGAGTTTATGTATTAAATCAGTTAGTCAGTCCTAAACAGCATAACACCAGGCACAAATGTCTATCGACTCAAGTAGCCATGCCACGTGAGAAAAGCGAGGTGAAATTCTAAAGATGGAAGCTACAGTAACGGTATCATTGGTAGTAAAATAACTACATAAAGAGAATGGTTTATGAGTTTGGATATTGGGTAGCCTAATACATAGTTTGAAGCTGGGTCACCAAAAACCAGGGATGTTATTCTATAAGTTAGAATTTTCACCACTTTCTCAATATTTGTGTAAGTTGAAGATGTTGCTCAAGCAGTACTATCAGATATAAACTATGGTGCAGGAATTAATAATAAAGTAAGTTTAGGACAGTTTTTGCCAGGTGTGTGCTGGTTTACTACCCCATCTGTATCACCTTCAGTTTGACATGGTAAACTGTTTTACTCTAATAAGACTCGTAATTTAAATTCACAGTAGCCTAGTTTTCAGTGTAATCATTAGGATCATTATGCTTATTATCACTGGAAAAAATTCAATATGTTTCTGAAGATGGAAAATCGATTTTAAAAAACAATTAAAACTGTCTGTTTACTTTTCTTGTTCATTTTGATACTTATTTTGACCTAGTTTACAGCTTTTATCTTCTAGTAGATATCGATCAAACTGAGTAAGATGCTCTAAAATCAAGCGCTTTAAACCTATATCCTTGATTATTTATTCTTACACCGAGTTGGCATGTGTTTCGAATCCTAATTTCTCGACCGTTTAACAAGTATACTAAATGTAGAACATATGACTTTGTGGATTAAAATAAAATCAATAAACCTTCAAAAGATACTCATTTGAATTTCGAATCAATTTTCTACTATATGCTTGGATTCGCGATCATGTTTCACATTAGTCTGTCATGCAGATTTTTCACGCGTGTACTAGTCGAATGCTTTTTCGTCTGCTCTATTTTCTTGAGACTGCTGATTTGAGAATACAATCTTATCGATGCTGACGTCATTTCTGTTAGTGCATTCATTAGTAGAGAAGTTTAGTAACACTTTCTGTTAACTCAATCCTCTGATTGAATAAAAGATAGTTAATTCAGTACATGAATCTTTTTTGTGCTTTATTTCTTCGAAAGATTCAGCGATCTGAAATGTTTTGTCAATATTGTTATTCGGAATCATTCACTAGGACAATTATTCACAACGATCAATGAGAACATGTCGATGATTCAAATATTTTTGATAAACCCAGTTGTTTAAAGTCCCTTAATGAAATCGATCATACTGCCAAATCAGTTGTCCTCTTTCTAGTCTTCAGGCTAATCTCTCTTTACTTCGTCATTCTTGATTTATAAAGCAAGTGTTCGTTGAACAAAATGTCCATCTTTTCATATTTACATCCATCTTCATTTTAGATTGCATATCGGTAACAGAATAAGCAAAGTTTAGTATCTCTAAATTCTTCCTTCAGAAATCATCGTATGTTACTATATGCCTTACTTGACAACTCTAGACACTTGTTATGTAATTATCAGGTCAATTCTATTCTTAAGTTACCTATATGTATTTATGTAAAACTGTCGATAACCAAATAACGTCATGATAAATTTATGCATATCTACTAAATAGGACGGTTTTTGTGGAGATTTCGATCGCAAAACATGGTCACCTAAAGAACCATTAAAACCCAAAGAGCTCTTGATAAATGTTTCATTCTAATTTAAGAGAAGTTGAAAATATCAACCATTAGATTCCATAGCATTGATAGACGATAAAGTGTTCTTTCTGTGGCCTAAAAAAGCTCTGTACGATTCAATATAGCGTCTTAATTGTGGACTGTTTGGTGATCTCGAAAGTTGACAGAAAATCGGTTCAGTTCCATTTGGTTTTCATTGGTTCACTAAGTGACTCCGGTTTATGATGAAAATTATATTAAATTCGTGTATGTTATTCTATCTAGGTTATAAACATTACAACATAACACTAATCATTGAACTTGAAATAGATCTATTTCCTCTATCTCTTACAATGTGGTTTGTATTATTCCAGTTGTGCCATTCGCCCCCAAATGCTCTGTTACGGCCGAGAGTGGGGAGAGTCCGCTCTCCCTTTAGAAGTGCTCTCACATGGCCACGAGTATATAGCCTCTGCCAGGGAAGTTCTACTCACTGCCTTCTCGTGACGGGGCTGTTGTTTACGAAATTGAGAGGACGAAAAGCGAATGTCCGGCGCTATAACCGGGTTGGTGGACACGGCGCGCCCACCTAGGGGAGTTGGAAAACCCTGATTCCAAACCAATGGTGCACATGGGCTCCCGTATCCTGAAGGAACAAATGGCGTATGAATCAACCGTTGGTCACCGGCTACCATGGGACTGCATCTCCTCACGATGCTCCACTGCCCTGTGGGTCAGACCTTTAGGTTAAGAGCTCAAGGTGTAGCCCCCTAAGAAAACCACCTGCTTCGATTTGGGCGCCTGGGCAGTATCACAGCCCTCACACAAATCAAATGAGATTTGTGTGGCGCATATATATCTGGTGCCCCTTTGTACCAATATTTATGTGTTTAAATAAATAAGTTGTGTAATGCATGATTAAAATTAATTCTGGAAAACTATTTCGTTAATTATTATTTTTATCTATTATCCGGTTGGCTGTGTGCTTATCTAGTGTTCTCGCATTACATGTTCATGAATATTTGTTTTGTTTCTTTCATATCCATTACATTTTATACTTTCACTCTATTTGTTTACAAATTTCAGCGAAAATCTATCAACTCCACCGATTTAAATAACCTTATTTTTCATGTGATTACGGACTTTATGTTTCTCAACTCTTTCTATTTTTTTTGTTTTTTGTAGAACTTTCTTAAAAGTAATCAATGTTGATTGCAATTAAACTTTATTTTGGTTTTTTATTGTTGTAAGAATTGATTGAGTTGTTAATGTAAAGGTTATTTTTTACCAGTCATGATTACTTATTTTTTTACCCCTTGTTCGCATAGAGTGAACTTCAATGTGAAAAACATGTATTATTAATGTAAGTACAAGTTCTCTATTCTTCTTAAAGTAGGTATCGTGAAAAAATATCTGCTACTTCTCCTTTATTTATTTTGAAGCTCTCGTCTTATAGTGAAAAGATATTGTGGAATAAAAGTTAGGATCATCTTATTGAAGTGGTTTTAATGATTTGTATACAGTGTTAATTAGCTATTGTTTATTCATAAGAAAAAGCTCGAAATTGACGGTGATTTCTTCCTCCGTTGGATGGAATCTGGTTTGTTCTCTCTCACACTAGAATGTTGCTTGATAGTGTCTGGTCAACGGATCCGAAGTATCTTGTGTAGACAACTGTTGATAAACACCTGTACCTGCTGGATGATGGCTTTCGTAATTCTCCAGGTTTCCGCCCCATAAAGTAGAACTGTCTTAACACTTGTACTGAAAATTCTGACTATGGTTTTGGTTGACAATTGTTTTGAGATCGAGATGTTCTTTAATTGTAGATATGCTGCTCTTACTTTGGCGATCCGTGCCTTCACATCTGCATCAGATCCACTGTCTTCATTAGTGGTGCTGTCCAGATATTTCAAGGTTTTTACATCCTCCAAAGCTTCTCTGTCAATTGTGATTCGATTGGTAGATGTTGTATTGTATCGGAGAATCTTGCTTTTCCCTTTGTGCATATTGAGACCTACTGCTGCTGAGGCTTCTGCTACACTGGTCGTTTTCTCCTGCATTTGTTGTTGCGTGTGTGATAGAAGAGCCAGATCATCTGCGAAGTCTAGATCATCCAGCTGCATCCTAGCTGTCCACTGTATCCCGTGCTTTCCTCCAGATGTTGACATCTTCATGATCCAGTCGATCACCAGGAGAAGGAGAAAGGGTAAAAGTAAGCGACCTCGCCTGACACTGATCTTTACTTCGAACAAGTCAGTGAGTTATCCTCCATGCACGATTTTGCAGTTTAATCCATCATAGAAATTCCGTTTGATGTTGACTATCTTCTCAGGCATGCCGTAGTTTCGAAAAAGCCTCTATGATGTTGTCCTGTCCACACTATCAAATACTTTCTTGTAGTCAATGAAGTTGATGTAGAGTGATGAATTCCATTCGATTGATTGTTCCACAATGATCCGTAGAGTCGCGATATGGTCAGTACATGGTCGACCCTTACAGAATCCAGTTTGTTGGTCTGGAAGTTGAGTGTCGACGGAGTCCTTCATTCTGTTTAACAACACCCTGTTGAAAGCGTTTTCTGGTATTGAGAGAGGAGTGATACCCCTGTAGTTACCATACTTGCTGAGATCGACTTTCTTTGGTATTTTGATCAGAACTCCTTTCCAGTCTGTTGGTACTTGTTCTTCATCCCAAATCTTGTTGATGAGAATGTGGAGTATCCTTGCAGTTGCTGCTACATCTTCTTTCAGTGCTTCTGCTCGAATGTTGTCTGGTCCTGCTACTTTGCCACTCTTGATTTGTCTTATGGCCATGCTGATCGCCTCAAACTAAGACTATACGGCCGTCATGAATTCAACTATTGAAATTAATTCAATCTCTACAAACCCGCATTCTGGTAATCTTAATATTAAACAACTATTTAGTGAAAATTTGATTTTTATAAAATCATTTTTAATGGTTCATATACTTTACTGTTATTGAAATTCAAGACGAAATCAACAAAGTCTTGTTTGAATTTGTTTTTTGCATCCGTTCATCTTCAGTGTTTCTTTCATATTCTTTTTGGTTCTTCGTAATATTTTCTGCTTTTCTCTCATTGTTTGGAAAAGTAGTTTAATAAATAGTGTCAAAAGTATGAATTACTGCTTAAAATTTCTAGTCCTTTTATCTCCAGTATATTTGTTATTACATGATGTCTTTCGTCATAAATTTTAAGCACTTCATTAACATTTGTTAGATGCATGGTCATACGCGTGTGTATGAGTGTGTGGAATCATGTTTGTATTTTCATGTGCACTAATATATGTCGATTGAGACGAGACTGTTTCCCGATGAATGAGGTGATTGTAAACAGGCCTCACGGTAATATACGCAGGTGTTGTCTGTTGATCAATATTAGAGGTGAGATTAGCGTGACGGTGTACAGTATTTCATTTGTTGCATCCATTTTCATGTCACCTAATCTTATCGTTCAATTCTTTATTTGGATTAAAATGTTTGTATGCGCGATCGCTTCTGGACTATCTTTAATACCTGACCTTGATAGTTCAATACTTTCAAATGCCTTTCAACGGCGATGTTGAATATGAATTTGTCATTAGTCATAAAGTACCAGCTAGAGATATATTATGCGGGTGAAGATTACAAAGCGAAAATGAAGGTCATTTTTAACGAAAAAAAAATACACACATTTTATTAGTTTGTTTGTGTCTTCTCTTGCTTTGGCTTGCTTGTTGTGCACGAATCACATGATGTGTATATTACGTTCAGTTGTTCCTTTTTTTGGCAAAAAATAGTGAAGATTAATTAGTACCATACATTTTAATCTAATCAGTCAATCTTATATTATGAATTCATTTTATTAATAAGTTTTGACGACATTTTTCTTGTCTTTTTTTATCTTTCAATGACAATACTTCATGTCAGTAATGAAACAGTTTCACTCTTAAGTAAAATTTGTATTTGTCAAGTCGATATTTCTGGTTACTAAAGTTTAAATACCATTGTTACTGATTGTTTATATGAGTAATTCACATGTTGTCATGTGAAAGTGATTGGCATTTCTAAAATAGTTAATATACATTTGTGTTCATTTCAATCATATTTATTATACATCTTTTTTTAAGTGAGTCACTAGTTTTACAGTTTAACAACATATCCTACTCTCCCACGCTAAAATGCTAAAAGTTTATTCAAAAAGATGAATATCAGTATCTTTTTGATGTTAAATTTTATTCATTGTGTTCTTCATTGAATTATTTTAGGTCATTCGGTTCTTAATACCTTAGTTTAGGCATCTCACACATCTTATAGTATTATCACCTTTCGTCACATCAAATATTTGTCTCAAAACCTCCAATCAGGCTACACTCAGTTACATTGAAGAATGAACGTCATTTGAGTCCTTATAAATCTGTTTACGTCTGTACAACATGATGATACAATGTAATAACCATTTACAGATGGTAAAGCTAGATAAATTACACTAAAATGCATTAAATTATAGATAATAATCCTAACATAGACTATTGAGATAAAGTTAAGTAATTTACTGCCAAAAAGCGCTAGACCTGAATATTCTAATTTTTAATAAGATCCATGTTAAATTATTTGGGATCCAGTATTATCTTTTAAATGAATGAAGCAAACCAAATTTTTAGCAAGTAATAATGAAGTGGAAATCTCTAAATTAAACTTTTTTTTCTCAACTAATATCATGCATTATTATTACAGAAGAAAGTAGATCTGCCTTCACTGTATAATAAAATCATGATGTTAACTAACTAGATTATCAATTCATTTGATTTAGCACATTTGTAAGGTAATTGTCACCCAACCTTTTTCAAATTAAAAGGTCAGCTTTTGGAATTTTTACCTTTTTAACAATTTTTTTGATGAGATAGAACATTTCTTGATCATGCGTTGTTTACAGTTTGTTGATATGGTTATGTATTCTGTTTACTAGCTTTTTTCATATGACTATTTACACTCATTTTCTTTTCTTCTATTGTTAAAGTCGAATGATTATGGTAAAAATTAATCAGTTCAATGAAGCACATGCATTATTTACTGATTGGATTAATAAGCTTTCATCAGCTCCATTTGTAACTAACACATTTAGTCCGACAGTTGTTCAACCTTCTGATGAAGGTAGTCCTACAAATCAACAGATTCTACTATCGAAATCAAATTATTCTATACAGAATGGTAATTTACTACAAGATTTACAATGTGATGGTGAATTGTTATTTTGTCAACTTCAATCATGTGCTTTGGTAAGCAATCTTTTCACATCCAATTCAATACTGGTACTGCTTTATACAGTAAACTTCCTATTATGGAGTTGTTTATTGCCTATGAGAAATTTCTTGTCATGTTTACATTCCTGTATATTGTAACCGATTAAATAATTCTATATAATTGAAATCATGAGTCCATTGAAGCTAGACCACCATAGAAAACCTGGAAGCACTGGATGGTCGTTTCGTCCTATTATGGGACTCCTCAGCATATATATAAGTCTCAAAGCTAAAAAAATCTAAGCTCAAGTTTTAGCATGAATATACTAGGATGGATTTCATATATATTTAAATGATAACTCTTATGATAGTTAAGATGAAATGTAGCTTGAATTACATTGCGATCATTTTACTAGATATCCTCATGAAATATTTAAACTTCTCTTTCGTTAACTTATTGATTAAACAGAAAGACAACTGAAGTTTCTTACATAGAAATAAAGACAAACAAACATACAAATGAGTTTAGTTATCATCAATTAGATTAGCCATTATATAATTACTGTCGATTAATAAGAATAAATTATGTAAATATAACCAAATTAGAAATAATTTGATAATTGTTTCTACCCGAATAATTAATTATCAGTCTGTTTATTACCCTCAAATTTCATTGATTAGTTAATACAACATGTAAACGCTTCGTAAAGCTTTATCTTTCGCTCAATAGATTATTGGATATTTACTTACGTTATACGAATATGTCTTAGTTCAGTTTTGGTAGAGATCTAAAATCTCAATACTATTGTATTTAGTTAAACTGTTTGTTCTTAATATTATGCAAATGCGACGTTAACAATATATTTATATAGAATAAATGGAATGTGACTAGCAGTGGTGTCTAGAAAGCACATTTCTTCTTATTCTTTATTAACTTGTGTAATAATGGCTACATAAGAAATTCCGCACAGGATGGACCTATGCCAACCAGGGCTTATCGAATTTCAATCAAAATATCAACAACAGGATAATCCAAACAATTTCGACTTGAGTACGGTTATAGTTCATCATGTCGTCATAGTTCAGGCAAACTGTCATGTATTTCACTTCCTAATATGTCAAATATATAAAACCAAATAGTTTGTTATTTATGAACATATTGTCGGTATCATTTTTAAGTCGCTTGACGTTATCTATATGTAAGTGTAAGAAGTTAAACAAAATATTACATAGGAAGGTTGTAGTCACAAATATTTTGAATTTTATCCAATCTGTGTAGTGTTTGCTACTTAAATATAAACTCACTGTAACAATTTACACATGAAAAGTGTATTGTAGTTTATATAAGACCCTGATAATTTTTTTAAGGGACTTCTAAACAATTTACACTAAGGTTCGATTTGCAAGGTCACGAGATGACACTATGGGCTAAATTTACACGGTACCCTTAACTGGCATGTGTTATCTTTGTCCTTCTGAGGATACGATTACTTTAGTACACCGTCGGATTGTGAATAAGGGCTTCCATCTGTCTTTAGGACTTCCATTCCTCTCTATTCGGTAAATATTCTATGAAAAAGCAATCTCACTTCAAGAATGGACTGCGATTGCGTAACCGTACTAGAGTATTTCAAGAAAATAAGTGGGCTCCTTACATACTATTCGTTATACTGGATTATTTGTAGGTTTGAATAAGTTGTAACTGTTAAGGGAATTCACCGGTATATTTATTCTTTCCAGACTAATAAGCGGTAATAAATACTTGGTGTTTACAGTGCATATAAGAAGTTCAATAAATTATATCCTAACCTATTATCCTGTTGGTTGTAATAAAAGATGCAAGAAGTAAGAAAACGTATACTATATTTTTACTGAACAAAAAATGGTATAACCTAACAGTTGTAATTGTGCACGCAACTATGCTGTTATCTCCTTGTCGATTTAATTGCTAAAGAACTCAGTTTTCAACCAACAGGCCAGATTTTTGAACTGCAGTCTATCTATTCGAGCCTGAGCAGCGAGGTTGTATCACTAGTCCTCAAAAAAGTGTCACCTAAAACTGAGTACGTGAATCTGTAATTCGTCAATGTTACTAACGGTTGAATAGTACTAGTAGTCTATAAATAAAGTTTCATTAATTATGATTGCAGTTCTTACCTAATGTTTTTTTTCAGAAATTGAATTGTATTCAATTTACTCCGTATAGTTCACTAAGATATTTATTTATGTAATAGAAATTAATTTTAGCAGAATTCCACTGCATATCACTAACCTCTGTTCCTTTTTTTCCTCTCAATTACCTTTTTAACTTCATGAAACCTCCAATGGGATCGATTCATTATGTTTAATGAGAATAGTTTTCTTTCATTATCTCACTGACACACAAAAATGTTTTAATTTTATCAATCTTATTTTATTTTGTTGAAAATCTTGTTTATAATTTTTCAACTGATACTTATCAAGACAGAGAGGAGTAGAAGTTAAAATAATACAAAACTAACTATTACTGAAAAAAGAGGTCATAGTTAGTTAATGCCTTAGCTAGTTCTGTCTTAGCTAGTTCTGTCATCAATATATATATATATATATATATAGAGAGAGAGAGAGAGAGAGATTTCATCCAATTATAGACCGGAAACACTCCATAATCATTTCGTTTTAGTGTTATGGATTTTTATTGAGTTCGCTTTCACCAATCCACTTGAGATCAAACGCTTGAATTTCCTGGTGATCTTGTAACTGTTTAGACTCGCAGTTGAAAGTTAGTAATTCACATTTTGAAACTTCAGTACATTTTTGCAGTATGACATTCGTTGTTACATATAACTTGTTTAGTAGTAGAACGATTATATGTATATCCAGTATGCAACTGTAAGCGTGTAGGTTTCTAAAATATGTCTTATGAGAACCATCGAGTTCTCCCTCGTCTCTATTCGTCCACGGCTATTGTCATTTTATGATGTAAACTATCTTCTTTGCAAACTATTTAAGCTCATGTATGTATACTATTGGTTTTGCGTCAGTTTTTGTTTATATTGTCGAAAATACTCAAAATGATGACTACATATTCATATCCTCTTTTAAAAATCCAACTATAAAACGTTTTGTTTTCGTTTTACAACTTATTTAGCCCATTATACGATTGGTCGCTTTTGATTATTTCTTTGGGATTTCGCAAAACTAAGTCCTTTCAAAATAAAAACCCAAAGTATAGTTTTGTATTAAACATTTGTGTATGAGGCACAATTTTATATCATTCAGTTCATTATCTGCTTAAATGGAAGGACATAAGGAAGTAGGTATATTATTCAAATAGAAAATATCATGCTGTCAATGATCTGAAAGAGATCCTAAGGATTCTAATTCCTGACTTCTAATCATAACATTACAAGTTCAAACCTTGCGCTACCTACTATACTCTCCAGAGCAGTATGTTAAACATCGCCTTCGCGGAATATATATATATATATATATATATATAACGTAGTAAATACAATCCTATATATCAGTACCTAATGTTGCTACTGTTTGTGCATTATGCATGTTTTTCTCTCCAGGCTGTGTTTGAATTACTCAAAAATGTTGGCTATACCACGTTTGTTGAACCGTCATGTATGGAAGCTTCTCTGTATAAAAGTTGGTTAGTGTGCATATGTTTCACCTAAAAATTTTATGTATATATATATATATATATAATTTTCGTTATTATTAAAATACTTGTATTTTATTGAACGGTATTTGTATTTTACTGTTTCTTAGTTTATTCAAACTGTTACTTATTCATTGTGTACTAGAACAGATAATTTTACATAAATGTGAATTTTGAAAAAATCAGTTTCAGAGTAATCAATTTCCATAAATATATGGATTGTTGCAGATGCTCTGTTTTACTTCTAATATCATTTAAGCTTCTGATGTCACTGGATGAACGTATAAAATGGATATGAAGAAAAGCATTCAACTTTCTTACTTGCTGTGTTCCGTAAAGTTTTTTTCTTCTCACTTTTCCCCATATACATCTCTGCTGGAGAAATTTCAGTTCAATATCGCAATATTCCTATTGTGTTACTTCAAACGGTTCTGGAATAAATAAGTTGTTTCTACAGCACTGAACAATATAAGAATGTACTTTATTTAAATGCCAAATTGTTGAATTTACCATTAGAATATAAAGAGACTGGAGAACTTTTGTTAATCTAGATGATTCTTAAATTGACAGCTGTTCTATGATAAAACATGCATCAAATGTTATGTAGTCAGGTTTGATATATTGATCCCCATATCTTTCATGTTTTGGTTAATTGTCTCCTTAAATTTTGCTTTATTTGAAGAGTTTATATATATATATATATATATATATATATATATATATATGCTTTTGTATTATTAAATAACATATGCATTACTTGATATTTCTCAACTTGAGATGTAAGCACAAGGTCAATAGACAAATTAATAACTCTTTACTGAAGATGAAAAGCAATTTGCCATATTTATTTCACTTCCTTTACCTAAAAATATTCTTTTTATGCTTAGTTGTTATTAGTGTTAGATACTTTGTCAGACAATTTTCTTGGTCTATGAAACTCATATTTAGTTTAGAATTGAATGAATTTTTACGAAAGCATAATAATTTACACAGTTTCATATTAGCTGCATTAAAACCGGCGATAGAAATGTGATCTACTATTGGTTGTTAGCAAAAGTCATGTTGTCTTAGATTTTTTTTACAAACTCATGTATTTTAGATATCTTATTCTAAAAGCCTGAAGTACTACAGGAGATAGGAGTGACTAAATATGGATCGAGTAATTACTTTAAGATGACTAGGAAGTAGAACATATTTATTGTGTTTGTAGATGTTCTTCATTCGAACTATGCAAATACCTGATCTGATGTGATAGCTCCGCAAAATGATTGTCTATAATGCAGAACATATTAAATATACAACTAGTTGGTGATAGTTGCTCTGTTTAAACGGATGATATCCTGGTGTATAGCATTTGGGTTAGTTGTAAAAGCTTGTATAACTGAGTGTAGTAATTATTAGAATAACAAAGTTTTATCCATCACATTATTTGATGTATGATTCGGTACCATATTTAGTCGTCAACTGTATTCTTTTTTTGTCGTTATTATTAAGAGTAAAATTAAATCGAAAGTAACTTTCCAATAATTAAAACACTGTATGAAGTTATTTATTCATGTAAATAGTGGTTAGTTTGTTTTGTATATATGTCTTTAGGCTTGTTATTCATAGTCTAATACACATATAACACAATAAAATGCTTCTTATACATTAATCTTGAATGAGTTATGAATTATAACAAATTCCGTGTATTCAGAAAATCTTTGATTAATAATTCCTTTAACAGTGTTATCCAACTTTTGTTAGGTACCGTTGTTACGCTAATTTTAAACATTCTTATTGACTAATTAATTAGTTGTTCCAATCAAACCACCCCCACCTGATGTGTCACCACATTTTCATGCAATTTTAGTTGTTCCAAGTTGGTTAATTCTTTTCTCTTTTTATATAACTATTTCGATATACATAAATCGATTGTTTTCTGCTTATTTGTTATTTTTCATTAATCATTTATAGTAGAAATAATAATACTACTAATAATAATGGTAATTTTTTATACTTTCACGAAATAATTGACGTTCAATAAAATGCTTATTTGACTGACTCACTATTATTTAATAAGTAACCAATCGTTATATTTCTGAAATAATGTTTTATGTTTTCAAATTGACTATTCTTGTTTTGAGCTTCGATTGATCCTTTTCCATTTGACACATATCGACAACTGTTGTCAGCAAATTATGATCAAGTATACTCATTGGGGATATTACGTTGATCAGTACTGACTAGGACGTTTTTCCATAAGATTTAGAAAATGATCAAACCAAAAACTTATGCCATCGTAGTATAAATAAGTAGCATTTGAGTAGACGGTTGACCAAATGATGAAATCTTACTACTCATTAACAACTAACCTCATACTTACTCTTGCCTCTCTCTTTTGACAACAATGATGGACTTACAACGTTTTTCTGTTTAAATTACTTGTCTCCAGTCAAAACTGGCTTTACATGAGGCATTTTGCAGCCCTTTCAATTGACACAACTGCCTAAACAGTTAGATCATATGGCTATTAGCCATCTTTATCGAGGATCGGCTAAAAAAATTAGTATTATCTCTGAACTGTTTGTGCGTACTTTGTTCATGGATTGTTACCCGTTTATATATGTCTGTGATTAAATGAGTATTCTAGTTTTAAAATGGAAATATCATTACTATCTTCAGGGAGAACTTATATAAGGAAGATGGTTCAAAAAGTCTATGCAATTGGAGATTGTAGTAATTGACTGTATATAGCACTATGTGTACATCCTGAATTGTGGTGTGCTAGTTATCGACAAAAACTCTTTATTACTTCTAAATGCCTGTTTAATATCTACCAAGTTTCATTTATAATGCCGAGTGCACGATATATGGTGATATTACTACTTAGCAGTCCACTATACAGTCAAGGCATAACTACTGAGGTTAGGTTTTTATAAATCGGGAATTTTTATTCATGACAGTGAATTCATTGAGTAAAGATTTTTAAATGTTTGGTCAAGGTCTTGGTCAAACAAGGTGTTTCATTTAATCAACTTTACAGCTCTTATGGTTTCTTGGTTACTGCCTACAGAGATCCATGTGCAAAGTACTCAATGATAGCAAGGTATTTTAATTAATAATAACAATACACGTTATCATGTTAATTCAGTTAGTACTAAACAGTTAATAAGTACTCAATGAATGATTAGGAAATAGTTTTTGTGTACTAATAAATCCTTTTATATCGTTATTAATCACCCAAATTGTTGCATTTTTATTTGGTATAGCTATGTACAAAATGAATCAACCCCTATTCATTTAAACAAAAATGGTCATGAAATTGAAAATAATGGTACCGAAATTCTTGGCCATTCTCATTGTAATTCGTGTAACAATACATCGATAAAAAGTTCAAGTGTGTTCACTGATGAGGATCGTGAACTTTTAGCTAAACTATGGCGTTATTTAGATCCTAATAGTAGTGTATTGGGCACCAACTCACCACCACCGAAACCTCCACTACCTAACTTATGTCCTCTCAACATTCCATTCTCTGATCGTCGTACGGATTTAGTCAGCTCTAGTAATCAGTCTTCTCAACTTAGTACGAACCCGTTTCATGATCCAAACTTGTTGAAATATCTATGTACAATTGCTTCTACTGCTCAACAAAAGTACCCTTCAAATTCAAGTCCAATTAAGAAAAGTTCAGATTGTCAAAAAGAATTTACATTGCCAACCAGCAGGTATGTTTTCATGTTGATCTTGACCAAAAACAAACTTATTTTTACTATCGTTTGTACTCAGTTTTTCGTCTCAATTTATTTGTCATATTATGCTTTTTTTCTTTCTTTTTAATATTACTTAAAATCAGATTGGATTTAAACGCAACTGACCACTTGAGTTTTCCTTTAGTTGACGAGTCGGATACTAGTGATCTAGAGTCGAATTTCAATTATCCTAATAATTCGAATAAGTTGAAAGATTTTTGTACAATACAAACACGTAGTTATAAACCTAACAGCTCGTCATTTTCAACTAAAGATGCCTCACATCCTGTTATCGAACAACCTAAATTGCCTATTGGACAAAAAGAAAAAGCTGATCACTTGGATAAAACATCGTTATATTCAACAACTTGTAATGGGAACTTTTCACACGTTCATCCCAGTCGAGTAAGCTCTTTTGTATAACAGCATCATTTTGTTGTTTATTGTAATGATAGCTTATTTTGATTTGGAATATTCATGCTACTTTGTACAGTAATATTGTCAAGAGATTCGTTTCAAAGTACAAACTGTAAATATCATCTATAGGTTGTCATATTTTATGTAAGTTAAAAAAGAATATCCGAAGAATAATGGATTTTATCAATGGAAGCCATTCAGAGGTTAACTTAAATACCACCGACCTACTTGCCAGCAATATGTACCTCTTCGTAGCTGACTAGACTTAACTAGTATTGTCCATATATATGTACCGAATGTATTCCACTTAGTGGATTTCAGTGTGTTATGATCTTACCCACTCACATCAAGCAATCCTCTATCTTGTGTAGAAAGCGGGATTCGGTGAGTTGAGTGCACACTGATATCTTCATTTTCTGTTTACATCCTTAAAATTTTACCAACTTAGGTAACTTGGAGAAAGTGATGGTTTAATTATTAGATGAAAGTTCTTAAACAAATCTATTCTTATTCTCTTGTATAAAAAGTTCTCGTTGTTCGAATGCTAGATGATGATAAACTTTAACCCGATCATTCACTACACAGAGACAAATTCCATGTTTGTCTAGTCCTATAGTGGTGACCGAATTCTATCGATCAGGTTTCAGTGTGGCCACTAATCTCAGTGACTGAACACCGTACACATCATTTTTTTTGATGTTACGTTGCTTTAGGTAACCTCATGAAGAATAATTCAAGCCCAATGAATGAACATTATTCAATACATAATTTCTTTTATGCAACCATCCCCTTATTTTTGTGAGATTGTTTGTTCAAATCTTGACAAATGTTTGTGTAAACATCGGTATGGTTTACAACTAATATTTTTCAGATTTAAGAATTTTAACTCATAGTTAAACTCATCTATGACATTCGTCCAACTTATTTCATTGATCAGTAACAGTGGAGTGACTCTGTTTCGTTTTATTTTATGACCAATTTTTCAGACATATCAAAGGTATAGATTTCATGTTCAAGGAGGATCTTTTTTATATAACACATAGATTGTATGGTTTGTGTATTGCTCAGTTTCTCAATAATAGTATGGATAACTTTTGAATGATTATTGTATTTAAAGTTTGAAATTTTGCTAACATATAATATGGGATTATATTAACTAAACACAAATTAACACCTCTATCTAACATATTGTCCTCCTGAGCAGTAGTTAATCTACCTCAGTGATTCTTAATTTATTGCATTGCTTCACTAGTAATTATCGAACGCTAAGTAGTTTTTTTTATCAATTGTTTTTTATTGTGTTTGTTTATGACCTTAATATATTCAATAAAAGTGCTTATACAAAAGCCTGAATCCACCGAATGTTACTAACAACTATGAGTAGTGAAATAAATTATTTCATTCAACTCTTGAATGAATTTTTGCAAAGTCTGTATTGAATTTAACCAAATCACTTCATAAAGAATGTATAATCAGGATCGCTCTTTATGCCTTAGTACTTTAAAACTATACAACGAAACCTAAGAAATATCATTTGATAAACAGGTAATTTTAACTTATTTGATGCTTATTATTTTTACAAAGACCCCAATAAAAACTTTCAACCAAGTTTTATTTATATTATTTCAATCGTTTAAAAATTCACATTTTATTCCTATCAGTATTTTTTGTTATCGATTCAGTTATATACATACGACTCATTGTAACTTACCTCAGTTAAATATCTTGACGTCATTTTTAAAACATAAAATTTACTAACTTATTTATTGATTAGCTGGTCACAATGTAAAGTTGTTCGCCTCAATGTGTCGTAATGTATCAGGAAATAACATTTTCTGTAAATTACCAGATAAAGTTGCTTCAAAACTCAGCCTAAATTATTAAAATAGATTTCAGTATTGGACAATAATATATAAATGCATCACCTATTTTCTTCTGAGTATTTTCTTTCTTTTACATCGTTTTCTCTGTAACTTATAAATCACGGAGAATTGATAGTGATATAAAATATCTTGTATATGCAGTTAATTTTATCTAGACTGAAGTCATGTACTAATATATCAGTTCTAAACAATGTGGTTACGCGGAATTAGATAACATGCCAAGATTTATGCATTAAAGTTTGAGCAATGGTTAACACTTCATCGACGAAACTGGGTACAGGGGTTCTAAACTAGTCATGTGTTAACTGAATATTCATCGAGCGACTAGTTTATTAATTAATGTCCCCACTTTACTTATGTTCATATACATTATTTCAGATGTGAAATTAAATATCACCTGTCGATAGATTCTTTATGATTAAGTTTCAATGCTTTTCTTCTATTTCCTGAATACAAATTGACCTTTCGGTACTCTCTTTAATATGATAAGTAGTAAAAATTCTAAGGTGTAAATCTCGTATGTCTCTGTATATTTGAATATCTTTTTATAATTGGTTAAAAACATTCATGAAACAACTTTAAATTTATTATTATATTCATATATTGTAATATTTAGAAATCACCATTTCAAATGAAAAACTGTAAATACTGGTCAAAATCAATGTCATCTGCAGATTCAAATAATCCACTTAGTGATAGTTTAATGCAGGAGCAAGTAGCAAAAATGGTAATACATTTACAAGACAGTGATTCGTGTACTTCACACCAGGTAATTTATAGTTCGATGTTCCTTTTTTGGTTTTTATGCAATTTGTTGCTGTTTTGACTACCTAAATGCTTACATATCTTACCGTCATTACTTTGAAAAGACAAAAAATGATGTAGAAAACAGTTGATATGATCTTACAAATGACTAGACTGTGTAAATCACTAGGTGGCTATTTCCAAATAGCTTCTTTATAATCATAAAATGAGCCTAAAGAACTTTAGATTTGTCATACACGATCTGAAATCCAATGATTTATAATTTCTGAATTTAGCCAAATTGTGTTATAGTATGGCTATCATGTGTCATAGATAAGCTTTCATTCCTAATTTTAATTTGTTGCACTTCATTGTTAATAGCTTCCCAGTAGAACTTTGAAAAACTCATATCAAAGGTTTGTACACTTTGAAGTCTAAAACTAGAATGTAACAGCTAGTTGATGCTTCTCAGGTTTCAGTATTTGTTCAGCTGATATCACATTTTCTTGAAACTTCATTTGGAATAACTAAATGGCTGGAAATCACTTGGATCGTATACTTTATTTCAGGAACGGAACTCACAAGTGTTTCTTGGTTAAAAACAAGTATTTAACATTTAGTGCTATATGCTATGTGTCGATTAAGTTGCTAATGACAATCATCGGTCTTTGTGATTCACTAAACTGATATACTTTGCCTAGTTGGAGGGATAGCACCCCTTCGAATTTTTAAAATTATAATTGCTAATTATTACTTTCTCCTTCTTCTGCTTTATTAAGTAGACAGGTATCTTTGCCTTTTATTCCATAGATTACTACCTTTAATTACTTCCTAGACTATTACATAACGTAAACTCTTGATGATTGTTCATTACTTTGTTAAATGATGTAATTTTCTTATCCAATACTTGGAAACTTTAATGACATTGAAATAACACTCTTTCACTTACAAATTACTGTACTCAATACTTGGAAAAAGTTTTGATAATCTTGATCATATTACGCGACACCACTTCATTACGTTTAACTACCTTAGATAATTTTGTAAAACTCCTCTATTTTACTATGGACTAGTACATGTAAAAAATTAACGATAAATACGATTGAAAAACTTCATAAAATAGTATTATTGAAACGAAAAATTTCAACTTGCAACCACTACTTTAAGGTACATAAATATCCTTCATCATTTCATTCTATGTCAGCTACATATAAAATGATGTACTACTGCATAAATTAATAAGAGCGGATCTTAGAATTTTGTGCTTACAAAGTTGAATTGGTTAGGCAATTATCTGGCTTTTCGAACTTAATTACTCATAGATCTCTTCATAAACTTCAAAGAAGGGAAGTGATATCAATAAAAGGTGTATTTTGACATTGGTTCACTTATACCAGACAAGTCCTCTTCTTCATTGTACGTCAGCTTCTTCTTGGTTAATATACCAGAACATTTATTGTAGATAGATAGCTTCGGTGAATTGAAAGACTACGCTAAGATCATATACAACTTAATTATGGATATTTCGACATTCTTCTAACATTATTGATTCGATTGTGGTTATTTTATAAATATGTAAACGTGTTTTTCCTCGAAAATTTTATCTACACTTATTAGCAAATGAGGTTTTGTAAATATTTCTTAATGAGGTAGGTGTGTCGTTTATGTTCAGGTGAATTATAGAAAACAAGGAAATTAGGTAATAGAACAAAATTAATAACGTTCCAGTTTTGTCTTTCTACTGTTTGATTTATGCTTATGATAAAAAAACAAAACAAATTACATAAATTATATGCTTGCTGTTCTATTTTACAGTGCTTTTTTATTGCTTAAATTAGTTGTACACTTTTGTTATTGCTCATACATACCCTTTTTTTTATTATTGTAACGTATTTCATTTAATTTATTCAATGAATTGATTTATTCTTTTCAAAGCATATTATTTATGTTTAGTCACTTCTTTGCTAATTTATCTTGTTCATTTCATCTTGCTGTATTGATGTGGTAGAATAACTTGTATCAATATATGTATATATATTTGTACCATATCCTGCAATGATTATAATTGACTGGTGTAACTTGTTTCGTGGTACTCAAAGTAATTACTTTAAGTAAACATATTATCATCTTGGAATTCTATTTGTGACCAGTAAGTTGATCAACAGTTAACTAAGAGACTTGCATTATTTATAATGACATTTATTTAAAGCATAGTTTAATAGTCATTCTTTTCTATTATGTTCATGGTGTACGAATATGATTCACAGTAATAGATTTTGTTTAGTGTGTTCATGATTATATAACTACACTACTGATAAATATAATTAAGTTTGATATGTGGTCATTTTTTCTCTAATAATTCAGTGTAAAATTTAAGTTAATAGTTGTATCCTCACAACTCGGAAATATTTTCCACTTGATATTCGTTTGTTTATTTTCTTACAACATAATTTATAATCAATTGAAAGGATCGACAATTTCTGATCTCAGAAAGTATACATAAAGCATATTATTGATTAATGTTAATAAGTGACCAAGTATAGTTTTATGTACTCAACTTTAAGCCATACTATGTTTATGAGAGCTTGTCATACGAACTAGGTAGAATAGGTTAACCTATTATTATAATGAACAAAAACTCATGTGGGGTAAACTAATTTATTGTTTGGTGCAAAATTACACAATGCTTTCAAAAATTATGAAAACCATACAGTAAATACATTAGTTGCACATCTTGTATCAGTTGTCCTTTACATACTTTATGACTCTTCCAATTCTTCTGTTATCCCGATTACTCACTGTTTTCCTTACCGTTTTCTTCAAAATCAATCATCTGTTGATAGGCGTTTCGTTTCCGATTGCTTCTACATACCACTTATAAGTGTCAGCATGACCAGCATACACCATAATATTACTTGCCAGATGATTAATTCTGGTAGTCTTTAATTTCCTCTTCATCGTTCAATAATTTCTGTCTCTAGTGATTTTAAATTATTTTTATAAAAACCTAATGGATTTTATTAATTTGGTATTTGGGTGTAATTTATGCCATGATTGTCGTCATCATCATCACAATATTACATTCTCAGCTGAAAATATTTTGTTATGTTCAAAGAAAATAAGCACAAATAAAAGGATGTTATGTTTGTTTAGTTAAAATGATTCATTATCATTGAAATCACAAACAAGATTAGCTTCACTGGTCACAGCTTCTTACTAGAACACCAGAAACTTCCTCTCAAAGCTAGTCACAAATGGCCACATGACAGTTGTCAGTATGGGATTGTGTAGTTTGTTGAATTTTATTGGAATCCGTATCAGGTATGAGGTAGTTATTCGCCGAACACAATGGAAAATAGTCGCTCGATGCTGTGGAGTGATTGAGGTTAGACAATAACACTACTGAATGCCAACTCAGTGGGTCTAGAGCTTAAGCATTCGCGCGCTAGACCAAAGGTTTCAGGCTCGATTCCCAGTTGCGATGTCGCGGGTGTGCACTACTGGGAATTCTAGGAAAAGAACGAAACGGTCATCTGGTGCTTTCAGGCTTTCAATCGTGATCTAGCTTAGATCATAATTTCAATGGAACTCGACAAACTCGACAACCCCATACTGAAAATAATTCATTATCACTTTTATACCATAAAATGATTTGAACAAAACTATCAAGTGAGTAATATTCTTTTGCATAGTTTTTGTCACACCAGTTCTCAAGCAAAGAATTAATATAAAATATAGTTAACTGATCAATAACTTTGATCTTTTACCGTTTATCAAGACTTTATCAAACATAAATGCATTATTTTAAAATCTCCATCATATTAAAACACAAATAAATCAACAAAGAATATTCCTTCAAATAAATTTTCTTCAGGTCCTACAATTCTATATCCAAATTAACAATCCAAAAATAAATGCAATTATATACTACTATAATTCAACTTAATTTTAGTCAACAGTCTAATTACTAAAAAGAAAATGTGTCAAGCCCCCTATTAAATAGTCTGATAGAAATCACTTGTATCAATATCGAATCCTTATCTAAAAACCTCACAACGTAGTGTATAAACTAAATTGTAATTTTCTAACACCAGGACTATGTTAAATTACAAAATTCGTCTTACAGCTACGAGATACAATATGAGATATACAAATTATCTGAAGAATATCAAACTATAGATTTATTTTTAGCATAAATGTGGTTACACCGTCCTCATCTATATAGTAGCCTAGTCTTATTTTTCCCAACATAATAAATATTACGCAATACGATGTAGCTCATCGAGTGCAGATCCATGCACTCGATTTTTAACCGCAATTTGCGTATGAAGTGCTATTATCTGACTGCCAAAAATGAAGTAACGAAGGGGTCTCGAATGTGCAACTTAGTTTTTGAAATTTGTGCCTCTTAATTACTAAGTCACCGATCTAAAACGAGTACTGTACGAACCTATAGGCAATATTTCTTTATAGTAATCAGTTATTACTTACTTACCTACTTGCACATTTAATCAAATACAAAATTTTCATTAATTTTATTTCACTACAATTATAAAATTGTATTTCATATCTCTGTAGTGTTTGTAAATATTTATATGTGGATATGTACTGCATATCACTAAATTTTAAAGAGTTTGTCTAGAAGGTCAAACTAAATTTCATACATAATGTATTTGTTCTACATAAAACATGCTTGAACATTGGCGTTACGTTTACAAAAAGAAAGAATAACTTTGGATATTTATGTAATTAACAATTAAGCTATCATATTGCTATTGTTATGTACGGTGGTATTCATACCTTTTGTTAGTAATAATTGTAAACAAGTGTTTGCATTTCTTACCGTATACCAACTCCTCATTCAATAAGTTCATATCATGATTTCAATTAGTAATGTTCGTTTGTTTGTTGTTCTTTTAACCGCTTATTTTTTTTCTCAAGAATTCATTTGCATGTTTTCAATATACATCTTTGTGTATAATTTATTACGTTCAAATGTTTACATAGTGAATTACTTATTTTTCTTCATTTTAGATATAAATGTTGCCTTATTATAATATAATAGGTCATGCGTGTAGTCAAAATGTTCTATCATATATATATATATATATATATATATATATATATATATATATATACATATATATATATATATATAGTTACCTTTACAGTATATATATATTTTGTTTCTTCGTAGGAGTTTTTCTTATTATCTTTTCTCTCTATTTTTTTGTAGCATTATATCAATCCAACTTGTTTTACTAATCTAACGATTTCTTTTTTCATTTTTTGATGATGTCATTCTTCATTACTGTTACTAGTTAGTTGCTAAATAATGATTCATCATAAAATCAAAGTGAAGATATATCATTGTTTACCGACTAGTGTATATGTTATATATCTTACTTTGATTACTTTTGGGGATTTTTTATGATACAAATCAAATATAAGCCATGTATATTTTATGTACTCTTTTTTTTTAAGATGAAAGACCCCTTTTAATATGATTCTGTTTATTTTACCCTTTAAGTTCATTTCATACATTAAATGTTAAGTATTAAACTTAAAACAAGTATTTCTAGAAAAACTCAAGTCACTGTTTAGATAAAATAGTTTAGTTAGATAAGATAAAACACTATGTACCGTTACGATATATGTTCAAACCTTGTACCATCTGCTGTAGCTTTGACTGGATTGATAATATCATTATTCTTCATATAAAAATTGATTTAATTTCTCTGAAAGTAGCTTGTACTTACTCATCGATTTAACCTGATATTTGTAAATCTAGCGATTATCAATTGTTTGCATTCTATGCAGATGTTTTGAACTTACTTTATAGTCTGAATGCACAAAGTTTCTTGTCAAACGATCACCTAACTTATTTTAGATACATTAACATCATACTGCTTTTAGTACTGTTATAAAAGTATATACATTCGAAAATCAAGTTTGTTGTAGTGTTTACTTTATTTTTTTAATGATCTTTCCCAAAAACAATTTTGATACCTTATTATTTTGCTTGTCTTTTGTGAGATTCGTTTTCACTTATTCTCTCGTAAATTTTGATAGCTCACTTACTTTTATTGAGTTGTATTACTTATATTGCTTATGACACCACTTTATTTTTAAAATTTAAAAAATAAGTTTGTTGCTCATTAGATAGGATTTGTTTGATCTTTTTTTGGCTGGTGGACTTATTCGTAAATGTATACTGTTATCGATGATAGGTTCGTATTCATGTTCCAGTTTGTATTTTCACATATGCTAATCTTACTGCGTTCCAAAGTCATTTTTATGGTTACATGTACATAGTTTTTCCACCTAAAATACGTTGTCTTCAATATTCGGTTTTTTTTTGACCACGCGGCTTCACTTTATATTTCATTGTTGGGGGTTATTGTGGCGCTGTTCTGTGTCAGTCACCTGAAATATCAAAATTTCATTGGATCCCGCTCGAATCTTAATTGTTCGTAATTAGAAATTGCCGTCGGCTAGGCGGATCACAAAATATCACACTAAGCTGTCATAAGTTTCTGTACATAGCAGCGAACAAAAATTTCTAACACGTTTTTTTCCAATTATGATATAGTTTGTTAGTGATCTGTCCCGCTAACAGCACGTCTAAAAAATAATCCATAATGTTAACCCTATTCCGCAGATCCTTGTTCTTGTAGTTTGTCAATAAACCTTGATATACCAAAACCCTGAAATTTTATATTTCTTTGCTTTCGGTAAAATAATTGATTACTGTATATAGGTAGTTAGCTACTAGACATCCATAATAGATGTCTTTACTCTCTTAATGAATAGTTTCCTTTCTCAATCTTAACCAAATGTTAAGTTTACATTACATCAGAAGTGCCATCGAAATCATGAACTAATTATTATTAGACCACCATTGGAGACCCAGAAGCATTAGATATCTGTTTTGCTAAAGCATAGGACTACTCAGCAGAGCATCCACTACCTCGCACGCGGGAATCGAACCCAGGACATTCAGTCTAGGGCAGACGCTTAACCTTTAGACCAACGAGCTGGCATCCGACGGTGTTAATTTCTATCATAAAAAAATCTACGATGTTGCACGACTATCTTTTATTGTTTTCAGTGAGTAATTGCCTTACACTTGATACAGTTGAACTCCACTAATCACGGTTTCTCACTAGAAATCCGAGAATCACCTCTCAAAACTAATCGCTAGTTAGCACATGATAATTTCTAGTATGTGCTTGCGGAAACTGTTGAATTTCTTTTCATGGGAGTCTCATACTAGAACGAAACAGTTGTCTAGTTCATTCATGTTTTTAATGGTGGTCTAGAATTAACCGGTCCATGATTTCAATGAAATCCTACAATCTCCACAATCGCATACTGAATATAGTATCAGAAAATTTTCTGTTTATCAGTTCTCGATTTACGATATTTGCTTACTTTTATTATAGTTAAAATTTCTCCCTTTACATCTACTTGATCATTAATCAGAATAAATGGGGATCAACTGTTGATTTGAAATAATCCTTATGATTATTATCATTATTATATTTTTAATCCATCAAAATAAATAAAGTTCTTGTAGCTTATTATTTCCTATACCATATAAGCAGCAATAGTAAGAAAATTATTTCTCTGAATATGATACTTCTGTTGTCTAAAAAAATAATCTATTAATCCTTCCGTGGTTTATATTTCAAGTTATCAGATACTTTTTCTTATTTTTATGGTAGATTTATTGATAAGATTAGTAGGATCGTATTCAAAGTAAGATAACATAATAAGGGATTTTTATTTTGTTTTAACATGCTACTCATAATCGTGTTGTTTTGTTGATTGTCATATTTTTGTTTGTTTAGATGAATCCTATAAATTCGTTTTGTTTGCTAATATTATTAATGTCCAGTTGATGAGAGTTACTTTGAAAATATTTACAATGCTTCAACAATTGAAATCCTGATGAATAACAATATTCAAACGACCATCAACCATAACGTAGATATGAATTCAAAACGCACTATAGAGTTAATGCAGTGAGTGATTAGTTTTGAGGAAACAAATAAACAACTAACTTGATCCCCTCCTATAATTATTTGAATCCACTTCTTATTAATTGATGGTAGGATGTGTGTAAGGAATTACCAGATATAAAGTTTTCCAATTTTCATATTTTCCACTTTTTAAGAAGTAATTTATTTTACTAAAAGTAGGTGTTTTTACATTTTCTTTTTGGTATTTGGCTTTACAAAATTGTTTTCTTTTAATGGTTGATCCTCAGAACTATACGGGATAACTTTCTTTGTATCGTCATTTTGAACCATACCCAATGAACAATTGTTTTTTTAATATTTGTCTTTTCAGTTATTGTTTATTATATTTGTATTCCATTCAATAAAGAACAAGTTTGCATACATATATTCACAAATTATTTCCTAAACACCACATTCATTTTATGATTTTTAACAAGCTTGAAATTACCAATGGTGTTTTAGTTCAAAATAAATTAACTAAAGAATATAATAAATTTGTTTTTAAATCGGTTTGTTATGTATCTCTGTATCACACTACTAAGATTATGATTCCTTATACCTTAATTTCTACGGATCTATTTCACTTCGGTTGTAGTATTCTTCTGTTTTATTTTTTAACCATATTCTAAAATTACTTAGCTTAATCTCTTATAGAAACGACTAGTAAAAACCTGATGTTGAAATTAAGTATTTTTCAGTTAGTTTTGTATATTCATTTTACTACTTTATCTATGATGAAGAAGTTTTGTTTCGCTCATTCCTATTCATGTGGTTTTCTTCAATCACGGTTCCTTTTTGGCAGCTGCGTTATTTCTTACTAACTAATTAGTAAAAGTAATTTGTAGATTGTCACTTTGAAGTAAACACAAATATTTGCTCCATTTATATAAAGTAGATTAATTCTTTCGCACTTTTTAGCCAACCAATAAATTCATTAAGTAATACCAGTCAAATGTTTTATGATTTTACGATAATTTTCTTGTTTTGCATTATCTGTATGTTGGAAATTTACACTATTCATCATGAAACAGTGAATAATGACATTTCGTAGGTTAAAAGCCATCTAAAACGAATAAATTTAGGATGTTAAATATGAAATAAACTAGAATATTAGATTGATTAATAATTGTCTGTAATTCAGAAAAAATTCACAATGTTTACTTCTAACAAAGTGTTGCATTAAGTCATATATAGTTAACACATAATCAGTACCTGTTTGCTCGCTAATATAAGCGGAATTGATCATATTGACCAATACGCTTTCATGCGTGCTCTGTAATTATTGATTAAATATTTTATGAACCATCTGTACATGTTTATCTAAGTTATAATTGTCATCAAAATAACACTTCAGTAATGTTATCGTTTTTTAAATAACAAACATTCACAACGTAATCTTGTCACTTGAAATCTGACTGTAAATTTTTACTGAAGGGTCCAACCTAAATACTTTTAAACGAAATACAACGTTCTTTACTTTATAACCTAATATATTTTCACAGGATCATTGAAAATAAAGTTATCCTATTGAAAAGTAATAGATAACGAAATAGTGACCCATTTAAACAATGAATGTTTATAAACGAAGAATATTTTTTCAGTCAATTATTAGTTTCTACAGTTATAAGCCCAAATCAATTATTAAAAAGGATAACCATTTTTAAAGCAACATATATCTTTTGAAATCGGTAATCAAATAAAATGATTAGTGTGAAGCATAAAGTTACAACCTCGAAGGACTGTAAAATCTGTTCACTTCGGGATAATAAAGTTGGTACTTGACAGCGGAGATGTTAATTGCGTACTTATGATCACCGTAAAAATAGTATTCTTTGTATTGAAATTTTAGAACACATTACACTGTACTTGTAACACTTGAAACGTATCGTGAATGTAACAATAATTTTCATGCTTAGATTAAATAGCTTTTGCAAAGTTTATTTATTATACTACTTTGTAGCATCAAATCTATCTAACAAAAAACAACTATGATCCTTTCAAAATGAGTTAAGATTTAAGAACTGTTACTACGTCCAGTAGTTTAATGATAATGAGAAGTACCTGATGTCCTAGATATTTGATTAAATTTCCTAAAATCAGTCATAAGATCATACAGTTGCATGATCTAAATCGATTATTTGATTTTATTCTGATTTTAACGATTTAGTTCAACACTCATAGTGTTTTATAGTGTTATTTAATAATTAAAAATATCTTGTTATTATTTGGCTTCACCACAATTTAATTTTAGTGTAATATTTGATGATGTTAATAGCATGTTCGCTAACTGTATGACATTAGTCATTAAACTACTTGGGCATAATTCAAAGTTTCATCAACTAAAAAGTAGTATGAATACTGACAATTAAATTGATCCTTTGTGTATATCGTGATGTTTCCCAAAAGTTTTAAGTCTAACTATATTTCGTATGTATAGTAGCTGTACAATATAGATACTTTTAAATATTACTTTCATGAACTCGTTTATCAGCCAGATTAATAAATATTGCCCCTAGAAACCACTGTTTTTGTATGTGTTTTTCGAAATATTTTTCTCAATGACAACTTACTGGATTTTTTTGGAAATAAATGTGAGATGTTTTGGTGTAGAACTCAGATATATCATTAATGTTTTGATACTTTTTACTTATGAAACTCTTAGTGTACTTTTAACTGATTAATATAAACAAACAACCAAGGATGATCTCAAACATCATTCATTCTCTTGATGGATTAATACCTAATAAATCTATGTTTGCTAAGATGTTTCGGTACTCCCGACCCTAGAATTTAGAGATTATAAAATATTTCTTTATGTAAATAATCACGAACTGTTACTGTCGTTATCACTTTCTATTGGCTGATGGTTGAACTACAATCTGAGTTGGGAAACGTAGAAACGTGCAACTCTATTATAATGGTCTCAAGGTATCATGATTGTCACGAGACATTTATGTCCTGGGTATCTTTCCCCTGTTATAATATTCCAAACTTTAACAGAATTACTGTTCCCAGCGGTTCTGATGTCGATTTTTGATGGGAGCTAGCTACAGTTGTTCTTAGTTATATAACACTAATTCACGCATGTGCGACGTATTCATCACATGATAGTTCATGTTCGATTCACTAACTCGCACTATTTCATAAATGTCCAAAGGGAAATATGGTGGATTAGAATTTCAGCTTATGATTTTACCTCCTGTTGTTATGTGGATAAATTTGGTCACTATAATATCAATCAATTCGTACACTTTTGTAATCGTCAAGTAAACATTATTCGGCTTGATTGTACAATTGACAAATAAGTATTTATATTTTTGCTTACGAAAATATCTTATCACTTTCTACCATACTTTAGATGACATCTAAGGTCTTTAGGATAATATTCTTTTGAAACTACATTGCATAAAAATTTGTAGAATTGCTTTGAAACTTTTGAAATCTTCATGTGATTGTGATTAAAACCTGAAGAATATCACACCAGAATTTTAAA
Organism: Schistosoma mansoni; assembly: GCF_000237925.1. Classification (NCBI taxonomy): domain Eukaryota; kingdom Metazoa; phylum Platyhelminthes; class Trematoda; order Strigeidida; family Schistosomatidae; genus Schistosoma; species Schistosoma mansoni. The sequence goes on along the minus strand of NC_031495.1, from coordinate 42,107,113 downwards.
TTAATTGAAATAAACTGTATAAAACATGCAACGTTTGGTGGTACTTAAGTTTATAGACGAGTTTTGAGCAATGCTGAAGCCAGTTTGAGAGAACTCACGTTACTAGGGTCATAAATTAGTATGAGGGATTAGGATCAAGATTTAGAGTTAGAATTTAAAGTAAGAGTTTTCATCATGAACTGACATCAGCTATAATAACAAAATGCTATTTACCTGTAAGGATGAATGAATTTTGTACCAAAACTTGTTACCCTTAATTTCATTGGTTCATCCATAAACTATAGTCTCACCAGTGCACACAAAATAAATTAAAAATGTGGCAAAATGGGCTGGGTAAATAAATTTCTCTAGAGTGATGGTGCAGTTCTTAACACATTTAGCTTTTAATTATTAATCCTCAGTTGAAAACTTTTGTGTATTCTTTATTTTGGTCAACCGTGAGGTATTATCCAAACAGTGCTGTTCTGGGCCAAGTACACATACACTTGTACTTGATATATAACTTGCATTAAATTTCAAATTCAAAAAGGTCACTTTCAAAGATGATTTCTGCCTTAAAATATCAAATAAGAGTATTTCACTTCATATATATTGTTTCCTCTATTTATATTTTTAACTAAATCATCATAGAAAGAATGCCTAAAGTAATTTAGTTTAGCAAAAATAAATGATAAGAAAAAATGTACTGGGAAGTAACTTATCTCCATAAGAATCTTCCTTTATACAATGTTTCCCTTACTTTTTGCTATTGTGGTTGTTTTCTTTTTACTTTTCTTAAGAAACGCATCGTTTTATTTCTCTTAATTTCATCATCTTATAAAATTGTTTTACTTTTTTTCATTATGCAAACTATGATTCACATAAGTACAAAACTGTTTTCTTCCATAAACAACTTACTAGATGGATTTAAACTTTTTTTTAATTGCCAAATTATTGTTTTAATAATTGAATTCATGAGTCGTTATTGTACAACAGAACGTAAAAGTAATACAAATGATTTAAACAATCCGAAAATGGTTTTTTTTTTATAAAGATACCCAAGGCCAAACTTAGTTTATTTACATCTTAAATCATGAACAATTC
>NC_031495.1:42095804-42105830 GCF_000237925.1 Schistosoma mansoni | reverse complement strand
TATGACTGTAGAATAGATACTAACACCACACTAAAACAGTATTGTGAGTGGTGTGTTGTTGTCTTTTTGGGCGGCCTCGTGAATTCAACTACTAAAACCACTACAATCTCCACAAGCTCCCATTCTGATATTAAGTTGTTGTTTCTCTCTTGATCTCTACACAGAGTGAAATAGTTCAATCTACGTTTTTTTTTTAATCATTAGTTTTATTTACCTTTTTATTTCCTCCTCGTACAGATGGAAAATCCTTTTATTACATGTACACCAAGTGTAAGTAACTCCATTACTACTAGTTCGTCTGATGCGACTACTACTAGCACTACACAAACTACTGTTATTCCAAATGAACAAAACACTTCAACTTTAGATAGTGATGCTAACTGCGAATCAATGACATCCATCACTGAGGATATTGATGATCGTTCACCTAATTGTCATTCTGAAGTAAAATCAGATACAGAAGATGTTTATGAACTCATTGAAGCAAATGGTAAAAAGGATCGACGTCATTTTCAACGACGTGTTGTGATTGAACGGCATAAAGTTAGAGAAGTAAGCAAATTTTGTTTCTCATTTTCTTTTCGTTCGTTATTTTCTCTTTTTGAAAGTTGATTGAAATTAGTTTCAAAGGATTGAAAAGAATAAATGCTTTTTCTTCTTTCTTAACATCATTCAACAATATACAACGCCAATATAATTGAAAATCATGGATTCACTTTTGTATTTTGTAACCATCAAAAATGCATTCATTCATAATTCGTGTAAGCATTCAATTTAAGACATTATAGTTTGCTATCGATCAACTGATACTTTAGTCGATGTATTTGTTTCGAATCTGTTAATTATAAACTGTGGAATGATTTAGGTCTTCATTGTGTAGTACATATATACTTTACATCATTGGTTTAGTCTCTGTTTAATATCTACCATATTACGCTCTCAGTTCAGTGGGTTTTTTTTAATCTTGAGTGATTTTCATATAAGCTCTGTTCGTCTTTTAAAGTACTTGTTTACTGACTAATTATATCATTTTAACTATAAAATACCTTTAGGTTGTTTTAAAATTAGTGAGTTGAATCATAACCAGTTTAATATAAAGATAGAATAATGCTTACAGTTTCTTATTCTTATGAACAAACTACGACTACAGCATTTTCCTTGGTCAACTTATATTTATTTAGATTTTATGCCACTATGCGACCCGAAAATATCTTTATTTGTTTATAAATATAGTAAAATTTGTGTTCTGGATAATTCTTTGTTTTCTATCTATCTCAGGAAGATTATCAAAACTTTAATATTTCCAAGTGATAGGCATCTGTTTTGCTAAATGTCATAATTCGTTGTCTTTTTTCCGTCAGATTATACTAGCACCATCACTTCCAGATGGTATGGGACCGGATCTTAATCGAGTTATACTCAGTCAATCTGATCAAACAAATACTAAATCCGTCAACAATAATAATAATGAACTTATCCGATCAATTGATACATTATCATTGAATAACTCTTGTAACTCTTCTTCAAATCATATCAATGAATTGAACTATCCTGAATTCAAACCTCAATATGGAAAATGGAATATTTCCTGTGATGATACTGCTAATGAATACAACGATTGTATGGATCACGTCGATCCGGAAGAACCCCATTTCACCACTGCTGACGTTGGACCACCAAAACCATCTTTACCGAATGAGAAACCATGTAAGCTATAATCTACAAATGCTACAATAGTGACTCTCTCTCTCTCTGTATATATATATATATATATATATATATATAAATAAGACCAGAAGACTGTAATCAGTTAGAATGTAAATGCATGTACGCTACTTCGCTTGACAATTTACAAACTAATAATAAGTGGATATCAAGCTATAATTGTATAGATCACTTAGTGACTTTATTTCATCATTCTTCTATTCAATCAAAGGATGAATTCTTCTCCATTTCACTATCGCATTTCAGATTATATATATGATATTGTATTTTCAACAATAGTATGTCATCAACCAAGTGAAATACGCTATTTATATTGTAGTTTCGTCACATCAAAATATAATTAGACTACAATAGTATAATTATGTATTGTTTACTAGAAAAACGTATTTCATAATTAATGTACAGAAATGTGGTTGCATAATGAATGCTGATTGACTGTATAAATAAATATCATAAATACACTTGAATAATTTATTTGTTTTACTATTTTATTGATAAATTAAAACAAAAGAATTTATTAGTTATCATAGTATAACTAATAAACCGGCAGATTCTTTGTCAGTATTATAGTCTCGAAGATAGTTTCACTATCCAGATTTGTTTAGATTTTCACTATCAAAATATTTACGGTATCCCTCCAATTGTGTTGTTACTTTCCTAAAAATCGTAAAAAATAGGATCAGATCTGTCATACATCACAGATAATGTACGGCTTGCAGAAAAAATAGTAGTTACCAGATTGTGTTTCTTTGTTCTCATTTGATATTTTGAACACTTTCCAGTCTTCTTCACATAGATGATATCAAAGTTAGTCTGTATTTAAAATCACACTAATATCTTTCTTTTCCATGAAAGATCGCGATCTGAACAGATTTGAATTTGATTTCCTTAACTGTGGCTAAAACATTTAGTTAGGTTTCAGTAGTATATTAAACATATCATTCATGAAATCTTTGGGGTGGGTTTTGTTTACGCTTGAATTTGTAAAGTTTATTTACAAATGTTCACCTACATTTTATATGATCTCATTTCAGTGATTAGTTATATGTTTCGATTTGGATCATCTGATTGTGACAATCCAGATGATGAACGACGTTTATCTAATCGATTAATTGATTTTTTCCGTGATCAATGGTTAAAAGAAGAGTCTGCAACGGGACCACATGAACGTAAAAAAGTTATTTCTTATATTCAAAGTTATACACAACCTACAACCAATGGTGATTTTATTCATAAATCAACATGTATTCAACATACATGCACAGTTCGAATGGTGAGTTATGGAATTTGTTTTTTCTCATAAATCTATAGCTAAATTAACCACTAATCTAATTTTATTTAATAATAATTAGTTCAAATAAGTGAAAATAATGTAAATGGAATTATGATCCATACACTGTGTATTCATTACTTTATGAATTATCTATTTAAATTTTAAAGATTAAAATGTGATACATTCCATGTAGGTAGTTTGGTAATAAATAAAAATATGTTGTGTATGCAAAACTATTCAATATATTATATAATTTCACTGATAAATTGTTCCGAAACTATCTGAATCCACTCATTTTTTTAATTTTTAGTAATCATAATGGTGACTAAGTTTAGCAGTTAGTCTACATTATTTTTCTTTAGTTTATTTGTATGTTGAAACAATGATTAGTTCTTACTTTCTGAAGTACATGGTTTAACAGACTTCTTTATATGAGGTATCGAATTTAATGTGATTGGTTAGCATATTCTCCGGTGCTGTTAAATGTATGTCAGTGGTTGTCACTTTCCGTGTTGCCCAGACCTTTAAAGGGTAGTCTTTTTCAAGTACCTGAAAAGAAAACAGGGTTATGTGTAGTACTGACCGCCTGGCTGTATGACTGTAGAGCCTAAAGAGTTACTCGTTGAGGTCGATCGTGAAGTGACAGCTCCGTATATTAAAGGTCTTTTCTACGGCAATGGAAATCCATGGAGAAGGGTGAGGTGTACTATTTTTAAAACTGGTCTTTTCGAACCCTTACTTTCTATCGTATAAAGGTAGCATCTTATTGCATGCTGGTTGTCTGAAGGAATCACCGTATTACCGTCAAACCCTGTGAAGTCATCAGAATGACTTAGATCTCGAACCCTAAGCTACTACTTTTAGTCTTACTGTTCTTCAACCGACCTATTGAAACGAGTGTTCCAGTCAATATAGCTTGATTAGCTGATCACGATATCTAACCGCAATCAGCACACCAAAGTAACAGCTACTGTCAGACTTGTAAGCATGATTGACTTGTAAAACGAAATTTAATTGTTGTACCCAGTCTTTCACATCGCATAAATTGTTTATTACCTGATCACTGCAAGATATGTAATTGTGTCTCTACCCAAAATGTTATCAGATTTTGATACATTGTAGATCTAGAAAATTGTAAATATACACTGGTAAGTGTTAAAAATGATATCGGATTCCAAACAAGGTCAACGATCGTAAAGAAGATACTAGTATTAGTGATATATTTCGAAAATGATCACATACAAATGTATAAAACACTTTCGCGGGAAATTCTAAATATAGACCATCCGAAGAAATACCGATACCCACTTTTTAAATGTCATTGTCTCCATAGTTAAGTTGACTAGAAATCTTGGACCTGAGGTTATTTAGTCCAATCAGCTCATGTATAACATAAAATAATAGTAGAAATAAATATTCAAAGTTATTTTAGCAGCAGCGTGTTCGTTACTGAAAATCTTTGAAGAGGAATCATTAGTCCAAATGTAAATTAACCTGGAGATTCAGAGTTATTAATGCGAATGAAAGATGTGATTGTATTAGTTTTCTAGTTAGACCTGTGGTCTTACTCCTACTTGTCAATTTCAGCCGTCCACTTTAAAGTTTATGATCTCAGAGCACTCACTAGTTTCGAAATAGAAATTAGTCAGTGGTGAAATCAGGGGAACATTGAGTTTTCAAAATAGTGATTAGAAATAAAGTAACTTTGTTGTATAAAGTACGTCTGGTATTTCTTTTAGTATGCAATTAATATACCATTCAAAGGATTAGAATATTTCGCTCGGTATAGCGCTGATACAACTTTTTATCTATATTTTTTTCCGTAACTTGTAACTGTAAAATCTTTCGTTCATTTTAACTGATAACATAAACATCCAAACTATGAATTTTTTAATAGCTTCATAGATTTTGATGACAATATACTCACTCAATGCAGAAGCATTTGCCCTTCATAATATCTTTTTCCGAAATGGCTTTTAAATGGGTGATTTTTTTCAGGCTTCATTTCATCTATTCATCTTATCCCTTTTCTGAGGACTTTTTATGAAAGAACTGTTATGCTGGAATGACTGGTGATTATAGATAGTCGCTTACCGAATCAATCTTCGTATTCTGAAGGAATATTAAGAAAATAAAAGCAGTCTGTCTAACTGAATAATGTATACTAATGAAATAAACCTGTCAATTATACACAGAAAACTAAACTTAGAAATTATAAATACGAATCACTTAATTTCTAAACAAAACAATAGACTGAAAATGTAAACTTGAATCATTTAGAATCTGCTTAATTTAAACTCTTGATTGTAATATTTAAATTTGTAGAAAAATAACTAGTATTACTAATATTTATAAGTAATTTGATTCAGTGGTCAGCCATATAGAAGTGACTATGTTTATGGTGAATAATCAAAATACTCCTGTTGTGCTACCTGGATTACTTTGTTTTAGTTTTGTTGTTTACATAGGCACATTTTACAAATAACGTTTTGGTAATTATTTTTGCTTTTATATTCTATTCCAGGTTGGAGGTCTTCATGGATTAAAAGCTCAGGTGTGTTCAATGTATTTTGTTTATTAAAAATTTGTATTATGCTATTTGAATTTCACCTTTATATGACCATCAGCATTATGGAGACTAAACAAGCCATATAGTTGGATGGAATAGGAAAAGATTGACAAAGTATTTTCTGTTAATCAAAATAAACAGTAAACATCTGTAGTATAAATGACTCATTGCTTCGTTTAAAAAAGTCTGGTTAATTCCAAAGCATTGAAATCATATTTTGTATTGTTACCTAGATATTTAAAAGACATAAGAGGTGTTATTCGTTAAACAATCTTCTACATAATAGATTTAGTAAACAAACTATCATGTCATTATCTTCTAATTTTAAGTCTCAGAGTCGTATCATAGTTATTATTTTTCATGCTTGTTTTTACTACTTATAACCTTTTAGTAGCAACCACTTTATAAATGAATTTTTAAAGAAGTTGATCATGTAAATTCTCGACTACTAGGATATGTAGATTTCATTGTTAGTGGAATTATAATGGATAATATCATTTTAGCAGTACACTAACCTAGCAAAACTCTACATTAAAAAGCAGATTTAAGCTTATATTTCCTATAAATCACATATTAGATTCTCAGAGGAAGAAACAGTAATCAAAAACTTTATATATATATATATATATATATATATATATATTGGCTTGTAGTTACAGTGGCTGAGTCTTGTATTTCCGTCTTACTATTTTTACTCAATACCTTAATACTGGCGTAGAGCACTACTATGCATTTTCTCAAACTATTAAAAATTTCCTCGATATGATCAAAAAACTCAATCCAGGGGTACATTGTTATTATGTAGTTTTCTCTAACTAACATCGCTTTTCTTACTGTTCTCAACAAAATGTAAACCGACCGTTTCAATTATTCTTTTTCTCACAATCTGATTCACTTATTTAGCATAAAGTTGATAAATTTTATTGTATATATTTCTAATTGGCCTTACAATTATTTCCACATAATCCCGTTTGTCTTCTCTTTTCAATCAATGTCACCACTTTTTTATTGCGCTTAATTTATTTGGCTGCAATAAAAAGTATCATGCAGTGTTTCATGTATCGTATCAGATTAAAATGTTAACTGTTTTCTATTCATTTTTTATTCCATGGAAAAGTTCGTCAGATATCTTCAAACTAATGTATAATATCTTTATTGATAGATATCTTACAATTTATTCCATCTATCTATCATTTGCTTAAATCCAGTTTGAAATAATAGCTAAGCATAAAATACGTTTGTAACTGAAAAGGTAATAGTAGTATACTGAACGATGATTTGGTAGAAAAAACCAATTTGTTGTTTAATGCAAGATTACAGAGTGCCTTCGTAAAATATGAAAACCATACAGTAAATACATTATTTTCATATCTTCCTACAGTTGGTCTTTATATACTTCATGATTCTTTCAATTCTGTTTGTATTACGATTGCTTTTTGTTTTCCTTTATGTTCTCTTCAATTGAATCTTCTTCTGCCTGGCATTCCACTTCCAATTACTGCTACATAATACATAATATGTGTAGATGTATATCTGGGTAAATTTTAATGACTGGATAAATTTTCTAAATTCCATTTGTACCATAGTAACAATAAAGTACTCTATATCAGTAATAAGTTTGGTTATGAAAAATCTTATGGATATTGTTGTGTAGACTTCTAAAACTAGGGTTATTTATTTCATTCAGTGTATGTGTATGAACATATGCTTACTTGGTGATATAATCTCCGACTAATTGACGAAAAATAATTAAAATTTTGATCTGTATGCATGTACAGCAATTTGTCTTTTAAAAATCACCTCTATGTCGCCATTCTCATCTGCAGTTGCATTACAAAATATTAATTCTGTAATCTTTTTCTGCCCAAAAATGTTATCTCTGATTGATGTTTGGTGTTAATCCACACCAAAAATCTATTCAGACTGAATACATGATTATGTAACAGTAGATCAATAATTGCATGACAAATATTACATATGTATATATATGCTGGTGTTTCTCTATCTATCTTTATTGCTTGTCAGTACTGAAATTATGAACGGACACCAAATTACACAACCGTGTCTTTTCAGTTTGTTATATTTAGCGAGCGATTGATTATAATGACTGAAATATTGTTTATTCAGTTATTTACTATGATTCATTTTGTTTACTAACTGACAAGCGTAAGTTTAATAATCACTATCTATCTATATATATTTATATATATATACGTGTGGTATGCATAAACTATGCATTACTGAACAACATATCAATATGTAACTGGAGCACTACAGCATTATTTCGATTGATAGCCATTTTATGTTGTTAATGGTAATCGTACCAATAGTCTGTTTTTTGGTAAGTAATGAAAAATATTTGATTAAACCCTTCATATGTACGTATATTTGTCATCATAGAAGTCATTTTATTGTAACTCTCTAAATTATTCATACTGTTGTTCTGCTCAAGTATAAAAAGTATTTCAAGCATCATTTATTATGATTAGAAAGTCTTATTAAATTACTTTAAAGTTCTCAGAAAACTTTAAATGAACACTTTTATTAGTGTAAAATTAAGCTAATTCACATTCAGTTTGAACATTTATAGTTTCAAGTTAAATGGATGACGCGAACAGAGAGTATTTAATTAAAAAACTGTTAATTGTTTACCAAGTGTGCAGTCAATATTTCATTTTTGATACTATTGTCGGTACATGAGAAGCATCTATTCAAATGTAGCTTACTTAATATCTTAAATTCACCATTTCGAGTTGTACATTATATAGGATTCATGCCGTATTAACTATTCGCTGTTCATTTACTATATGTTCACAATGGAGAATATGTTTGAATTCTGCTTTATATAATGTACATAATTCACTAAATTGTTGTACATGATGATGATACAACTCGTTAACCAAATACAGGTTCATGTACCTGGCCCAATGTTAGAATTTCATGCAGGCGCTAATGATACTACCTTGTTAATGTAGAAGCAAAATAGGCAGAACGTTTTTTTTAAATGTATCTCAATGGCTAGAAGTTATCTTGTTTAGTTACTTAGCTACTCATGTTTCCTGTTTTACGTGGACTGACTTACAGTGTATGCATTTTAAAAGTGGAATATGGCTACAATTCGCACATTAGGCACTAAGTCGATTGTGAGTAGTATTTTTTAAATTCATATGATAGTTTTTGTAAAGCATTTAATGTTTTATTTACCTTGAAATAACGAACTATTCGTACAATAAATATTGAAGTTGTTGGTACATTGTGTTTTGGTGGGTTGATTTTCAATTCTTATTCACATTACATACTTGTTAACTTGATAAGTGAAAAAGTCATTACCAAAAAAAAAAACACTTCTTGATATGTAAACTGAAATTAAAGCAATTTTTCTCAGTAGTACAGTCAAGTGTTAATTTAAAAAAATAAATACTTTCTGATATTGCGTTTCGTAACTGGGAAGATTTAACTGACAAGACTTCATTCTCGTTCTGGACAAATGAAATATATGTAGGCGCTGATAATGTTATCCAGAACAATATTAAACGTTTCTCTTTTAAACTATGTAGTTCAGAAAACACAACACCACGAAATACATCGTTCCGAGCTAAAAATCCTTTTTATCATTCCAAAATAAATTTCTGAAACACTCGACGGTTGTCACATTTTTTAAATTCCTACTACCTATCGTAAAAAATATATATAATATTCCTATTTCTGCACGATCTTCATCTTCCTCTAACATTTTTTTCATTTAAAAGATGTTCAAGAAATAAACGTTTTTGTGGGACAAGTCACCTCATCTTTATGATTGATTCATTTCATTTACATGAAGAAGCATGGTAGCATAAAATACTCATAAAGGCGTTTCAAATCCAAGACAAAAGATTATTGTTCACTTCTATGTTCAACTTTGAAAATAAACGTTCTGAAATCTTGAATTAGATGATAAGCAATTGTATTTGGGTTTATGTGCATGAATTCTAATAGAATTCTGTCTTATTTCTGGTAAAGAATATACAATGAGAAAAATTGACCATAGCATTTTTCCTAAGTAAAATATTGTTTTCTCTATAATTATTTATTTATTCTTTGTTAACCATAGAATGAAATCAACTTTCTCTGGTTGAGATCCGCGTGATCTGTAGAATGAAGTTATATTTATTTATATATGTAAACACACACGTATGTGACTAACTTAAATCTTCTATGACATTAATTCCTTTTTTGTATTTTCTATTTCTGTATAGAAAACAACAAGTCACTATGCAAGAAGCATCATTAATAGTTCCTTTTTCAATGGATAAATTAATTACTCCAAAACGTTCAATTCATCATCAACATTAATGAATTATCCAGTATCAACTTACCTAATATGTATTCTACAATCATAGTATATAACTCTTGTTACCTCTTTCTGTTATTTCCGGTTTTGTATAATGTCAAGATTACGATCAACCAATCAAACAAT
>NC_031495.1:42055107-42095604 GCF_000237925.1 Schistosoma mansoni | reverse complement strand
TTACTTTATAGTAGTTGTAGTGGTGGTGTTTTTTTTTTATTTATTGTTATTTAAGTACAAAAATTGCGTAATGTGTAATGATGTAATGTATGATAACTATTTAATGGAATCCCACACGCTTATCAGATGACTAAATCATAAGACAAGAGCATTTTCAACAGTTTTCTTCTAGCATCATTATTCTTAGTTTATTTTAAAGTATTTTTCCAGATGGTTAAAAATTGCTTTAGGGGACCAATCTTTCTGATAGTTGGGCAGATTGTGTAACTAAAATAAACATTACTCAACTACTTAAACTAAATCTAGTGAAAAAGTGTTTGAAGTTGAAACCTGATAGTTGAATATATAGTGTTCTTTTTTACATTAATAGGGCATATTATATCCTATTTCTTAGTTACCGTTCGATCAAAGTTCAATTTTCAGTATTTTTAACTGGCTTGATTTACTTCTAGTCTAGTTGCGCGTCTATGTTTCTTTGTTTCATTTTACTTAGTAAAAAAATTGTTTATCTCGACGTTTCATTGATTTCCTTTTATTCATTATTATGACACTACTTTTATTTCAGCTTGAAAATGTTGTATACCGGTTTAATTATTGTGATTGGCACAAAGCTTGACATTTGACACTAAAAGTTTAAAACATGTTGATTCATCAACCTATATTGCCGATCATTATTGTAGCTATAAACGTGTGGCCAATCCTTTTCATATAACCTGGTCACAGATTCGTGTATACATGTATTCATTTTAATATAGGTTCGTATTATCTTCTCTGTACACCCTAGTTAACCCCGTATATTGCTCACTATACTCACATGTTCGTGGTCCAAGCGAAGTATATATATATATATATATATATATATATATATATATATATATATATATTCACGCGCACAGAGAGAGAAAATTCATGTGTCTCAGATCGATTACGTAATTTGTCAATAATCAAGCTTGTAACTAAAATATTTCTCTTTTTTCTTACTAAATATTATTTAGGCTAGTCGTAATGCTGAAATGAAATTACCTGAAATATTTTCAGATGATGAATTTTCAGATAAAATATCTTGTAATTCACTTACTTCATCATCCAATGAAAGTAAGTTTTATTTTTTGATAAAATTCTGTATTTTCTTCGAATAGTAACATCATCTTTAACTGAAGAAGCAGATGTATCACAACAATTAGAAACAGATTTATCAGAGTTTAACCGTCGCAAATCACAAATCATGTAAGTTATAGTCCTTTTCTTATCATTCATACCTTTTGCTTTAATCAGTTAACTAATTAGTGGCTAGAATACCAAATATTGCAATGAATTATATGACAAAATTTCAATATTCAACCGTCAATCAAACTTAGTTCACCTCTAATTGTTAAGTATCTCTTCAAATATCATATACAATCTTATCAACAATTGAATTGTATAAATAACTCAGTAGAGTTTTATTGTCATATAGTACCATAACTATAATCTAAGTGTTTTTGATTTCATAGTCTCATCATACTCTTGAGATGATTCGAAAACACTTATGATCAAATTTAGTAAAATAATCCTTATTGCTATAATCAGCAAAGTAACATTTTAGATTTAATAAATATAAGCTGTGGATTCAATTTAATGGAAAGCCGTAGTGTTCACAAAATAATTTGAGTAAGTATACGTGATTGTTTGTAATTATCCCTAAACTTATTGGACGTATCTGACCAGGATTTTTTTTTCATTATGTTAGACTAACTAGATATCATTACTCACTAATTTAATTATAAAGTGAGTATTCTAGACTGTTATACAGTCGAGTGATTGGGAATTAACTATCGATCAAAACTGTCGTTAATGTTTCTACATTGGTACACAACTTATCAAAACTGATTTCAATTGTTTTAAAATTATTTTCTTTTTGACTGTTAATATTTACTTTCAACGTCTTATAGTATTACGAGTGACGAAACAGACGATGAAGAAATACGTGAAGACCATATCCCTACAGTAACTCAAGAAAGAGAAATTTACACAGCTCTACCTATTGTCGAAGCTACCAATGAACTACCTATCTTAAGTCTTTTAAAAGCAAACGATTACTTAGTATGGGGTGATCGAAATTCTGTAAGTATCAAATAGTTTATTATTATAACTATATTTATTGTTATTACTCAGTATACACATAAAAAAACTGGATTAGTATTTTTTTTCTCTTGATTAAATAATAATGTAATTGATATCTCTGGGATATTAATAATTATTCAATTATGTTCAAATAACTATTGAGAATATTTTGTACCTTTGTTTCATTAGTGATGTAAAAGTTATTGCCATTCATTTTAAACATTGAGTGATTCAGTTGAACAGTGAATCACACTTCTTGCACTATAGAATCAATTCATAAGTGTATGTATTCTAACGAAATATTTATGAAAACAGTTAAATAATTACTCCGACTGGAAATATCTAGTTGTTATCATGTTTCAAATTATGCATCATAATGGTTACTGACTACACTTTCATGATTAAACCCATCTTTCTTTCAAATTCTAACTATCCTTCGTTTTTTTTTAAAAAAAATATAAATTATACCTATTTCTCTTTTTCTGACGTTAAAAGTGCACTGGATTAAAAATCCTTTTTTTACTTAATGTAAAATAGGATTTTTTTTTTCCCTTTTAAGTTATTTCATTCGCTTAAAAGTGTTGGTGCAATTTGCGATTACACTTTTTCATCTTTTCATTTCTGCAAAAAGTTAGTGAATCAATGTTGACCATGGTATCTTTAGGACACTAGATGGTAATCTAAACTTTGATAACCAGGAAAAAAGATTGAATCGATTGTTAACTAACTGCAAAGTCATGCTACAATATATGTATTTATTTTTGTAGTTTGTTAAAAAGAAATTTAAAGTTTTCTGAAAAAAATCTTTTCCGAACTATGGTGAAGCAATTAGTTTATTATCTAAAGTAATCTATTTAATAAATCACTCATAAGTGCAAGAAATAACCGACACAACATATTTCTATCCTTTGAAATGAGCTCATTAAATTTTCTACCAGTGCTTTATTTACTAAACGTTAATTGCATAATATCATATCATCATAGACCTCAACAAAAATTTTGTATTTGAATTAATCCTGATTATTAAAGTTGATAATTATTTCGTATAATTTCATGTATACAAGGGACATTCGCCTAATTGTTAAAATAACAAACTTTTAACCATTTATTAACAAGCTCCTACTCCTTCTACATCCATTTCTCTTTCGAAAGCTAGCTGGATGGTTTCACTAGTCTCCAATTAGAAAGTATAATTGATACGCAACCACATGAGGAATTTCTATGTCGTTATCTTATTTTCTGACAGTTATTCATTTAAACATCCTTATATTGTTGCTTTTACAGTATCCTTGTTTCATTTGGTAAATCTTATTTTTAAACTATATAAACATATATTATTATATATTTTATTTGTCTAGCTAAATGATATTTCTGTACATGCTGGATGTATTGATGCTTTAATAGTGTATATAACATCATATGGCCGTATGTCACCATCATGTAAGTTAATGTGTTTTTTTTTCATTTTTTCGAAAGTTATTTTTGTTTGAGTCCGTAGAGTAGTGGTTTCATTTCCAATTTATATTTGTATATGTTAAATTGGTGTAAAACACACTTTTATTGCATGAAGTTTTCACTCTTTTTGTCTTTTTATTTTATTTATAAAAGTTTTAACAATCGTTTATTCTATTTTACAAATTATTTGGATGTTGGTTAGTGTGAATTTTTTCGTAGCTAATTTATTCTATGTGACTTTAAACATATTTTATTCATATGGTTGAAATCATGACTCAGTTGAAGCTAGACCACCATGGAAGACCTGGTAGAACTGGACTGCCGTTTCGTCTTATTGTGGGACTCCTCAACAGTGCACATCCACGATCCCACCTCGCGAGATTCGAACCCAGGAACTATCACTCTTGCGCGTGAGCACTTAACATCTAGACCACTGAGTCGGCATCCAACGGTGTTAATGTCCAACTTCAATGAATCCATATAATCCCCTTCTGATATTTGATTCAGTCAATGTTAATTCATTTAAAAGATGTTTATATTTTCTTTACTGTATATTATCTAATATTCAACAATTGGTTCTCGTAATCACTAATTTTATTCATCCATTTATATTGTACATCATCAAATGTAAGAATAATTATTCAGCCAAATGGTTCATAGATCAACCTAAATAAACAACAGTCGAAATTAAGACAGCAAACAATAATGAAAGTGGTTGATTGTCGTTATTACATTACAAATAAACTAAGATAGATCATTAAAAGTGAGTCATTGATCTAAATTTATTATGCTCGTTGCGAGACTTCGAAATCATGAGTTTGGTCCCTGGTTGGATCGTACGTTTATAGTTCTAAGTAATCTCAAAATAGAACAAGGAGTCATTTAATACTCTCTTATTTTCAAAGAGTTAATGATAATTTCATGTTCTTTCAGTTTATGGTCAAAACTAACTTTTGAAATAATATATCCTTCTTGATCTCTGATTTATATGTAAAAAAGTAGTAATATGGGATTTATTTTTTATTAGTTCCAATAGGAAATCCGTTATCGATTGTCTTAGAAAGACTAACTGTAATGTAATCGTAATGTATATACTGTCAGTTTAGTTTAATTTCATAACGAATGTCATTTCTCCGTTACCGTAACAAATCTCAATAAATAAGACCCATAACATAATATTTCGATGATATGAATTTAGCCCCATACCAAGTCTTCAATAGCTGTAAAAACTATCCCAACAAACTACTAACTATAGTGTTTGTATTTTTCTCGTTGTTATTCTCAACTGCTTAGTACGGTAGATACTGTGCTCGTCTAGTTTCATTGTGAACATCAATATTGAGATCCAGGTTGACTAATAATTTTCGCACATGGAAAAACAGGTTTCACATTTTATTGCTAGTCACTATCAGGAAAATTATTTTCAAAATCAATATTCCCGCATTTCGTTTTCAACAAAAATGAGGTTGTTACATTTTCATTCCTCTAATGTTTGTTTGTTCTTTTCTTTTTTCTGTTATTACAGATTATTTATTTTTCGAAACGTTTCTTTTTATGTATCGTTCATTTATGACATCTTATGAATTAGTGAATCGTTTGATAACGCGATATCATTACTTTAGCCATCCTCCACGTTATTTATCTCATTTAAAAAATTTGTCTCATGAGGTCAGATCTAAAGTGTGTACGTCTACTGTATCAATTTTAGTGACTGTGGTAAGATTTCCTTTTTGATTATTAGTTTGATATTATACTGATTTCCAATAATTCTATTGGTTTATGGCTGTATTATCTTATTGTAAGTGTTTTGTAGTGGTTCTTTATGGGATGCTCAAAGTTTTCCCAGAATCTATCTAACAAAGTATTTGCAACCTGATCACACTCTCTACGAATAAACTAAACTTATAGTATTGTAATTTTCAAATTTCACCCCCTCATATTTTGTATCTTTTAAAGTCATGTTACATTAATTTGATTTTATCATACATATCTGATCATCAAGTAATCTCAATTATCTCCTCATAATTACTGATGACTTACAATTACATTGAACCGTGTTATTTTAGTATCTACGTTTGTGTGTAATGTGATAGAAGTTAAGAATTAAAGTTTTAAAAGAGGTTCTTTTTATCATTATTTGAGGTAATAGTCCTAGAATAGTAAGTTAATTTTATTACAATCTAGCACAAATGTAAGTGTGAATCCTCCACACTAGGTTGTGATTACACTTAACACAAGAAAAAAGAGGTTAAAGTATTACTAAAGCAGTTGATGGTTAACTACTTACTTTTGTTCAGGTATAAATGTCAAGTTATAGCCATGACTTCTACCAAATTTAATAAGGTGGAGTTGGACGTTTAATTAACAACTTTGAGCTAATTCATTACATCCACTTTGTGCCCCTTGCCTAGTAGATGACATGCTACTAAACTATGTAGTCAATTATCTCTTCGAAGGTGTAGATTTTTTTGGAATACGCTCATTAAAAAGAGTAGAAGATTACCTATGTACTTGGACTTGCATGCACATTTAAAGCAATATATGCAATTTAAGGTGATGTACTCAAATAAAGGAAACGAAAGTAATCTTTTCTTTAATTTTTCAGTGTAAATTTAATGTTGAAATTCAATGTATTGATAGATTCGAGTATCTTGTTTTGATAACTTACGCCGCTAAGTACAAGAAAAATATCATCGGTATTCGTACATAAAGTGTAATCTCGTTGGTAACAGTCTGTAATTTTTTATTTCCAAATTTCCAGGAAATATATCGTCAAGGTCTTAAGCAAAAGGAATAGCCATTGTCACTTCATCTGCTTGACAGTATAATTTATTATTATATTAGAACTGAACGTCCTTAGTTTGTATCCTTAATAGCTGTGTGCATGATGTGCATATACTTTGCGAGTATTAACCAGTGACGTCAATTGTTTCTTTCGAAGAGATAATAGTCAAAACTAACCATATGTTGTATAAAACTTTAAGCTCTTCCGATGTATCAATCTGACGTATTACGTCAATAAATTCAAGTTCCTTTCAAGTTTATACGACCAGGTCTTTTACAAATCGATTTCAGTTTGTTAGCTGACCGATGGGTCAGTTCATTGCCGAGAAAAATTAATCTTGTTTATAATTGGGCTCATTTGTAGGTTAGATTTGTGTAATTTGGCCTGCTCATACATGAGTGGTGGGCGTGCTCCAAGTGATGCATCTCAATTAATTACAAGAAAAACCCCTTTTAAAACTTTAAATTTTAACGTCTGTCACATTACACACAAATGATTGATTGGTAATTCACTTTGCAATATTATTCCAATAAATGAAAATAAGAAAACATATAGCCCTGTATATAGTTGAAAGGAAAGAAGCTAAATACAATGAATTTATCGTATTTTGAAAATATTATCATTCTTAGTTTGTTTAGATTTATGAAGGTAATCAATCGTATGAAATGTTTTTCGTTATTTTTTTGAATCACTTCTCTCTTGGTTACAATTTCATAGTACATCAAATGGAAATTATTGAATATTTTGGTGCTAGTTAAATTGTTTGCTTGGTTTTGTTTCATTTCATAACTAGGTTACACGATTAAAACAAGATTTAAATGATGAATTGCTAGAAATTCTTCGAAATTTCGAAGAAATTCTTTCACAAGACGAATATAATTCACTCAGTCGAATTTTACACATTACAATTTTTCGTCAGTCACAGGAATACTTACAAATTCATTCTAACTCAAAAAACACTGAGATAATCAATAATAATATGCGTAAATCTGATTTATTTCTATCAAATTGTGGTCGAACCTCAGTACTAAGTGATATATCATCCGACCAATCCATGTTAAATAGAAATAATGAAACAAATCAATACTCTGAATATAATGAAAAAGTTGGATTTATTACATTACCAAAAACTAAATCTAAACGATCACATGCTTTGGAAAATGTTGATCGTTATTCAGTGATTGAATCGACAGAAAATAATCCTTCTTCTACAACAAATTCACTTCCAACTAAAAGAATATATTTGAGCACATCAAAAAGTAGTCTTGGTCTATTGAATTTCTCCGCAAAATCTTTAGCTGAACAACTTACCTACTTAGAATGTTTAAATTATTATAAAATCAATGTAAGAAACATTTATTTTCATTTATTTCATGTTTTAATTTAATCTTGGTAAAATGAAAATTATTTGGTTCTTTATCATATTACAAACAATGGTCTGTGTATTGTTATTTTATAGTTCTTTGGATGTCAGAAAACTTACCATACTTACTACTATCATTAGTAGTAATTTTTTGGATTAATATTAGTGTTCATTTAATTAAAGTATTTTTATATAAAAGTTACCAACAGTTGGTGCAAGCCCCAACTTTTTGTATGACGATAAATGCAAATTTTATACCAAACAACTTGGTTTGCAGTTGAGTGTTTAGTCTGATGGAATAGAATTTCATTATTTTCTTTCCCATATTCCTCTTATTTTTCTACATCGATTATTATGTACTTTTTTCATTCTTGAAATATTTGAAACATCAATCAATCATGTTGTCTGTACAGGTCAATTAATTGGAACAACAAGTCATTGTAAATGTATTCTGTATGGATCATATTACAATATTAGCGAAGTATTTAAATAATAACTTCAACATAATAAGCAGAGATGGATGGTGGCTAGCGATGGGATTCAGGATATGCGTTTCGTCCTATTTGGGACTCGTCGGCTGGATGTTCCTGCACTTCAAGATTAACATTCACTCCAGGACTGGAACCCAGTACCGTTCGCTTCGAACACCATCGCGTTGTCCACTTAGCTACTGAGTCCTGACAGCCACTAGCTTGTGCAATGGGGTGAAGCTTGTAGTTTATTTTTGTATTGGTTGTTTGAATCTTTCCATTGATGTTAAGGACTGCAATTGGTCAGTCTCTTATTGGTTTATGTGCGTGGCTATCTGGGCTCAGTAGGTAAGTGGATAACGCGACGGCGTTTCAAGCGAACGGTACTGGGTTCAAGTCCAGGAGTGAATACCAAGTATGGGATGCAGGTTCATCCAGCTGACGAGTCCCAAATAAAGTGAAACGCGCGTCCCGGATTCCACTCCTAGTCAGTATCCATTTCTGCTTATAGTACTTTTCACTAAGGGCAATATCGAGGCAGTCCTAAAAATCAATCAGAACATTCAAACAATTAATACAAAAATGAATTGATAACTTCAACATAGATTGAAATCATTGGGACACTACAGGTATTGAGCTTAACTTAATGTTTTGAGAACTTGTAAGGAATTTCTTGTCATTTTTATATTTATATTTGGTTTATACATTCATTTCAGCTTTTCAGTTAACTGAAAATGCTGCTATTTGTCAGTGTATTTCTAATATTTTAGAAATCCTGTCAGTAAGATGGATTTTCTGTTTTGAATAAAAATTGATAACTATTGAAATTACTTTAAATTCATGTTACTTTAACAAGATTCCTATCTTACACTAACTATCGATTATGTGTTTGATTCAATAGATTATTTGTTTATTCAATGCAACCAAATAGTAATTGGATAGCAATAGTTTGTATTGTTGCCTCACGACACTGATGACAGAGGCAGTCGGCTGAAACTTGCCTAGATAGGATTTATTAGTTAAGACAACTACATTGTATTACAGTTAAAAAAAAACTTACTTGGTTAACGAGTACACTATCAAGCTCACGAACGTGTCGGTTTGTTTGTAATTGCATTCTATGAGCAATAAAATTTCATCGCTCATTCTGAAAAGTGTTGGTCGGTATTCATTTACGTTTACCACTTACGGGATATACAGGAAGTTTACTTACCCCTCAATGGTTAGTAATACATGATCATACAGTTCTCATTAAATGTGGGTACTCGATTGTTCTGTGGTTTTATGTGTTACACATATACAACGCTCGTGTACTACGGTTGTGATGTACAAATATGGTTGCAAGGGTTTGTGTTTAGAATAAAGTGTGACGTTAATCCACCTAATGATCACTTCATCTCTTGTTTAGTAACACAATCAGGATTAACCAGATTGTAATGATGACCTACCTTATCAGACTCCATTTCTCTCTAATAGTCAATCAGTTTGTAATAGTATGACATGAACATAATATTATTATTTGGCGAAAATTCAAGTTGAGCTCTTTGTTTCCTTTAATTTCCAGGTGTTTGAACTGCTTGACATTTCTAAACTAGAACAAGGTAAAGCACCTGGTGTAGCCGCTTGTGCACATCATTTTACAATGGTTTCTAACTGGGCCACATATCAAATTTTATCCTTGACAAGTGCGTCTGATCGTGATAAGGTTGCTAATCGTTTATTGGATGTTATGGAAGTAAGTTGTTAACCTTATAATAGTTTACAATTTTGATTTTTGCCTGAAAATCAGTTAGACAAGCTCAGACAATACTAAACACTTGTCAATAAAATAGTCTTTTGTGGTGTAAAATATTTATCACTATCCAGAATCTTTTATCGATTGTTCCCAGTACCTTACTACAAATAGTGTCTTTTAAAAAAATCAATAAACGATTTACTAATTGCAATTATAGTGCCGTTTACATTTAACACCATACATTATTCATTATATATATATCTATATATATATATATTGCAAATTAACATTACCGTGATTTTTAATTTCTCTATCTTCTAGCACTTGTACAAACTCCAAAATTATAGTACCTACCTATCTTTACTTTGTGCATTTCTCCTAGTACCAGAAGCTTTGTTTTCTCGAAAAACACTCAGTGTAAGTCAGCTTGTTGATAAATTTCAGTTTTTTTTCGCTAAGTTTAAAAGATTTTGCAATGAATTTCCTCTTTATATGATAAATATTCAATATTCTCTTTGTAGTTTATATGAATTTGTATGAAGATTTATTCTAACACTTTTAGTAAAGTTAGGTGTCGATTCAATAAACGATGTTCGATGCATAAACAGCTGGTTATTGCTTTGAAGAACCTTGATTTAAACTCTTTGGCAAAACATTTGAACTGTTTATTTTCAACGATGAAATTTTCTCAAATATGTAGTATATCTGATTATCATTAGAATTTTATCTCTTTCTTATTGTGTTCCATGTATTCACTCATCTAATATTTACAGTAATCGCTAAACTTTAAATATAATTGATATTTAATTCTTGATTTGTATTACCATTGTTCACTGTCTGTTACGTGCTTTTGGCTAAAAAGAAACTGATCATGCTAAGGTATAAATTATTTGTTAGCAATTTTATTACAGAAAAGCATCATGGCAATGTTATAAATAAGTGAATTTTACATTAAACTAAATTTTTTGTCTATTATGAAAGATCATTCCAATTGAGGCCGCTGTTTATATCATAGTCAGTCAGTTACAACGTAGGACCAGGCACATATATGCATCGATCCAAGTTGCCATACCTCATTAGCACAACAAAATGAACACCAAATTCATAGAAGCAATTATTTCAATGGTAGTAAAAAAAACATTTCATATAAGGATATGATAGAGGGAGAAAAAAATAGTCCGCAGAAAGAAAGGTCTAAAGTAATTTCGATCTCACAGTTTAAGGGAAGACAAAGAGTATATACGCCTACGCCATTGTGATCGATTCTGAGACATGTCATTCAGAGTTCCAACCATTGGTTACGATAGCCGCGCGGACCTCAACCAAGCGATCTGCATCTACCAACATGGCTTAGATCAGAAGTTAGTGACTTTATGGACTGATGCCACATTTTGGTTTAGTCTCCCCTAACTTTCTTACATCCATCTCCAACACTAATCAGCATTGAGCGCCGTGGTATTCAGTGGATTTATGTTATAACTCCTTCTCTCTCCGAAAAGTTACGTAAATTTCACATTACTCCTCTCAATAGCCAGTACCTTTTTATGCTTATCCAACTTTGTGCAAAATGCACATACTCTGTATATTTTTTCTTAATTATCACGTTTCTGTCTTTTTTGTGTGTGCATTTTTGTGTTATAGCGTCTTAGTCGGGTTACGCCGTACATGCAACCGCCCTACTTTTCAAAATATCGTCGTGATTTAGAAGCAGCCAACCCACCATTAATACCATATTTAGGTTTAATGCTGCAAAATTTAATTGTCCTTGATCAGGGTAATCCGTTATTTTTAAAAACTCTCCCAACTCAATTAACTGATAAATATCAACCATATCATGGTCCTATTATAAACTTTTGGCGATGTTGGAAACATTTTCTAATTATATACGTTTTTGTCAAACAGGAGAAAATGGATCCTGAAAAGTCGTAAGTGACCACTGTTTGTTTGTCCTTTATTTCAAATATAATTAATAATATCACTATTAAATAAGATTCGTACGCACGCAAATGTAATGGTATTGTACAGCCACCGTTAGACTGACCGTCACTTTGCTACTAGAAAATAGGTGGATATGGATTCTGATATTGTAACTCGTTGTAAATTACATATTATTATACTGATTATAAATAATCAACTCAGCAGAATGTAAGGTTTCAGTGGGAAACAAAATCATTAAGCTCAGTAACTAACATACTGTTGAAATTCTTACTTTGGCCGGAGTTTTTTACTAGGTTGAACAAATAATTATCTGGATAATTACCTTGACTAACAAGTTATTATAAACCAACTGTCACTGAACACCTGCTTCCTTCTAGTAGTAAATTACTCAGTACAACCCGCTCACTACTTATGACCATCATGTCTTTCAGCTGGTCTGTTACCTTTAGACTACTGTGTTAGCACTCGATAATCCTTAGTTTTCTGATTTTATATAACTATCTTTAAGCCTGCTAATTTCATCAAACTTTCCACTCTGGTAACAAGCACATAGCTAGTGTTTGAAGTCGAACAAGTAAAAATAAAATCCTTTAGTGGTCCGAGATTAGACTTCCTTTGGACTGTTTGACGATTGTTATTGAAATATGCATCCTGACCCTCCTCATATATAATTATCGACTTAAATCATGTTAGTGAATAACAGAATTAATATAAGTCAAATACGGGAATGGATTTTTGAATACGTATATTTTGTATAGTCGTTGATCGGAAAGTGAAGCAAGACAAAATGACGCGCAATGAAGAAGGCGAATGAGCTAACTCAATTTAACCAAGCGTGAATCGATATTTATAGTTACAGACATGTGATGAGTAAGATAAGAAATGCACAAAAATACGCTCATATAAAACAGTCAAGGTTAATAAATCAATAAATGACAAAGTCGAAATGTAGCTTGAGAAGAATGTACAGGTTGGTTTGTCCAGAAGCTAGGATAACTATGTGGGTTTGACTTAGGACCAGTCACTACAATCTCTTTGGGCGTTCAATTAAGTACATTTTCTCATCGATTTTTTTCTCTATTTCATAATTGTTTTAATAATTTTATGATTCTATCATGCTGTTGTTATTGTTGCTTTCAATATGCTGAAGTTGTGTTAAATGTTGTTTGGCTACGTGTTAATCGATATCCTACTAGAACCATTTTTAAGACGTGTGCTAACAGCTGATTATTAATACGGGGTTAATCAACTTTGAAATGCTTTAAAAAGAAGGGTTTTTTAAATGGTAATGAACTAGAGAAAATGTGCTTCTCTTGAAGATGTGCATTTAATTTATATTCAGTTGAAAAAAATTTAAAACTCAAATGAATTTCAATGGTTAATGTTAGTTAATAACAAAAATAGCGTAGTAAAGATGGAAACAATTTGAGACCATAAAAATAAATGAATATTCAGCTGACGTACATGCATAATCTTAACAAAATTTAAAGGATAATTCTTTGGGTGTGTTGTCACATACTATCTTCTACAAACATTGTCACCACATGTATTATCTGTTATATGATGTTATTCATAAGTTTTATTTGCCAATAATTTCCCCTAAAGCCCTTAAAATATCTTCAAAATGTTAAAAATCTAATTAGTCGACCCAGCATCTTCGGTAAATCCCGTTGTTTCTCGATCTTATAATGCGAACGTACAGACTATTTATTTTAGCACATTTTCTCAACATCCTGTACCATCAAATAGCTTATTATTAAATTAATACTCAATAGATCATCTATGTAGACCAACTTTAAAGTAAAACTTTGACTATAATACTATGTTTATTGTTTATTGATGAGGATTTGTATAGCAGTTACAGTCTAAAAGTTGGTTAGAAATCTAGTATGATTTACAACCTTATATATATATATATATATATATATATATATATATATATATAGACGCAAATCAACTTGTGTATTTTCTTATTGTTTCTAATTCCTATCAAATATATAGTCGTTATTCGATCCGTCCTGATCTGAAAATCTTACAATTTCTTGGCAATTTTGAAAATTCTCTACCTGACACAGAATTACATCTTTTAGCTAATCGTTTACGCCGAAGTATTTCATAATTTTATCGTCCAATTATATTACAACATTTATATAATTTATTGTTTGTTACTATCAGCTTGTGTATATAAAATAAGCTATAATATGTACAATAATATTATTGTTTTAATGTATCATTTTGTTCTCATTTTTTTAATCCATACTTTAATTGTGAATTTCAAGATTATTTTTCTTGGTTGCTTATTATAATATCAGTCATACTTTAGATTATTGTTCTCAATCTTTGTTTTAAACATATAGTGAATATCTGTTGTATAATACTCGAATTTTATGATTGAATAACTAATATTTGTTTATATTCAAGAGATTGGCTGTGTAGTTTCTATCTTTTATTCAAAATATGACAAAACAATGACAATCACATATATTTCTCTCAGATGAGATCCTCCATATATAATGTATTGTGTTGTGTAGAAACGAATATATATATATATATATATATATATATATATATATAATTACATTTCAGTACATTACATCATTACCACTATTATTTTCACTCATCTTATTATATTGCTCAGAATTTGTAAATACTTTTCCATTATTGAAGTGTTTTCTTTTATCAATTCATATGTACTTGAAAATGTACTTACCTTGTTGTTTTATCATGAATATGTACAAACATTCACATTGTTCTGTAGTGGCAATATTATCTTTTCCTACGGTAGAATTTCACGTTAAAAAAATCGTTCCTTCTGTTTATAACCTTGTCAACTGATGTATCATTAGTTTCCATCACAATATCCTTATTTTACTATTGTGATAATGATTATTGCTCATATATTTTTGTTCATATTTCTTCTATTACTTTTATCATAGATTTCTTCTTCGAAAAGGGTTATTGTAATTAAAATTTATTATTTTTGTTATTTGTTTTCTTAACAAAACAACTTCAATTACTTTATTCATGCTAGTAGATAAGTAATGATTTTGAGGAAGCTTTAACACTAACACAACTTCTCATACTATCAATGTTACTGCTGTCACCACTACTACTAATACTACTACTAGTAGTAGTAATAATAATAGTGATAAGAGATTTAACAACAGTTGTTATTAATGTTACAATGTAATTATTTCTCATATCTTTATGAGAAAATAAAAAATTTATATTGATTTTATTTTATATATGATAATATAGTCTGAACAAAAAAATTTACGCACACTTTTTTTCTAGTTTTCCTCGAGATAAAACAATTCCTTATTTTTTTCTTTTTATTTATGTTTATCCTTTCTTTTTAAAAAAAACAAAAAAAAATTAAAACATAATAACATGAACTTTCATGTCACTCAATTTCACAAAATAAAAAACAAAAAAAAAATTTTTTTAATATTTATTCTTATCAATATATGCGTATATAAAAATATCTTTACTTCAAAACTATTATGAAAATAAATTCATTCAGTATTGTTTGTTTGAATCTTCCCATCGATTTGTTAGGACTGCAACTGGTCAGTCTCTAATTGGCATATGTGCATACTGTGCGTATTGCCTCGAGTGGATAACGCGATGGCGTTTGAAGCGAGGGTACCGGGTTCGAGTCCCAGAGTGAACATCAACTCTGAGATGCAGGTACATCCAGCTGACGAGCCCCAAATAGGACGAAATGCGCGTCCTGGATTCCACTGCTAGCCACTATCCATCTCTGCTTATTATGAAAATAGATTTTATGATTGATAATATTAATAATAATTTGACATGTTCCCGTTATCAATATTTGTGATAATTTGTTCATCTATATTCTAATCATTGAATTACTAGATGAAATAACAATTATATCTACTTTGATTATACTATGCCTCAAAATCCCCTGGTACGGCCGAAAGTGCGAAGAGTCCGCTCTTCTTCTCGAAATGCTCTCATATGGCCACGCGTATACAGCCTCTGCCAGGGAAGTCCTACTCACTGCCTTCTCGTGGCAGGGATGCTGTTCACGAAAGTGAGAGAACGAAAAGCGAATATCCGGCGCTTTAACCGGGTTGGTGGACACAGTAAGTTTACCTAGGGGAGTTGGAAAACCCTGATTCCAAACCAATGGTGTACATGGGCTCCAGTATCCTAATGGAACAAATGGCGTATGAATCAATCGTTGGTGACCGGCTACCATGGGAATGCATCTCCTTACGATACTCCACCGCTTTATGAATCAGACCTTTAGGTCAAAGGCTCCGGGTGCGGCCCCCTAATAAAACCACCTGCTTCAGTTTGGGTACCTGGGCAGTATCACAGCCCTCACACAAATCAAATGAGATTTGTGAGGCGCATATATATCTGGTGCTTCCTTGTACCAATATTTATGTGTTTAAATAAATAAAATAAATAATCAGTCAAATAGCATTGTTAGATTATATAGATCACCTTCTATAAGTGAATAAATTCAAATTTGTTCGTCGAATCCCTGAACTATTTTCTTTAATTGGATTTATCATTAAGCATAAAGTAAACTATATTGTTGTCATATGAATTTCAACGTAGTGACCAAATTTTGTATTTGATCATATTTAAAAAAATGATAATCATTTCGGGTTTCCTATGTGTTACTGTTTAGTTAAAATTATATAATTAAAGATCTCATAGTTAGGGTTATTGAATTCATCAGCACTAAATACGGAATAAATGTATAAATAGTATTTTGATAACCTTGAGATCTATCGAATGGTAAATAAATTTTATAACATGTTAACATACTTTTATGGTCTACATCCAATCAATTAAGAGTTGATCCTTTCAAATTTATCTTATTTATAGATATTTAACAAACTTTAGAAGGAATACTGAAGTTACAGATTCTATCAGAAAGAATAAATAAAACTAACAATTGTAACTTAAAATCTTGTCCACTTCTATGTATGAAAATATACTTCACAAGTACAGAAATTTAAATTAAGTCATTACTAAGATATAACATCTAGAGAGCACTATTGATGTGAAAAATCAACGAGTAATCTTTACGGTTTGAGGGTATAGATAATATGATTTAAAGAATAATAAGTCAGACATTAAAGAGGCATGCCTAGTCGAAAGAAAGCTTTATTCACCAGACTTTTAAAAATGTAATTTATTTGATCAAATTCCAGACTTAACAAAGTCTGTTTTATTCCTAAATGGATTTTAGATTGTTTCGTTGCTTATATACCTACTGTTTAAATCCTTGTCAAGAAGATTCTGATCTATTCTTAATTTCAGTACTTAATATAATTAGGCAAATTCATTGTGCCAGATGTATCCTTTCTAGTACCTGCTAGTGTCGAGAAATTATTTACGTAGGTTCGAAAACTGTTAGACTGTATATCCTTTGATCTCACTGATTACTATATAGAGAATCTGTTTGCAAATTTACCTACCATTCACTGCTTGGATGAATAAAGTAACATGCAGATTGTCATTGAAACATAGTAAATGCAATCCAAAGTAAACCAATCAGAGATTTTAGGTAAATACTTCATTCTTTGCCCTACTGATAAGTGGTTTTTGAATAAGTCAGGTAGATAGTGATTGGTCTTCAATACTTTGTAAAGCTAGATCTCTACCGATATCTTAAGTTTTTGTGTTCTATCTGATATACTGTGATTAGTGCGTTTTGCTTAACACTGCAAATGAGACCAAAGAACTTCATTAATGTTGCTCGGTTTTTTAGTTGTTTTTTACGCTTTATCTCATATAACAAGTATAAATGAAGAATATATGTTTAACTCCTAATAAAACTCGAAAAAAACAATGAAGAATTTCATCCCTCTGAAAAAACGTTATCAACTTTATATGAATTGGAAGTTTTTATATACATATAACTACCTTCTGTTTAGTCTAGAGATAAGGAAACCTATTTTTTGCTTATTTAATAAAAATCATTCATAAACAGGATTACCTCACTCCACCCTGAACGGAATTAGTGTTTCCGTGTGATTTCTATCTTCATTCAATATAGTAGTTGAAAGTAAGTATTACGAGTTAAAAAAAAAGATGAAGCTTTCATTTCAGACAAAAATTAAATTGACAGCAATGCTGATTTAAAATGAACGTAAATGAGAAATGAAGATAGAAAATATCTCATATCAAGATTATTTTATACAACAAGATCTGATTGTTTTTTGTTTTACTTTCACAATTATCTCAGTAGTTGAGTGATTCATATGTCACCACAACGAACTCTGTTTGTCTCATGAAAAGCGTATTTGATTTACCTGAAGAAACATTTTTTCCAACAAAATCATTAGTCAGAATCGTATCTATTAGTGACTTATTGATAAGAAAATATAAACGCTTTATGTTATTCCAGAACTCATCGAGGACATGACAGATGGATTCTTAAAATTGAAATGGAATTTTAGGTATTATTAGTAAAATTTTGCTCAATAATTTAATGGGACTGGGCATTCGGTAGATTACTGGTAACAATGCCATTATGAATGATAACACAAGTGGAAACAGCCAATGTATTTCAGCACAAATTACGGAATCGCTTAGTAAAATATGAGAACTATATATTAAATACTTTGTTTGCGAAATTCTATCATTTGTCTTTCACATTCTGTATGGTTCTTCCAAGTCACAAATCTTTTCTACTTACGTTTCCGTTTTCTCTTTTATTTGATCTTCTTAGTCTTCTGCTGTGAGAATTTTCACTTCTGGCTGGCGTTGCAAACTACTTATATCTGTCAATATAAATGGCACACACCACAATACTAATAGTAATAATAGCGAATAACACTTTATTAAAAATCCAAAGACTAAAACTTAAATTTCAAATGCTTCAGAACTGAGTGTAGATCTTTGTTACAAAGAATAAATAACTTTTCCAGATTAATACAAGCTTAAATGGTACATGTAACAGATCAGAACATTTCACTGCTACAAGATGGTAGGTTAGGAGTCCTCAGTCAAACTTTTGTTCTTGTTAGTAACCACCACATTCAAATCCACCTGTCCCAAAAAACAATCTACAAATAAGATATTAAAGTTAAGATCTCTGACTAAATATAATCAAACATATGGTACTGAGTATTAGTATCATCATTATTAATTTAACCGAAGCCGACAGCTTTACTTCATCTTTACCCAATTAAGACACTTTTATTGCAGAGAGTAAATTTCTTTTAAATAGCGTTTTTTTTGTTTTAAAGTGCCTTTGTTACTGACTGATATCTTCCAGAGAACTGGTGAAAATCTGGAAATACACGGGAAGTCGTAGATGGATTTTTCGAAATGCTGATAAATTGTAGGATCTCAACTTCAAAGAAATGTAGTTTTACTATGGCTAAGGGCTTTGGTGAGCAGTAAAATGCCTGGAATAGTATATATAAACTACTGGTTAGCAAATGAGTAGCAAGAGCTTAAGAAATCGGATTTCACTTGTGTAGAAATGGGAATGTGTACTACCTAGAACTTAGTCTACAATGACAATTTTTTATATCAAGCAAATTTTCACAAACCACCTAATCAAACCTATACTTTGAGACTTCTAAATAAACAGATCGTTATGCTTAAAAGATAACTAGACAGTACTATAAAGTTAGTAATTAACAAAGTATTTCGCTTGGTATTATTTGTTTGAATCTTTCCATTGATGTTTAGGACTGCAATTGATCAGTTTCTTATCGGCATACGTGCATGCTGTGCGTATCGCCTCGATATAGCCTTAATTCACAAGCATTATAAGTAAACAATACCAAGTGAATTTAAACTTCACCCCATTACACAAGTAAGTGGCTATCAGAACTTAGTAGCTGAGTGGATAACGCGATGGCGTTTGAAGCAAACGGTACTGGGTTCGAGTCCCAGAGTGAACATCAACTCAGAAATACAGGTACACCCAGCTGTCGAGCCCGGAATAGGACGAAACGCGTATCCTGAATTCCACTTCTAACCACTATCCATCTTTGCTTATAAAGTATTTCGCTTTATGAATAAACTTTACTGAGAGCTGAATCATGGTAAATAAGTATTTGTTGATTGGGATCGTGCTTTGATGTTAGCCATGGTTTTTTTCCTATCCTTTTGATATACAAAGCTAATGAAGTGCTATCAAAAATAAGAGTGATTCATGATAAAGTTCAAGGACAAAATGAGGTCATGTTTTACTATTTCACAGTTGTATTGTCATGTTGGGGGTATTTTAGTTTTAAGTAATCAATAGAAAGTATTTGATAACGAATTTTATAGAAATATACATTCATTCATATTTTAGTTTTCTAGGATGGAATTAGTTATCCAACTTACCAACAAAATCTCGCAATTTTTTTAAACATTATTTTATAAGATAACAATGTTCAGCTCAAAGAAGATATTAATTTGACAGAGATGCTTCTTGTGACGACATAAATTAATCCTAAAACACATATTTTCAATGTAATTATCACATTGTACAGGGTTATGTTCAGCATTATTACACTAGGAGAAAGAAGTGAAAAAAACATTTAAGCTATTTAACAAACTGAACACATTCCAATATATAAGAACTTTCGTCTAAATTTAATCAAATACCTTCACAGTATTTGATCGCCGAGTTGATGTGAAACATTAAGGAAGAAGAATGTGGAGATTTTAGTAATTTTATATAGTTGAGGTCATGAGTCAATTGAAGCTAGACCACCAGAGAAAACCTGGAAGCACTGGATGGCCGTTTCGTCCCAATATAGAACTCCTCAGCAGTGCGCATCCACGATCCCGTCTCACAAGATTCGAACCCAAGACCTATCAGTCTCGCGCGCGAGCACTTAGCCGATAGACCACTGAGCCGTAACCAGGTCTGTTTGGAGATATCAACTCACTGAAGACAATTGGTGAATGGTTGCTCAATTTCGTGGATTGGTTGAAGTTAGACATTAACACCGTCGGATGCTGACTCAGTGGTCTAGTGGTTAAGCGCTCGCGCGCGAGACTGGTAGGTCCTGGGTTCGAATCTCGTGGGGTGGGATCATGGTTGTGCACTGCTGAGGAGTCCCACAATAGGACGAAACGGCCGTCCAGTGTTTCCAGGTTTTCCATGGTGGTCTAGCTTCAATTGACTTATGATCTCAACTATATAAGAAGAAGAATGTATTTGTAACACAGTCCTTTGAAAATTATCGAGTATAAAACCAATGTGTAATATAATCAATGACGACTCATTTATACTCACTACAATGTAATGTTTCTTTGTTTTTAGTGTTTCATTAGTTGATACCACATCTGAATGATTCATTATAATGAGATCATATCACTTATTATTATTTAGTCTTATAAATTTTATATCAATATAGTTCAATAATAAATCTGACTTTTCATTCATTCACATATCATTTTCGAAAAGTCATCTAAGAAATTCGATTTACACTAATAAGTCGTGTTCAACAATTAATTTATTCCAAGAATATGTCTATATCCATAAAGTTATTACCAAAAAAGTAGGACAGTTATTTAACTTGACTAGAATGTAATTAGTAGTCTGTATAGTTCAATAAGAAGTTTTTTTATTTGTATTTCAGTATACATATTGATTTATAACAGTCCTAAAAAGAAATTACATGTCTATAACTTAAATTAAATTTTGCATATAGATCACAATCAATTAGCAGATCACAAAATAGTTGATGAGTTTTATAAATTAGTTTAAATAGACTTAAAATAGACGCTTTGTCAATCATTTACTGATTCGTTTAATAAATTATCAATTAGATACTCCCTAACCTAATTAAATATGAAAACCATTAAATTAGCTTAATTGAAGAGTTTAGGTTGAATATTCTTTGAGACGATCAGTATCTTGAAGTAGTGAGCAAAAGATTTTTATTAAAAAAACCAACGTACTTAATTATCTTTTCGTTTTATTTTGGGAATTTTTAGGAACGAGGCGTTCCTCCTCCCCTTCCTTACATGGAGCAACCGATCAACTTCTGTCATTTCTTGTAAAGTTCGATATCATACAGTAAATAATTCAGAATAAATGTCATTGTATACTCTTATGACTAAATTTTGCTTCATCAGACGAATTTAGATTAATTTCTGGAATTAAATGGAGTCTTTTAACTTTAGTTTCTATGACATCATTTGACAACCTTTGCATTCAACTTTCTTCGTACAAGGTACTACCGCTTTCCAGCCCTTCATATAGAAAATTTCTATCTTCTTTCATTTATTTAACCATTGCGAATAACAACGTTACTATTGCTTACGCCTGTTACTCCTCGTCGAGGAGTATAGGCCGCCCACCGGCATTCCCCATCTAACCCCGTCCTGGACAGTCCTTTTCTGTTCTCACCAGTTTCTATTCATCCTTTTTCATGTCTGATTCCGATTCCCGACGCAATGTGTTCTTTGGTCTTCTTCTTTTCCGTCTCTCTTCAGCACTGCAAAGTAGGGCTTGCCTCGTGATGCAGTTTGGTGATTTCCTCAATGTGTGTCCTATCCATTTCTAACGTCTTTTCCTAATTTATTCAGACCAAAGCTGATTTGTTCTTTCCCACAGTATGCTATTGATGATGGTATCCGGTCAGCGGACACTGAGTATCTTACGTAGACAATTGTTTATAAATACTTGTACCTTTTTGATAACGGCTATAGCAGTTATCCCTATTTCAGCTCCATACAGTAGAAGTGTCTTGATACTAGCTGTTTAACGGTCATTGAACATCAGTTTCAAAATAGGAATTCTTCAGCCTATGGTAATCAATACTGTATTCAAACAGAATATATTTTCAAAGATTTTTTTGATTAAATGTTTATTTTTCCACTTTTTGCATAATTGCATGACCTGATCAGATGAATTCTATATTTAGTCAGATGTTTATCAATACTGTAAAAACAGATACATAACACATTTATCTCGTTATTTTGTACATTACCCTATTCAATGAATTGCATAGAAAATCTGTTTATTTGCCATAAACTAATTAGTTATATTAAATTGAATACAAATAATAAGAGCCACTGTTTTCGTCATTACGTTCTGTACATTCTGTAGATGATTCATTTAATCTATTACATAAAAATCAGACAGGATAATAGTCTTCATTTGACTCCCACATTTACGTACATCATTGTTTACTTAAACAAACTATTAAGACCATATTAACCATGTGCATGATTTGTTTCATTAACATTATTGTCACGGATGTAATCATTCAATTCATATACCACTTGAAATTCAATAATTGAAAATATTTCAAATGTCTCATTTTGAACAATTCTTTACTTATTTATGAAATTCAATAAACAAATAATAAGAACTGTTTATAACATTCTATGAAAAACTATTGTTTGATCATTCTATCTTCTTCATTATCGATTAGTTTGGTCACTTATCAACAATCATTTAGTGAATGTAAATGAATCAATAACTTAATGACTAATCATTATTTGTAGATAATTTCTGCTACTAATTCAAATTGCATAAAAAATGATTTTAAAAATCTCATTATGTCCTATTTTAGAGCTTTTCAGCAATTAATAAATGTTTGCTGAAATTTAATTTTCGTTCGTTGCTGTGTAAGAGAAAATATACTTGTTGTAACCTTATTATGTGAGAGGTTTTATTACGTTTAAATATACAAACAATCTCATTCCTAACACATTACCTGGGTAGTGTTATCAACGTTAATGGAAAACGCATTATTCGGTTTGGTTATGACAAAAGGCTTGCTGGCCCGTGTTAATCCTGGCTATGGGTGTCTCTCAGTTGATCCGACCTTCTTCTAAACGCGTTGGTAGATGGAGCTTCAATCACCCGTTTAGATCGGAAGTCCCACTTATTGATGATCCAATGGGAAAGACGATAGTCAGCTGACAAGTAAATTGTCCTAGGCTTGCGAATTTTTTGGAGAGTCCACCTGCGTCTCCTGTTTCGGAAGACGAGAAAAATGAGGGCATTTCAGATGCGAAATTGTTATCAAGCAATTTCAAAGCTTTAATCAAGTCACTTCTGTTCCTTATGTATGATAAGTGGATTAAGTACAGTTTAACCGGTTTCTTGACATACGGCAGCCTTGAGATTCATGTGATCAACCTAGTTGCGATACTTCAAACATTTTCAAATAGCTCACTGCCTTTTTTAAGGCAGGAATCGGTTGCTTGCAAACAATATTCGAGTTTAAAACAAATAAAAATTGTATTACAAACTATAAAGTTCATATCATCTACGTGGCTAAACGCTCTGAGCACTGACCAGAGGATTCTAAAACTTTTAGCAGCCATTGCACAGCAGTCTACAGTATTGTCTGATAATTATTACTTGTTTATTTCAAAGGATGTACATATTTCGCAACATCCACTTGTTAAGCAACACATTTCAAAATGTATTATTTATACACAGAAACGTAATTTAGAAAAAAATATAATAATGTGATTGCCTTCACATAACAAATAAAACGAGATGGTTCATAGATTGTTCGATAACACATCAATTGAATCGTTCTAAATAAATGGCTTCATTGACTTCGCATATCATTATCATCCCATAATTGATCCAATTAAAATAACTCTTGTGAATCCAAGACCACGACTAACCTAAGAATATATATATATATATACTGTTAGGATTTTGTAATGATTTCCCGTCATTTATTGCTAAAATGAAATCACAAAGTTCAGGAAAAGTCCATAAAATATCAGGAAAGGTGAACAGCAATGATAAACAAGGAATTACTTAGCATATAAACAATATATCCATCTATACATATATACAGACATAGATAAGGACGTGCGTACATTCACACATGCATACAAACACAAATATACACAAGCTATTTTAAATACAGTAGGTGATGAATCACCAAAATGTTAAAGATGTGACTTTTATCATGAAAGAAAAATGCTTTTATAACACAAATTATCTTACAATAACCAGTATTATAATCTATACAAAATAACAGACTAATCAAAACAAGTGGATAGAGACAGAACTAATAACGATAATGTTAATATTATCTATATATACATTGGTTATTACTAGATCAAATCTTATGATTACCTTGGATATATCTGTAACCATAAATTTCAGTTTTACCTATTATTGATAATTCTATTTTAATGAACAATCAATTCAAAACGGTATATCAAATTGATCAGGTTATAATGTTAAGAGATTTTACTTGTTACATAATATCAACAAAAGTGTTACTTAGTTATTTATTTCACTAGGGAGATAAAGGTAGACATACAAGTTTAGTCTGTCCTGTATATATTTCGTTGCGAAAAGTTTTGACTGAATAAAAAAAGGAATAGATTCATAAATTTCTGAAATGTCATTTCAGTTTACTTATGAAATTAACCTAAATACTTCACCTAAATAAAATTAAGATACTTGGTTTTGTAAAGCATGGATATCATCCCATAAAATGTCAGAATTAGCTTTCATTCAGAAAATAACAAGAATGATATTTTGAGCAAGAGTTAAGCTTAACAGTTTTGACATTATCTTAATTGAAAGTTATTGTTATTTTATATTAATTGGATACTGTTTAGTTCACAGTAGTGATCAATCAAAAATCTCATATAGTTCTTTTGTTTACTTTGATTGGTTAAAATAACTGATTACCCCATACAAGTAATGCATAAATAATATATTACTTATATTTATTATATCAAGTAGTTCTGATCTGCATTATCAATCACTTGCTCATATGTACAAAGATCTACCTCATGAATTGTTATCAACCGAACTGAAAATACATTTATTCTATGAACGCTCTTAAGTAGAATAGTTAAGTTAGTGAGTGTAGTCTGTGTACAGGTCTCCAGAATAAATCATGACTATCAGACAAAATAAATGAAAATTATTTATCAATAAATAGTTTCAATAAGGCACATCATCTTGAAGTCACTTTTTTAAAGCTTCTATTCAATTTGCATTACAACTTTCATATATACATTTGATTTACCTTGATAAGTTCTTATGGTGTTTACTAATGTTATGAATTTTTCTTCAAAATTTAGTTGCATAAAATTCAAATGAATTTTTAACTCGCACCATCATTCAGAAACAGATTATTGATAAAATATTGATAATTCAGACCCAAACCTTTTTTTTTCAAGTTTCATATATACATATCTGTAGTCCATCTTTCAAAACATTCTCATGTTGTTTGACATTATCGCATTTTACCTTTTATTTTTTTAATGATTATGGATAGATTGTCTCTTATTTTGCATGTTTCGTCCCGCATATTACAACTAAATATAACCCAACTTACAGTTCGATGTTTATCAAAACAATTCGAGTCAAATCATATAGAATTAAGCGTTACATATGCTTTCCAGTCAGCCAATCAGTCAGCTACATTGTAGGACCAGGCACATATATTCATCGGTCCAACCTGTCCTACCTCATTAGCACAACAAGATGAACACCAAATTCATAGAAATAGTTACTCAAATGGTAGTAATATATAAAACAAAGATTGTGATTAAGGATATCATACAGGAAGAAAGAGATGCTCTCCAGAATGACAATGGAAGCCCCACAATTAATTTACCTAGTTTAGAGAATGCAACACCAATAAAAGCAACCAACTGCGTTTCCAGTCCTCTCCACTATTTTTTGACATAATTATCTGATTATTCTTAGTCTTATATCAGTTTCTCATATGTTTTGACGACCACATATCATATATATATATATATATATATATATATTGATGTGCTTAGTTGTTAACATATTCTCAATAGTTCTATTTAGTTGGAGGGAATTTGTGAATGTTGGTTTAATTTGTAGACTATGTTTATCACAGATTGATCTCATTTGCGGCACCACTAGAAATCACTTCAGCTAAAGTACATTAACTATGCCGTTAGTGACTTACTTAGTGATGTTCCTTAAATTCTATAGAGAAATAGTAACTGGTTGAGTCACTAGTGGGATTGAATGGTCATAAAGCTATGTAGTAAACTGACTTAAGTTAGAATTTGTTATGTCCCAATATAAATAATGAATGATAACTTTTGGGATCCATTTACGAATCAATACGGTTGTTAAATAACTGAACTATACATATTCATGTTCCTCTTATTTTGACCTATGAACTATTATTATACGATTTACTATCCTTGAGTTATGCCCTGTTTATCAATTACTGTCTCCCTTATTCACAGCCACATTTGGCTAACTCTTGTGCAAATGTTGTTTCTTATTTTATGGTACGATGTGGTCTGTCTGTTTGGTATATAAACCTGGTATGTTTGAAACAAATGATTCATATCGCAGATGCTGAGATTGATGTTCTGGACTTAACTGACTGGGCTAGGCAGAAAGCAGGGCCGACAGGTACTCTAGACTGCTCGTACGGGTTTCGTGTGTCATTCGTCTGATCAATAAATCACTACTCTCTAATTGGTGGTATTATCACGTTTATACATCAACAGGGCATCCAGGTGGCACAAGTTATAACATAATTGGATCATTACACGCCTACTCAGTGCTTCTAACATTTAGACGTTCATTTTGAAACCAAAAGGTCCTAGATTTAGTCCCTGGTAGTTTCATGAATGCTCTCTGTCAGTCGTCTCATACTAGAACTAATTAGATGTCTAGATTTATATCATTTTCGGTAGTATTTTAACTGAGATCTATATCTAACGAAAATAAATTCTATTGACACCTTAATAAAATGAATAGTATATCATGAAATTTTAGTAATATGTAGAAGTATTCATTGTTAAAAAAACTAATTTTTGATTGTACTGAGTAAGATATTCACTGAATATTTTATATGAAAAAAGGATGAATTTAACGATACTGTAAATCATAACTCTATTATTAGTTACACATAGGGAAATATCACTTAATGTTTGCAAAATCGAGAAACTGACCAGTTGCAATCGTAAAACATCAATGGGAAGATTCAAACAAACAATACTAAGGGAATTTGAACTTCACCCCATTGCACAAGCAAGTGGCTATCAGGACTCAGTGGCCGAGTGGATAACGCGATGGTGTTTAAAGCAAAAGGTACTGGAATCGAGTCTCAGAGTGAACATCAACTCTGAGGTGCAGGTACATCCAGCTGTTGAGTCCCAAATAGGACGAAACGCATGTCCTGGATTGCACTTCTAGCCACTATCCATCTATGCTTAAAATCATATCCTGTTTTAATAATGTTAATTATCAGACAAATAAAATAAAATTTATTATGATGGTTTTTAAATAATTCGAATGTTCACTAGACGTTTATTATTTTCATTTATGCTACATACATAACATTTCGGAATAATAGAAACATATCAATCCTTTGATTACTTGTATTTATCATAAATACACAAAAAGAGATGTTTTAATCGTCAATTATGTAAGGTTGGCATAAACTAAAAATAGGTTAACACTTTCCTTTAAAAATAGATTCTAAACAAATTAGAAAAAAAGAGGTTGAAGCTTCATTAGTTACAGCATGAAAAAAATATATTTAAATTGTTTGGTTCGGTTAGAAGTCTACCCGAAGTTTGTGCTGATGATATCGTTCAGAAGGACGATGAAAGCTCCATGACCATGAAGATTTCAGTATTTTCATAGTTGAAATCATGAGTCATTTGAAGTTAGACCACAAAAACCCCTTCTGATTATAATCATATGCTCACTAGTGACTGACTTCAAGATACATGTCCTGGAGTTCTAGTGGGAAGCAGTGACCAGTGGAGTTCAACTACGTCTGTTGTGAGATAACAACTCACTGAAGACAATTGTTGAACAGTTGCTTAACTTCATGTTTTGGTTGA
The DNA here is from genome assembly GCF_000237925.1 of Schistosoma mansoni. Classification (NCBI taxonomy): domain Eukaryota; kingdom Metazoa; phylum Platyhelminthes; class Trematoda; order Strigeidida; family Schistosomatidae; genus Schistosoma; species Schistosoma mansoni. The sequence continues at coordinate 42,066,958 of NC_031495.1, read as the reverse complement.
AGTTGTACATTAACACCGTTGGATGCCGGCTCAGTGGTCTATCGGTTAAGTGCTTTGACGCGAGACTGATAGGTCCTGGGTCCAGACCTCGTGAGGTGGGATTGTTGATGCGCATTGCTGAGGAGTCCCATAATAGGACAAAACGGCCGTCCAGTGCTTCCAGGTTTTCCCTGGTGGTCTAGTTTCAATTGACTCATGATTTCAACCATTCTATTATTATTATTATTATTGCATTCCCCTTTACTTATGTCTTATATTCTCATTATTTTGTTCTTGAATACTCATCATATCACCTTTCTATCTTTACACCTCCATGACCTTTAATGACCTTTAATAATAGTAACAAAAACATTTTATTCATTTTAATCATCTTATTACATTCATTGAGTCTATTGTTATCGCTCGTATTACGTAATCTAGTATTATAATCTTTCTATTACATCATCTTGGTTATTTGTGTTCACATTTACTCACGGAATAAGTACTTCAACAAAACATTTTCATATATATACGACTGTACAGCTTGGTAATAATTTCATTGAAAAGAAATTCCTTCGCTGAAATTCGTGTTTTTAATTTTAATTGGAAATATATAATCTATAATATCAGTTTATTATTTATTAGTAGTATCTTTAATTACGAAATTATAATAGAACATTCAATTAAACCAATTAATGTTTTTCAGTATATATACATAAATCATGTTAAAATCAATTTATTGATTATCTAAGGTAAACTTGATTTCAAGTAAATAAAGAAATTACTGTATTTTAACAATCCATTTTATGTGTAGACAGATATGAGAAGAATGAACAAAAGTTGGATAGAACTAGAAAGGAAGGCCCAGGACAGATTGGGTTGGAGAATGCTGGTCGGCGGTCTATACTCCATTGGGAGTAACAGGCGTAAATAATCCATTTTACGTAGTGTTCAGATAAATCAACTTCTTACAAAAAAAGTAAAACAACTTTTAAGTAAATCTGTTGGTTAAAACTACGAATTGAGTACTATATTTCTAATAAAAATAGTCATATCATTACCAAGAACAAATGTATTGAATTCAATTTGAGTTACATTATCGTGTCGGTGTTTATGATGTAAACTGAAAAAAATGAATCCAAGTTTTACATGGTAGCTTCAATTGACTCATGATTTCAACTATACTAAATAAATTCATTGAGGTTTCAGTTTTCAGCCCTTTTTAATAACAAAATAATGATATATTTCATGATATTCACACATCTTACCAGTCATTATTATTATTATTATTATTATCACACTTGCTAATATTTTAAAGAAATTTATTCAGCATCCACCCCTATCTACTATATCTGACCTAATTCATATTATTCTACATATTACGTAATTTCTGATTTGTAATCCCATTGTTTTATCTTACCCTATGTCAACTATTATTTATCCTGATCATTTATCTTACGATTTTATTTCACTTATAAACTGATTTAAGTTAATACTTCATATGAGTCAGCCCCAACATTTACGATTCGATTTTATTTTATATGACAAAACACTCCTTGATTCACATGTTACAGTTTTCTTAAATGATGTACTATGCCTTAAACTTGGCCAATTTTTTATGGATTATTAATTTGGATTTAAAATTGTAGAACCTGATGAGAAATTATTGAAAATAATATAATTGTGTCTTACTATTCCAATGAGTAGAAATTTAAATTTTTCCTATTTTTATGATTTATTATAATTAATTTCTTTTACATTTTTATTGTAACTAGGGTGATTTATCTATTAAATTATAGTTTCACATATCTGGTTACCTCTTCACTTAAACATGTCCTAAAAATAAATCACTTAACATTAAATAAACGACAAGGATTTTGTTCTCAGTTCACATTCCTAGAGTTTAATATACACAACGTTATTACCGTTTTTAATCACTTCACTCAATGTCACTATATAAAGTAAGGGAATAAGGTGAAAGGCATAAATGGTATGTTCCTTATAAATTTTCGTAGTGATCATTTCCTGAATTTTGTTTTCATATATTTATTAGACTTAAAATAACTTTGCGGAAACTAGAAGATTATTCATTACCTACTTAATTATGCCTGTTACCCCTCGTGGAAAAGTATAGGCCGCACACCAGTATTCTCCATCCAACCCTGTCCTGGCAATCCTTTCCAGTTGTTATTCATCCTTTGCATATGTGCTTCTATTTCCCGGTATAATGTGTTATTTGGGTTTTGATGATAGATTTTTTAATGGTAATGGTTTTTTAATGTTATGGTTTCTTTTAAAAGATCCATCATTAGAAAACAAACATGGAATGGCCAACTAACCAACTTCTAATGATTTTAATGGTTTGTGTGTGTTGCTTTGATGTCAGGTGGATTCAATGGTGCTGGTCTATTCAGCAGTCCCTCGAAGTATTCTACCCATCTTTTCCTCTGTTCTCTAATCTCCGTGATTGTCTTTCCTTCTTTGTCATTGACAGATCTCTCCAGTTTGCTATACCTACCTACCAGTTTCTCCGTTGTATCATATAGTTCTTTCGTATTTCCTTCTCTTGCAGCTTTTTCCGCCGTCGTTGCTAGTACTACCATGTATTTCTGCTTGTCGGCTTTAATGCTCTTCTTCACTTCCTTGTTTGCTTCTGTGTATCCTGCTTGCGCCTTGATTTCCTCAGCTCGTGTTCGACTGTTGTTGGTTGCTGTCTTCTTGTTCTTCCTTTCTTGAATCTTGTCTAGCGTTCTCATAGAGATCCATTCCTTATGATGATTGTTGCGTCCCAGCACCTCATGACATGTTGAAGTTAATGCTTCATTGATCTCTTTCCAATTATCCTCTGTGGTAGTTTCTTCTCCTTTCAGTAGATATTGTAAAGCTTGGAACCCGTTGTTGAGAGTTATCTTGAATTCGTTGAGTTTGCGAGTATCTCGAATGAATGCTGTACTGGACATTTGTAGTGCTGTTTGTCCAGTTGTTCATTGCTTACTTACCTTCAGTTTCACCTTGGCCACAACCAGGTGGTGATCTGAAGCTATGTCAGCTCCTCTTCTGGTTTTCACATCTTAGATAGTCCTTCGAAATTTTTTGTTTATACAAATATGATCTATCTGGTTCCCTGTGGTGTGGTCCGGCGAGATCCATGTAGCTTTCTGTATGCGTTTGTGTGGAAATATTGTGCCACTTATAACCAATTTGTTGAATGCATATAGATTTGTGAATCTCTCACCATTTCATTTCTCTCTCCTAGTTTATATCGTCCCATTATATCTTCATATCCTGTATTGTCCACTCCGACTTCAGCGTTTAGATCTCCCATCAGGATGGTGAGGTCCTTCCTTGAGCACTTAGCTATGATTGGTTTCAGCCTTTCATAGAACTGATCTTTATCGTCGTCGTTGCTATCATTGGTGGGTGCATAACATGGGATAAAATTTTATGTGATTCTTTTCCTTCTTTGTTTTGGATGATGCTTCGATAATTCTGGACACGTGAGATTCCCAACCTAAAAGTGCATTTTGTGTTTCTCTGGACAGCATTAGAGTAACTCCCTGAGTGTGTGGAGCATTTTCCCCTTCGTGACCGGAGTACAGCAGCATCTTTCCCATACATCGCCTTTGCTGTCCAGCTTGGTTCCAATGGGTTTCGCTGATTTCAGGTACTGCCAATTTGTATCTCCTCATTTCCATTGCTATTTGACTGGTCTTCCCTGTCTCCCACATTTTCGGGTAGTTCCATGTACCTATAAAGGGTGTTGCTCTGGTTGTTAGAAGGTGCATCGGCCTCGTGACTTCCGAAAAATTTCGGCTTTCATCATGAGACGTCATAATTATTCCTTCAACTCCCAGGACAGAGTTTAAATGGTTTGAATTATTTTTTCTGGTTAGCGTTTTTTTAGCGAGTTGGTTTTCTACAGGATGGGGTCGCCAACCCCATGCCCAACCCTCCTCCTTTTTGTAGGCTTGGGACCGGCAGTAACTCTAGAAGAGGTACAGGAGGAGTTAAGATTATTCATATCATCTTATTACGGCTACTTTTCAATAGATATTTCACACCGACTGAGAAAGCTTATTAGTCACATTTACTAACTGATACATATAATCACAGTGAACATAAACAACCTAAAAAAAAATTAGCTTTAGATAACATCCAAATTGTGTCCATTAATATTTAATAGTTTAATTACGTAAGATTATCCATTTTCTTTTTCTGTCTAAAACATATTGTTTATTAGTCTGTAAAAATAAAATAATCATGGTACCTTAGATTTCATTAACAAAAATAAATTGTTTTTAATTTCGTAAATTTAAAGATTATTAGTAAAGATAGATAGTGGCTAGCAGTGGAATCCAGGATACGTGTTTCGTCCTATTTGGGACTCGTTAACTGAACGTGTCTGCATCTCAGAGTTGATGTTCACTCTGGGACTCGAACCCAGTACCGTTTGCTTTAAACGCCATAGCGTTATCCACTTAACTAAATTAAATTACATTTTAAATAAAATTGATTTTACATATTACTATTTATAATAATCTTTTTTATTCATTATTCTTGTTTAAATGAACTAGTCATTGTTAAGAGTGTATATGTGTCTATTAAATTGTATTGTTCATTGTCTAATTCAAAGTTGTCTAGTCATATTTCCTGTAAAAATAATAACAAATTAATGTGAAGTACTAAATAAGTATCCTTATTGAAAATATTGTTATTACATGAAAGAGATTGAAATATGTATAGCTGATAAATCTTAGTTTAAAATGTTAGTTTATTGGGGTAAAATACATAGATGATTATCTATACAATGAGAATTTCAAGTTGAGCTAAACATATACTATTGAATAAAGCCATAAATAATAATAATAATAATGAATAAATCAACATTTAAGTTGGTCTTATGCTGGGGTGCCTCACAATATAATGACTGGGGAGACTACCTTACTCATGATCTGACCAGATGTACGAATGATGTTGTGAAAGTGTGGTGTGGTCTACTTATGTCCACATAAGTAGTATATGGCGATGGTCAGACTTAGAATGTATTTTGGCAGAAATCGATAAGGAAAGAACAGTAATGAAGTCCAATCGGTATGAAAATGCATGAACAATTAAATCAGAGAAGACGGACTGATATTTGTAGAAGGAACAGTTAAGATTGAGACAATTGATTGTTATTTTGCAAATTAACTGTTGAGTGTATGGTAATCAGAATTTAGTGAGTCTGTAATTTGTGCCTAAATACATTCGATTGTCCCCACCCGTGTTCTTGTTCACTACAAAAGTATCATCAAAAACTCATCTTTAATCCGATTTCGATAATGTAATAAGAAGACGAAGATTATCAGAACTATGTGATATATTAGCGCAATACATTTCGAACATTCTGATCACACATATACTTGTTAAGAACATTTATATATAAAAATAAAAGGTCAACTAGACTGGAAATAGGGGTAAGAATAGACAAGGATAATAGTGATAAAATAATGTGAAAACAATTTGACACCTAATCACTCTGGATAATAAGCATATATTACCGGGGTAGGTTTAAAGAGAGAACAAACTGTTTTTGAATACATAAAGGGGGTTTGAATTTTCGTATGGCTAAGGCTTCAATAAACCTCAGTATACGCCCTTTTACACTTTTAAACAACACAACAAAAGCTGAGTTAAGATCAATTTCGATTATATGTTTAGCAATAGAGGATGATGGATGTTTATCCTCTACTCTTATTGGGTCATTCGACTGTATTTGTTTTTGCAACCATTTTGGTACATGTTCACCCACCCTAGTTTTCAGATCACGATTGCTCCTCCCTATGTATGTGTGACTACACACACATTTAAATTGGTAAACGCAGTGGGATGTGACACAATCGTTTTCATGTCGTCTAGGTTTTGAATGAAGCATGGACCTCGTTCTTTCTTTGATTATGACCTTTGCTGCACAACACGTTTTGTTGATGACTGATTTAAGCCTTTGTTTCAATAAAAGGCTATTTGAATAACCTCTAAATGGTAAGGTGATGTAGACAGGCTTTTTCTCTACTAAGGCTACAGTAGGTCTCGCTGTGCCCATAACTTTCCATCTACTGATAAATTTAGGTGGATAACCATTCCCGATTAATGTCATGGTTAACAACTTAACATCGTCATCAATAGCGTCGTTTGTGCAAATACGACGAAGCCTGTTAAAAAGGCACTTTACCAAACCACGTTTGTATTGCACAGGGCAATAACTATAGTAACTAAGATATTGACCCGTCCACGTCGGTTTTCGAAAAATGGATAGTTTTATTGAGCCATCTTCTCGTCTGCTTAGAAGTACATCTAGGAAGGAAAGTTGGTCGTTCTTCTCCTCTTCGCATGAAAGACTGATATGCTTTTGGATAGTGTTAAATTTATTCAATAGGCAGTTTGTCTTCCATTCTTTCGCCAATTACTAAGATATCGTCCACATATCTCTTATAAAGTGACATGTTTTCGATTAAGTCTTCAGATAAATTTTCCACATGTGCCATAAAACCCCCTTTGTGTATTCAAAAACAGTTTGTTCTCTCTTTAAACCTACCCCGGTAATATATGCTTATTATCCAGAGTGATTAGGTGTCAAATTGTTTTCACATTATTTTATCACTATTATCCTTGTCTATTCTTACCCCTATTTCCAGTCTAGTTGACCTTTTATTTTTATATATAAATGTTCTTAACAAGTATATGTGTGATCAGAATGTTCGAAATGTATTGCGCTAATATATCACATAGTTCTGATAATCTTCGTCTTCTTATTACATTATCGAAATTTATCAAAGGGACTAATTGCTTTAATCCGATTATTCATTCTCAGCATAGATATAATCGAAACATTTTTGTCCATTAATCTTAATTTAGATAACACTTTTATGGAAACTGGAATAAGAAATTTTTAGATTAATAAAAATACGATAATCCATTTATTACTTTTTTCGAACATTTTATAAAGTGATAATATTTACGAAAACAGGATATCAAAAGAATACACTAACCATAATTCAAAGTAAATCGTGCACTCCTTCACTGAATTTAGAATATTTGCCTAAATCTCATTTGCATGAACTAAAGTTAAAAGTAATCTTTTTCACAAAGGCGACGAAACAAAAATTTCATTCAGGTGATAACACGTTTCGTTATATAATAAACCAGTAGCAGTTTTGAAAACAAAATAGATAATAAATACTATTATTGTTCAGGCAGATGAGAATCAGTTGAATCTTTGAGGCATTAAACAAAGTAATCGTCCCAAGAATGAATGAATCATATGTAGTCAAATAACATGTTCTTACACGGTTTGGATTATACAATTCGAAATCCCTAAGAACACCTCTTCATTTAAAAGCTTTATTTACTATTGAGTAAAATAACTTTCCATATGCCTTGTTTCTTATGAATACTACCTGATACTACTTACATTTGAATACGAAAAGTGTGTATTAGAGTGACTGAAGAGATAGATAACATGAAATCGCATAAATGGAAGAATATTTCCTCGAGTAAAATATAAATAGTGAAAAAAGTACTCGCATATTCTACGTCCCCTAGAAAGGATAAAGTTCACGTTTACATTGAATTTAAAATGTTGCCTATAATATGTTGTCTTATTTCTCACACTACATTAACAACATTTTATGCAACTAAGTATAATGTCAAATTTATGCTGAAACTACAGTCCTCTTGGTTAACAACCAAGCCGCCATCTCACTGATGATAGTTAGTTGATGTTTTAAATTCTAATAAATCTAATAAATATTGATAACTTTTAATAACAAACTAATTTGTTATGCAATGAATGGATACAGTCGATAATTAACTAGTTGTAATGAAGTAACGCAAATTATTGTAATAGCAATAATTGTTATGGCAATGAAAGAATGATGAAGTTCGAGACGATTGATGGAGGATTTCCAAGTGATGTATTGGACTTAAGGTTTTCAAATTTTGCCAAAGAACTCAGTAATTTTGAATTAAAATAATTTGGTTGTCCCCACTTGAGTGTTCGTTCATTACAGATGTAGTCATTGATTGTCAGTCTGAGCTATGTTTGCAAATACAGATTATTTGGTTGGGAAAAACATGCTAGACGTATTCAGACACTGAAGACTTTGGTTGATAAAACTTGGAACTACTCACAGTAACCCAAATGTATTCATTATATACCATCATATCGATCTCAAATTACAATATTCTTTCATACATACTTTTCGTCCTATTTTCGAAAAGTCCAGACATTCCCATTATCATTTTTACCACATTATTTTGATCCTTAGTTAATTCCATCCTGCCCTACCAATATGATATGGAAACTTGGGCAGAAGTACGTGTTTGGCCGTTTTATAGCCATACCTATATGTTCTATGGCTTCAAGTAATTGTTCATTTGAAAGAAATGACTTATTTCTAGTACTTTCATATCTGAACAGTGTAAATTTACTGATAAACCTAAAATAAATCCTTTGAATTAATGAAAACGTTACCTGATAAGCTAAGTTTTAAAAATTTTACTAACATTCATGCTGTATTATCATGACCATTCCGAATAAACAACTTAATACACCTGAGATAATTCATTTCCGCTAAGTGAATTACATATGTTAACTCTTTTATATAATTAGAAATGAAACATATCTTTGAATCATGAAACATAAGTACCATGTACAAACTCATAATTATCTTATAATTTAAGTAAATAACTTCAAAAAATTAGTTGGAACTTTCAAATGAATTCAAGTCGTATGCTTCAGTTTAGTCCTCAATAATTACTTAAACATTAAGTTCGAATCCTACTTGCGAGAACGTGGATGTGCACCAATGAGGAGTCCCCTACTAGGACGAAACGGTCGTCCACTGGTTCCATGTTTTCAATGGTAGTCTAACATCGGCCGATTCATGATGTCAATCAGAAACTTAACAATTTCCATAACCCCATACTGATTCTAATTGATTATCTCATAAATTAAATTACACATATGACAGTGAATCAGATACCAGTATCTCCTTATTTCTTTTTATCGATTGTTTTAATGATTTATAATTGTAAGTGAAAACTTATATCAGGTTAAAATCTTCTATTCACTAGGACAATGAATTTATTTCTGTTGCTTACATCTCTATACTTTTATTATATCACAGACTGAGTCAGATTAGTTAAAAACACGAGAAATTTTTTACTATATTACGTTTATATACATACTTCCCAATTCTTATCTAATTTAAAAAGAAAAATAAGTTTTTGTGCCAATCAAATAGTATGGGACAGAAAATAATAAGATGACATCTAATGAAGTTTTGGGTGTTTCTTACTGACCTTTAAGCAAATAAAGTATATATGAACAAACCTACAAAAAACACGCATTAAAAATGCACAAACGGACAACTGTGAATATAATCCTGAATAGTCGTCTGTAATAAAGAACGGTATATATATATATATAATGACACATTTATACACATACATCTATATACGTGGCCTAGGGTAATTTTTGACAAAAAAGTGGGAGAATATGATATTTTCCATTTATAGTTTGTTACCTTGAGAACCAATACAGAAAGATAAATGAGAATAAACTTGACATTTATTGGTGACACTCAACGTCTTCCTATTATTATGTTGTCTGGTTACATGTGTGTGTTTTTTCATAAGAAGATATCATTTAGTTGAATAAGATCATAGAAACGAATTATTTTTTTTATGTTAACAATCACGACGACAAACTAAGTATTACAATGTTAAATCTGGATTCTTTTGGATGGGAATAATTTTAAATAAATGGAGTTTTGAATAAAGTCTATGACCAAATCGACAGTTGTGTGAATTATTCATAGTTTTCTTTTGATGTTCATGAATTTTAATGAAATGTTGAAAAAACTTTAAAAGGTAAGTATATTGAATGACCTTTTAATCGATAGACCTTACTAGTTTCAACGAAAATACTGATTTTTCTTTCATTGAACTATGAAAATTGTATAATTATGTATCGGTTTTACCCAGGATACATAAAAAAATCTGGTTTTTTTTGACGGAATGCAATTATTTAAAAATGAAGGAGCTTACAAACGGTTTTAGGGAATGATCACAGTGATTGTAAATTGATAGAAATTATTCAATATGAGCCAGTAAAATATTGGTCAGTAGCCAAAATAGTTTTGTTTATTCTATTAGATATGAATTATTTCACTTTGATTCTACATATACTGGAGAAAAGCAGTGCTAATAATTCCGAAATTATGACATAGCAGTCCTCTTTATTCTACGGGATTTTCTTCACATGTAGATCAGATCATAATGAAATTTGTCTATATGGTGAATTAGTATTTAATATTCTGTTATTTTACTCTGCATAGACCAAACAAGTTTGAAAAGTCATTAGAATGTTTCATGTGAACGTCTTATCAATCGAGTACCAAGAGCCTGTTCATGATTTATCTTATAAGTTCAGATGGAAATTTAACACAACTGAGTTGCATACCTGATGTCGTATACTCTAATTATTCAGATCAGTAGTTATTTTTGATATCAGTAAAATTTCTCAAGTATGGTGCATGGCTTGATACACTAAATAATTTTCATTTAATAGTGTTTTGATGTAAAATACTGACATATAATTGGTTTTGAATTAGACTGCTCCTGTAAAAAATTTTAAGTTTAGCTGGCAAGGTATTACGGGTAGTAGTAGCAGTTTAGAAGTGTTTCATGTATTATTAAGGTCAAAAATATTTAGAACGATGTATAGTCGACTAGTAGTGGAATGTATGCTTATTGGGGCACAACTATAATATCACAATGGTTCGTTGAAATCGTACTATCAATGAAGTCACTTAACTTGGTAATATCTAACAATTTACTGACAAAATATTGTCATTGGAAAAATATTACTCACTGTTATGCTACGATTTTCGAAATTCGCGTATCATAGATAGCTACCCATAAACGTGACCAACTATCACTCTGACCGCATCAACAATTCGAAAGCATTTAATCTAGTTAATAAGTATTTCCTTGTATTTGATTCACTGCCAAGGTCAAATACAATAGGAAAGTAGAAAATAAACAGATAATACCAGCACTTTTTAAAGTGCTTTCAACAGAATATCTATAAAAGGTTTTATGATAATAAATACCAATATGTTACCCTTCATGATGAGTGCACATTTCTAGATACAGCTTCGAAAATTTTTCGATACTTTAAAGATAATCTACTCTCAGTTTTCAAGACCGCCGTTTCGTTCTATCATGAAACTCCTCGTAAGTGCGCATTCACGATCCCACGTGTGGGACTCGAACCCAGGACCTTCGGTCTCACGAACGAACGCTCAACCTCTAGACCACTAAGCCGGATAGCTTCGAAATGGGTTCCTTGGAGTTCTAGTGAGGGGCCGTAACCAGTGGAGTCCAATCCGTGTCCAGTGTTGGCAGTTATCCACTTCTCACGATTGATGAAGGGGTGTGCTATATGATGGACCGACTGAATTTACACATTACAGGTGTTGTCTTCCTGAACTGGGGTTTTGCGGCAGCAAAACCACACAGTCGTTATGAAGAACAGTGATTGAGCTCTCTTTGTCCTGTAGTGCACGCGTTAAACCGAGTGGCGCTTCGTAACTTCGCAATGTCGCTATTTGGGGGGAAATGTTGTACGGCTTGGATAAATTTCGGGGATAACTTGGGGCGAGGGGTCCTGTTGTGTTTGCCTGGAAGCAAAAGTATGGCGAGCAAATGTAACTTGGATTGGGGGTAAATTGTGATATGCCGGTGTCCTTGCCGTCCTATTCTACTGGCATACATAAAAGGATGAACTCTTAAAGGGAATTCCGATCCAGTGCGAAATATAAACTGG
>NC_031495.1:42017770-42054907 GCF_000237925.1 Schistosoma mansoni | reverse complement strand
CCGAAGGTCCTGGGTTCGAGTCCCACACGTAGGATCGTGAATGCGCACTTCCGAGGATTTCTATGTCAAGAAGAAACGGCGGTACAGTGCCCCCAAGTTTTCCATGATGGTCTAGCTTAGATTGACTCAAATTCAACTATTGAAATTACTACAATCTCCACAAATCCCCATTCTGAAACTTTTATCAGTTAATTCCCAAGGCTTCAAATAAGCTGTATTTTTGACGTTAAGCATAATGACTCAGCTTCCGCTTTTACAATCAATAAGATAAAATACATTTTTAAAAACATCAGTGAGCCATTAACTTTTAAACACCTGGTAATCAAGGTTAGTTAAATAAGAAATTATGATAATGTTTCGTTTCTTATCATGTAACCTTATTGTATGATAAACGGATTAGTTAAATAACCAAATGGAAAATTTTAATAGTTGAGATCATGAGTCAATTGAAGCTAGACCACCATGGAAAACCTGGAAGCACTGGGTGGCAGTTTCGTCCCACTGTGTGACTCCTCAGCGGTGCGCATCCACGATCCCGCCTCGCGGGATTACTATAATTATTATAATATCCACGAAAACCCTTTCTGGCATTAATCAACATATATTCACTAGCGACTGTCTTGAAGAGGTATTTCCTGCAGTTTTAGTGAGAAGCAGTGACCAATTGGGAAATTGTCTAAACTAACAATTTATTAATCAAATTCATTACATTGATATTTAATGGATGTAAACTTAGTCAAAAAGTTTTGTGTTCATGATAATATTGAAGTGAGTATCTATGTGAAAGTCGCTTTCATTAAAAACGAAGTTCACTGGATGATAAATTGAACACTATGTCTTAATGCCACTGAATTACAACCTTCCGCTTGTTTTACAGTTCTTTATGAAAATTGCTTCCAAATTGCACAAAATCTATAAGAAATCACCTTAGTGAATATTGTTTTGATTTGTAATTACACATGAAGTGACTCGTTAAAGGTTGAATTCAAAAATAAAGTTTTTCTTTTTTCCATTTATGCAACTACATTATAGTTAAATAAACTTCAGATATATTATAACATGATTTTCACTGATAAGAAACCAATTAAATTAGGCGTGAGGCTGATAGGTCCTGGTTTCGAATCTCGCGAGGCGGGATCGTGGATGTGCACTGCTGAGGAGTTCCACAATAGAACGAAACGGCCATCCAGTGCTTCCAGGTTTCTCATGGTGGTCTAGTTTCAATTGACTCATGATTTCAACTATAAAATTACTAAAATCTCCAAAAAACCCCCTTCTGTTATAGTATTTATTAATTGTGAAACTAATTACATTTAATGTCTAAAGATTGAAAATAAGGAAACTAATTAAATAATAATACTGAAACTATTTAAATAAGTTTAAAAATAATTTTATATTTATTATATATTAAATATGAACATTTCTTTGATAGTAAAACTGATTGGATTTTAATCAGAGAACACTTTCCCTTAATACTTATCATTCTCATCTTTCAAAATAAATCAACAATTAAAATACTAGTTGAAGTACTGAAAAGTTCTTTAAGACAAAAAATCTTCAGAAATTCACAATTATTTCTACATAGTTTATATTTGGATGCAAAACCAATAAGTGGATACAAACCAAGACTATAAACAACGCTTTAGTCATATCTAAAACAACAGGTTTATGAGCGACTATTAAAGAAAACTAATCAATTTGTACGAGCATACCTTATAGTACAAGGTATACTCACATATTTAAGACTAAAATACAGTCTTTGGGGAGGGATAAGATAACAGCTTTACATGTTATTGTTAACAGTTATTTATTAAAGGCCAGTTCTTCGAGAGTATATACAGTCATACAACTTGAAAAATTATAAAAACAATTATACAAATTATTTCATATTCGAAACATACTAACTTACTTACTTACACCTGTTACCCCTCGTTGAGGAGCATAAGCCACACACCAGTATTCTCCATCCAACCCTGTCCTCAGCAATCCTTTCCAGTTCTTTCCGGTTAACATTCATCCTATTCATATCTACTTCTATTTCCCCACGTAATGTGTTCTTTGGCCTTCCTCTTTTCCGATTCCCTTCACCATTCCAAGTTAGCGATTGCCTGGTGATACAGTTTGATGATTTCTTCAATGTGTGTCCTATCCACTCCCAACGTCTTTCCCTAATTTCCTCTTCAGCTGGAAGCTGGTTTGTCCTCTCCCATAAAACGCTGTTGTTGATAGTATCCGGCCAATGGATGTTGAGTATTTCGCGTAGACAACTGTTTATAAATACTTGTACCTTCCTGATGATGGTCGTAGTAGTTCTCCACGTTTCAGCTCCATACAGTAGGACTGTCTTGACGTTCGTATTGAAGATTTTCACTTTGAAATTAGTTGACAGTTGTTTTGAGTTCCATATGTTATTCAATTGTAGAAATGCTGCCCTTGCTTTGCCAATCCTTGCCTTTACATCTGCATCCGATCCTCCTTGTTTATCAATGATGCTTCCCAGGTACGTGAATGTCTCCACCTCTTCCAGAGTTTCGCCATCAAGTGTGATTGGGTTGGTGTTCTCCGTGTTGTATTTGAGAATCTTGCTTTTTACTTTGTGAATGTGGAGGCCAATCGATGCGGAGGCTGCTGATACTTTTGTTGTCTTCGTTTGTATTTGTTCATGTGTATGAGATAGGAGGGCTAGGTCATCTACGAAGTCCGAATCGTGCAACTGATTCTGAGGTGTCCAATGTATTCCGTGCTTCCCCTCAGATATTGAGGTCTACATAATTCAGTCAATCACCATAAGAAAGAGGAAGGGAGAGAGTAGACAGCCTTGTCTGACTCCGGTCCTTACTGGAAATGCATCAGTCAGTTGTTCTTCATGCACGACTTTGCACTGTAGTCCGTTGTATGAATTCCGGATAATGTTGACAATCTTTTCAGGAACTCCATAGTGTCGAAGAAGTTTCCATAATGTTCTCTTGTCCACACTGTCAAACGCCTTCTCATAATCGGTGGAGTTGATGCTAGTGGCGAGTTCCATTCAGTTGACTGTTGAACGATGATCCGTAGTGTCTCACTTCGGTCTGTGAATGACCGATCGTTACGGAATCCAGCCTTTTGATCCCGAATTTGGGCGTCTACTGCGTCTTCCATCCGGTTCAGTAACACTGTTGAAAACTTTTCCGGGTACTGACAGCAAACTGATCCCTCTGTAGTTCTCACATTTGCTCAGATCTCCTTTCTCTGCTATCTTGATGAATTATCCTTCTTTCCAGTCTGTTGGCACTTGTTTCTCCTTCCAAATCTTCTTGAATGGAAGATGAAGCATGTTTACTGTTACTTCAATGTCTGAATTCAGTGCTTCGGCTGGTATATTGTTAGGTCCTGCAGCTTTCCCTCTCTTGATTTGTCTGATGGCCATCTTGATTTCTTCGATCGTTGGTGGAGTTATATCTATAGGAAGGTCAGTGTGTGCTGCTTCGATATCCAGTGGATTCAATGGAGCTGGTCTATTCAGCAGTCCCTCGAAGTATTCTGCCCATCTTTTCCTCTGTTCTTGAATCTCCGTGATTGTCTTTCCTTCTTTTTCCTTGACTAGTCTCTCTGGTTTACTATATTCGCCTTCTGGTTTCTTCGTTGTATCATATAATTGTCTCATATTTCCTTCCCTTGCAGCTTTTTCCGCCGTCGTTGCTAGTTCTCCCATGTATTTCTGCTTGTCGGCTTTAATGTTCTTCTTCATTTCCTTGTTTGCTTCTGCGTACTCTGTTTGCGCCTTGATTTTCTCTGCTCGTACTTGACTGTTGTTAATTCCTCGAAACATTGTTCAAAATATAAAACTTTTAATATCTTTGCATACATGTGATTTAGATAGAACTGCTTGCTTACCATTAAATCATAAAACAGTTCATTCAGCTAGAAAAAAACTCTTTACAGCGGGTTCATTCTCAAAACTGTTCAATTATATATATTATCAGAAAAGGGGGTTTTGTGGAGATTGTAGTAATTTAATAGTTGAATTCATAGGTCGATTAAAGCTAGACCGCCATAGAAAACCAGGAATCATAGGACAGGCGTTTCGTTTTAGTATGGGACTCCTCAGCAGAGCGCATGTATATATATATGTATATATATAACAACTTAAAATTCAATGAATAACTGTTTGTTACAATTTCATTAGTTATGATGTAAAATTTGATTACATAATTCTAAATTGATAAATAGATTTTAATTCAGTTGTAATAACTGAAATAAATCAATGAGAACAATAAGACTATTTTATATCAATAACGAAATCATACCATCTACTCTAATAACGTTACTTTAGTTTAATCTAAAATATATTTGTGATCATTCATTTTACACGAATTTATCCTACCATTAAAAAACAGTAATCTTAAAGGGAAACTAAATTCTATTCAAGAATGAATGCAACAATATTCATTAATTTCTGAAGTAATAAATGATTTATATTTGGTATTCAGGTTTTTAGTTTTAAAGAATTTCAACATTTATTCTTCACGTTTTTCTAACACCGTTATATCGAACCAAAATTAAAACTATAAAATGTAACAAACTTATTATTTTTAATCTGTCTAAACCGATTTTAAAATGTATCCCAGTATTTAAGCTAACAATCTTTTATCAATATATTTTTCGAATTTAATGTCTTTTAATTATTATCCTGCTCCTATTTTTGTCTACATTTTCGACTATTTCACTTTCAATGAAATCACAAACGGATCTAAATTATACAACTATTGAAAAACTGAGAGCAATGAACAGTTGTTTCGTTCTAGTATATGGCCCTACAACTGCGAATCGAACCAAGGACCTCCACTCTTTAGCGCAAATGCATAATCTCTTGACCACTAAGTCCAGATCCAATAGTGTGTCAGCTTAACTTAGACCAATCCGCTGATTATGGATTCCCATAATAGGATGAAATAGTTGTCCAGTGATACCAAGTTTTCAATAGTTGTATAATGTTAATCAGTTCGTAATCTCAATGAAATTCAATAAAATCTCCACGACGTTCATAATATAAACTACACCAGAGTGCTGTATTCAGTTATTATTATATTTTAATTGATGCAATGAAAATCTCCCTTTGATTAATTAGTCTTTAGTTAAGATTGACTGTTCTACAAAGAATATTTAGCAACAAATCAAAGTATTTTATCTTTACCGTTTATAAAGAACTGATATTTTGTAAATGATATAGTTTGCTTATATCATTTCTAATGTATTGAAGTGGAAATATTATTGACAAGGATTGGAATGCATTACGGATTTATAAATCAATATCGAGGTACCTTCTTAAGGTAACATTTAAAAATTTTCCAATTTATTTCATTTCTTTAGTTAAATTGCATATTTTCAAAAATTATAAAAATGTTTTGAATGACTTCTAGTGTCTGATTTAGTAATTGATGTATTGGATTAATTTCATGAATTCATGAGATATTGACTGATATAAATTAAAATAAATTACAAACCATATTATTATTAACCGATAGCAGTAGTTCACAACATTTTAATACTCTTTGCATTTAATTTGATTGGCAATAAATTGGGTATTGGTGCGAAAGATTTAACAGAAAACCATTAGAGGAACGAAACATAAAATATTCTTTTAGGCTAAGGATTTGAAGACTAATACCCACTTATATTCTGAAAAAGATAGTCATATGAAGTCAAGGGATGAGATCATATTATAGTATATGAAAACTGTGGTGGTAGGAATTAATTTATTGTTTAATGCAAAACTAAGGAGTGCTTCCATAATATATGAAAACCTTACATTAAATAGATTATTTGCACACCTTTCAGTTTCCATTTACATTCTTCATAATTCTTTCAGTTCCAATGTTATTACAGTTGGTTTTCGTCTCCTATCATGCTCCCTCTAATTCAATCTTCTCAACCTTCTGCTGCCAAGCATTCCACTTATGACTGGTATTACATAGTACATATGTCTGTCAACATAAGTAGCATAGACCACAATAATAACTAATAAACAATAATAAGATCACTGATCACACCATCAATTGAGACAATTACAATTAGAACTGACTCATTTATTGAATGTCAGCTAGTGAGTGAAATTACGTGAATACCAATATCTATATCTCCTTTTTGATTCTGTATACTAAGCTCAAGTGTGAAACAATTGATGGTAATGGCAATTGCAATGCTGAGTACATGTGGTGTTCATTTAATTTTATTCACTTTCTGTCTACCATCCATCAAGGGCCTAATGTCAAAAATTTGGTTCCTTTTATATTATTGGAATCATGTTGATTGATTACATAACTACTTATTAGCATTAGGATTACAGATATTTATTACCCAGAGATGTTAATTATTCTGTTTGATATAATATATTACGTTCCATCTTATTACTTTCTGTATTATCCCGAACAGCAAGCGTAACTTCATCAGCAAAAATTAAACTTTTGTTTCTAGTCATACTATTCTTTGTAACTAGGCTTTTACGAAGATTGGATTCATTTTGATTTGAAAATTTTATTTCCCTTTGTTCGAAATTAATTTTACGTCCGTACAAACTTATATATATATATATATATATATGCTTTGTACTACGTCCCTATTATCTTTTCTCCTAGTTTGGTAGACCTTCCCCCTAACATTGAAGGACCTCAGGACCACTAGGATAAAATCTAAATCTAATACAAAGTGAGATAGTTTCACTTCATTCCTTAAAAATAAGAATGGTACTTAGATTGACCGGAACTAAGCCAAACAGTACCATTTTCCGTAAATATCCGGTTTCTACTTGGAAGTGTTCACCAATGAAGCTAATAAGACTAGTCGACGTTGGGCATCCCATTCGTCCAGCACTCAAAACAAAATTTGAAGGCCAATGTGAGTTTACTCGATGATGGTTTTTGGACATTTTCGTGTCCGTAACACATCAAGTCGTTTGGCAGCGGCTACGTCGTGTACTCATTTTTAAGTCATTGATTGTAATTATTCTTGATATTGTGACAGTGATATCTCACATATAGTTTACTGATGATTATTATCGTAGATGAAGTGTTCTAGTACAGTTTTACTGTAGTTTATTTCCAAGTACCAACTTGTGATCTGCCCAATTAATTTATCTCAATTATTTCGAAACTCTAAACTAGAAGTTCTACCAAATATTATTAATTCTATATGTAAAAAGGACTATTTAAACATTCTCGGTAATTCGTTTACACAGATTTAAGGTCCCCAGTTACAGTATACCACTTCCTTATATTTCTAGATCAGCTTGTAAGACATCTAATTAAATTTATCTTCTAACAAATGAGTATGAAGTTAAAGAAATGTATGTGTCGATATAGTGTAAAACTTCTTGATTATCCAAGAAATAATTAACATTATTAAATAATAAATTTTCAGCAATCCTTCTTTTGAAACAATCCATTCAACATGAAATATTGATCAACAATGTAAATCTCGTTAGCTAGACCTTAGTTTAATAAAACAAAAAGAGCGAAGAAATATTTCTGATCACTTAGTTTCTGTATTGTAGCCCTACAATAATATATTTGTTTAACGTATAGATTTAAAAGAAATTTTGTTCAACTACTCTACGTAGCTTGGCCATCAATACGATTGACATTATACAAAGTTATGAATAAATTATTATTTCTCCGTCTTCTTTTTTTGTTCAAGTTTTCAATTATTTTCCAACAATAACTCTAACATTCCTCTCTTTATTCATCAGTATTTATCACTAATGTTTGACATTTAATCGAAATCTTGTCATATATTCTGTAATCTGTCGATTCTCTGAGAATATATCCCAACTAATCAATAACATTTAGTAATCATTACTTTGTCTACTTCACCTCTTTTCAAGTTTGTTGATTGTTCAAAATTATTTTCGTAAACAATTTAAAATTTATGATACTTTTCTCTAATACATTACCACTTAATTAAGCAGGAAATGTGTGTTAATATCAAATCATGATTAAAAAATAGTTGAAAGGAGATAGTTCTTTACATCAAATAGGACGAAACGCATGTCCTAGATTCCACTCCTAGCCACTATCCATCTTTGCTTACAAAGCTTGTGACTTCAGGTAATATCGAGGCAATCCGCATAGGATGCACATATACCAACAAGAGACTGATCAATTACAGTCCTAAATAATAATGGGAAGATATAAGTAAACAACACCAAATGGATTTAGTTCTTCACTTTGTATTTTTCTAAGTTGATGTTTTCCTTAATTAAATAAAACAGACTATAATTATAATAATCTACTTTATTTTTTGTATTTAAATCTAGAATAACTAAACTATAATAGACCAATATTAGTTTATTAATGTAAATACTTTTCAATTAATATGATTGATTTCCATTATTAACAAGACTATTGTATCATTTATAGTTGAACTTAATTCTTTTTTTTTGTTTGAATAAAATATTTTAAAAGAAATTGGATTTGAACTATTTTATCATTATCTTGTATTAAACAACTTTAAATAATTAACATAATAAGGTAAATAAACTAGAAAATTGTCATTATTTCAATAAAAAAGTAATTAAGGATATATTATTTTTTAAATAAGAATAGATATTTCGATGGAATTAGGACTTAGTAGCTGAGTGGATGACGTGATGGCGTTCGAAGCGAAAGTTACTGGGTTCAAGTCCCAGAGTGAACATCAAATCTGAGATGCAGGTACATTCAGCTGACGAGTCCCAAATAGGACGAAACACTCGTCCTGGATTCACTGCTAGCCACTATCCATTTTGATATAGTTCCTAATTTTCAATTAGATCAATAATAAATTGATTCTATCAGTCAATTACATGTTTTCATTGAGACAAACGTCCTGGGTTCGAATCTCACGAGGTGGGATCGTGGACGCGCACTTCTGAGGAGTCCCATAATAGGACGAGACGGCCCCTAAATGCCCTGGTCCGGCCGAGAGTGGGGAGGGTCCGCTCTCCCCCTTGAAATGCTCTCACATGGCCAGCGAATATATAGCCTCTGCCAGGGAAGTCCTGCTCACTGCCTTCTCGTGGCATTACTATTGTTCACGAAATTGAGAGGACGAAAAGCGAATGTCCGGCGCTTTAACCGGGTTGGTGGACATGGAAAGTTCACCTAGGGGAGTTGGAAAACCCTGATTACAAACCAATGGTGCACATGGGCTCCAGCATCCTGAGGGAACAAATGGCGTACGAATCAATCGTTGATCACCGGCTACCATGGGACTGCATCTCCTCACGATGTTCCACTGCCTTGTGGATCAGATCTTTCGGTCAAAGGCTCCGGGTGCGGTCCCCTAATAAAACCACCTGCTTCAGTCTGGGCACCGGGGCAGTATCACAGCCCTCAAGCAAATCGAATGAGATTTGTATGGCGCATATTTATCTGGTGCTTCCTTGTACCAATATCTATGTGTTTAAATAAATAAATAAACGAAACGGCCGTATAGTGCTTCCAGATTTTTCATTGTGGTTTAGCTTCATGATCTCAACTATTGAAATGTAAAAGATTTTATAATTTGATAATTATTTTAATAATGACATTTATAAGTAAAACCTCATAAAATATGACTATAATCAATTTCCTATGAAAGCTATGCTTCTTAATATGATAATGAACGTTATCTAGTAAACATCAATGGGAAAAATTCATTTTTTAATTGATTTTCTTAATGCAAAAAAGGATTAAAAAAACAAGAATATTTAGGTTGACGATTATTTCCAATTACTTTATCTTCTGGCTAAACGGTTATTGAATTCATAATTATGGGAAATTTTGACTATAATTAAGGAAAGATCACATTCACAATAACGATTTTTAAGTCATGAGGTAAGAATTAAAATATGATATTAACTGTTACCATATCATGATTAATTTCAGTGAAGAAACTGTAATAAATATGTTATCAGTTGTTGGATTCTTAAGGAATTCGGTTAGCTGTATTTGTAAATGTTAAATGGTAGTGAGAGAACTTAAAGAAATATGAAATGAAATGACGTTTGAACCTTATCTGTATTAATATAAGAAAGCAGTTTGGAGATATGTATGATTTTCCTAATTCAAAGTTTAGATTCAAACAAATAATTCTTCTCCCAATGTAGTGGGTAAAAAGAGAACAACCATTGAACTTGTTTTTTTACAGTATAAATGTTTGTTTACTGTTAATTAATTTCCTCAAAAACCATAATGGCACACACCAACATTGTGGAGTGTATTCGATACAGTTTTGAAAACTTTTTATGACTACAAAAAGGATCCTAAGTAAAAATGTTTTAAACTCATATAGGTAAATTTCGCCATTGAATTCAAAACAAAATGAGCAATATAAAATCTGACAAAACAATATTACTTTGTATTTATTCCATTAGGTACCTTAAGTTACCCATATATGTCACCCTGTTTTCTGACTAGTTAAAAGCGGTTAAGACTATCTTGGAGTTGTATCATCGATCACTTGAGTGATAATATATATCAAACTTTTACATCGATTACTGTCCAAGCATACTCAGGGAGTCATTTGTTAATTCGGAAGTCCATTTAGAAAAGATGAAAAATCATATTTTTGTGCTAACTTATAATCAACATAGTGAAATCAGTCGTGATATATGTTGTCAGGATGATCATGACTATAGTGATAAGAAAATCATATGAACAAAGAAAGGAGAGTACGAAGTTAAGAATTTAATCATTGATTTTGTGAATACTTTTGCTGAATATGACGACACATTTCTACAAGTGCTGAAGCACAAAGCCTTCTAAGTCCACGAAACTAGTTTCAGAGCAGCAGTTGAAATGATATAAACACATTGAGAGGCTCATTATCGGTATATCAACCTTTGTTCGGTTTGTAATTACAGAATTAGTCGAGATAACATGGAATTTAACAGTATTATGCACATTTTCAAAAGATTTTTTTGCGTTGACTTATCAGAATATTTTCAGCTATATCGTCTTCAAAATTGACTCTTACGTTAAAGGTTTTTCTCTCATTTTGACCGTATCCTATTTTTGCGTTGATAGATATACTTTTTAATAAGATTGAAGGAATAAACTTTATTAAGTAAGGTTTTCCATTCTTTTCCTACACTATCCTAGTCATCCGGTCCTATAGATAAGAAAATTAATCAAATTTACTTCCTCCTAAAGAGATTTGAAGCCTGAAAATTAGAAATAGGAGCCAATTCATGTATTCTTTTCAAATATATTCCATTTTTACAAATTCGTCCATTGTTTTGAAAAGGAGGATATTAAGAGAATTTATATTATTTTAGTTATTCTCTCCATGAGTGAATCTGATGACAAAATGAGAGTTATAGAATCTGTGCATAAACTTATTTACCGACACTCTAGTCAAACATAGTGAGTGTATTGTCTGATTAAAGACAATGGTATTCAAGCTTATCTAGTATGTATTGCACTGGCTATATTTTCTAATTTTCATTGAAACTACATATATTTGTTAATAAAATTCACTTTACATTAGCTTGTCATTATCTCTTATATCGCTTACTAATATTGGTTATATAAGTATTATTTTCCAGTAGTTGTTCATATATTTAGTCGATGATTTTCGTTGATATAAAGTCTGTTTAGAGACGATATA
Source organism: Schistosoma mansoni (assembly GCF_000237925.1). NCBI lineage: Eukaryota > Metazoa > Platyhelminthes > Trematoda > Strigeidida > Schistosomatidae > Schistosoma > Schistosoma mansoni. Next base: position 42,043,300 of record NC_031495.1, on the reverse strand, counting down.
GATTTATCAGTCGAATTCATAATCTTACCCATGAATTAAAACATATCATTTACTCTAATTTAGTCTAAAAAAACAGAATCCCTGAAAAATTCCTGATGGAACTGAGAATTGTGAATTTCATTTTTAAAATTGTACACTCATAAATATTACAACAGTAAAGTGATACATATATGTCAATCAGAAAGACTATTATTGTAAGTTTACATCCATTAACTTGAAAAGATCTATTGTTTAACATATTGAATGACCAATTATTTTAAAATATACACTTTTGTAAAGTAAACTTTATAAGATGAAAATAAATCAAAAATAATCACAAATTAAAATATCACAAGGGGTTTTTGTGGAGATTTTAGTGGTTTATCGGTTAAATGCTGATAGGTCCTGGGTTTGAATCTCGCTCGGCGGGATCGTGGATACGCATTGCTGAGGAGTCCCAAAATAAGACGAAACGGCCATCCAGTGCTTCCAGATTTTCCATGGGGGTCTGGCTTTAATTGACTCATGATCTCAACTATCCAAATTAAGATAAATTAACAGACTTAAGTTGGCATGACACTCATACTAAAGTTCTTCTTGGAAAAAAGACAACAACTGAATTCTCATTTATACATCGATTGCAAATCTGAACAGTTTCACTAACTTAATTATTACTTAAGGGTTTACAACTGGAGCTCAGTGTCTTATCAAGGTGAAGAGGTTATGTGTTACTAAATTTTACAAATATTACCATGGGGCTTTCCGTGTGTTTCTACTGTTTTAGTATGCAGGAATCAAGCCTCAAATTAATGCTATAAATATTTGACTTTGATACTACTATAGATCAGAATAAAAAATGAAGTGTATATGAAAGCATCATGAATGCTTTCATCTATCTTTTAGACAATCTAATATTTCCAAACATATTATGAATTACTATTATACTTAAATAAACCTTACTTTAACATTTCTACAACGATATTTATAAAATGGAACTAATCTGGCTAAATATGTATTTCTGTATAGTTTTTAGCGTCTTTATGTTCAGTATTCAATATTCAGGTGTTGTTACCCTTAGGGTGAAAATTGTTTCTATATATTTTCAATCGAAAAGCGACATGTTATTATACTACTAATAATAAATCTTTATCAAGTCAGACAATTTCGTAATAATATGTCATTTTATCCTAAGGATATATCATATATTAATTAGACTATATGTCTTAGGTATTGAATAGAAGTGAAATACGAAATCAGTAATTAGATTTATACAATAAAGAATTAGTAAACAATCGTGTTAATAACTAGTCTATTCGTTTTAGAAACAGCTGAGTAAATATCTGCTAGAATGCATTATTTTCATCTGAGTAAGAATGTTTAACTAGTCTTTTTCTCAAAACACTTTTTAATCATACCAAATGGAGTATTAACGTACTCTAGTTATACTTTCTTCGTTTGCTTAATTTTTACTCCAACATTCTGATTTTATGCATTAGTCAAATTACAGACTTAATGTTAGTTTTTCAGGAAAGTTTATTGTATTAGTTTTGGTACATGGTATAAACTTAAGGTGATCATAGAAGCTGTTGACCTAGTCTTTGTACATGTATGACATTATGTGTAAAATATGGTTGTATATGATGTGATAAAACACAATCTAAGTGCATATTTTACAAAGTTTATTGTTGAGAAAGCAGGTTGTAATAACTATTTTCTCCAGAACGATTCATCAATTGGTTTAGTAGTAGACAAAATGAAATATGAGTGTGCTCTTATTAGCTTGCTTATTACCATGCTCATACTAGTAAGAATATACAAACCAAAATTGTTAACTGTTCTGTTTATTGATTTTCTTTTCTTTCTTTTTGATAGGCAAAACGTCTGATTTATTAAACTACAAGAAATGGAACAAGAAACAAAATGTAAGCCTAATCATATTCATGGCGATGCTGTTGAACCAACTACAGATGATTCCATGACATCGTCTCATTATTGTTTTGGTTTAAAAACAAAATCACATGAGATTCATGAAGGAAAAAGTAAGTCACTATGTAGAAATCCAGTTGGTTCATCAACATCTATATCTATGCCAATTGCATGGCCTAAAAGAGTTGGATCACGGAAAAAATCAAATACAAGCACAGAATTCGAAGAAAAATCCGAATGTGGAACTAAAAAACAATCATTAACAGATGTAGCTAACAACGATAAATACAAAAAAGAAACAGATACACAAAAACAACGCTTTTGGGTAAGTATATTGATTTTTGGATATAATACATAAATTGATTTAAACTATTCAAACGATGAATTCGAAGAGTAAACAGTTTATGTTCACTTAACTATAGTAGAAATTTCTAATAATAAAGTTATGTAAGCTTAATAAACTTACAGACAAGGCTGAATGTTGTGCGTTTTGACCCTGACCAGAGTCATGAAGAGTTTCATCAAAAAACGTGACAACTGCCGAGTGCTCCTTAATTTTCAATGGTTATTTTATAGTAAAGGCAAACAAGAAATATTCAGTGTTAATTTAGCAATATAAATTTCATTTTTAAGACATTACCATATGCATCGCTATTAAGGTGTTGAAACAATGGGTCTAATTATAATTACTGGTTCAATAAATGAAGAATTTGGATGTCGAAAACTATGTTTATTGAGTTGAAATCCGGAGTTTGTATTTATAAGATTTAATGGGTGACTTTTATTTTTTGTCGAAAGTTGTTACTCATTTTATCTTCCCTTTTTAATATCTGATGAGCACTAGTTTGATTTCCCAACAGTTCATCAACCGACTATTATTATTAAATTACTACGCATTTTATTTATGAGTTATTAGTTCAGAATGTTTCAACCTTAGAGTGATGAAATTTCCCAATTTATAATTCCATTGATCAGAGCAGCCCCGATATTCCTTTGAAGTCAAGCTATTTATATGGCTAGTTGTTTCACATTTCATCACACATCCCTAACTCTGTGGTTTCAGCTCTGAAATTTGATTCAAGTGTCAACAACTTTAGATAGACTTTCACACAAACAGTTTTCAAGAACTTGGCTCGTAATTACTTATCCAGATGATCATCTGAAAGTCACAATACACACAAGACCACCGATACGTTGTTTTCGTTTATACAGCAGGTCAACGATAGCTTAGAACTAAAATGTTTGTAGTGACCAGATTATGTATATCCATAAATACATCTTCATTGTCTTATATAATTATTTATTGATGTTTGAAGTAGTTTCATTGCTAGTATACCATTCGTTTATACAAATTCCAAGCTCCTGTTTCTGATACGGTTTTGGTTCTTCAAGCTTCTGTATTGTAGATTTTTGCAAATTTTAATGCTGAGTAGATTTTATTCTACTTCTACATTCTAAGTATTGTAAACTAGATCTTCTCATGAACTCTTAGGATATTATTTCAAGTGTAATGTAAATAGTGACAAGAAAAGAAAATCTAATTTAATATGATTGTTTTTCTCCATTAATTATACACTCTAAAATAATAAATTAACAGATATTCATTTTAATAGTTGAGATCATGAATCAATTGAAGCTAGACCACCATGGAAAACCTGGAAGCACTGGAAGACCGTTTCGTCCTATTGTGAGACTCCTCAGCAGATATTCATTTACTAAGATTTATTCAATCTTATTTAAGTATATGTTTTACAAATAGTGAACAAATAGTTTTCTTACATTCAATCTTTCATTATTGTTATGATTAATAACAGTAGTTGATATCTATTTATCCGAATCGATCAGTTAACGTTTTATAACAAATCTGATTGTGAATTATTGCTTGTTTGTTTTTTGTTGAGAATAATTTACGTTTGTTTAAATCTCATTAATATTACTTACTTACTTACTTTCGCCTGTTACTCCCAATGGAGCATAGGCCGCCGACCAGCATTCTCCAACCCACTCTGTCCTGGGCCTTCTTTTCTAGTTGTATCCAGTTCTTGTTCATTCTTCTCATGTCTGTCTCCATTTCTCGGCGTAATGTGTTCTTTGGTCTTCCTCTTCTCCTTTGACCTTCAGGATTCCATGTGAGGGCTTGTCTTGTGACGCAATTATCTGATTTCCTCAAAGTGTGCCCAATCCACTTCCAGCGCCTCCTCCTGATTTCTTCCTCCGCTGGAATCTGGTTTGTTGTCTCCCACAGTAACTTGGTGCTGATAGTGTCTGGCCATCGGATCCGAAGTATCTTGCGTAGACAACTGTTAATAAACACTTGTATCTTCTGGATAATGGCTTTCGTAGTTCTCCACGTCTCCGCCCCATTCAATAGAACTGTCTTGACATTTGTATTGAAAATTCTAACCTTGGTGTTGGTTGACAATTGTTTTGAGCTCCAGATGTTTTTCAGTTGTAAGTGTGCTGCTCTTGCTTTGCCGATCCGCACATTCACATCTGCATCTGATCCACCGTGTTCATCAATGATGCTGCCCAGGTATGTAAAGGTTTCCACATCCTCCAAAGCTTCTCCGTCAAGTGTAATTTCATTGGTGCATATTGTGTTGCATCGGAGTCTTGCTTTTCCCTTTGTTTATATTGAGACCTACTGCTGCTGAGGCTGCTGCTACACTGGTCGTTTTCTCCTGCATTTGTTGTTGCGTTTGTGATAGAAGAGCCAGATCATCCGCGAATTCTAGATCGTCAAGTTGCATCCTGCCTGTCCACTGTATCCCGTGCTTTCCTCCAGTCGTTGACGTCTTCATGATCCAGTCTATTACCAGGAGAAAGAGAAACGGTGAGAGTAGGCAACCTTGCCTTACACCAGTCTTTACTTCAAACGAGTCGGTGAGTTGTCCTCCGTGGACGATTTGGCAGTTTAGTCCATCATAGGAGTTCCGTATGATATTGACTATTTTCTCAGGCACGCCGTAGTGTCGAAGAAGCCTCCATAGTGTTGTCCTGTCCACGCTATCAAATGCCTTCTCGTAGTCGATGAAGTTGATGTAGAGTGATGAATTCCATTCGATTGATTGTTCCACAATGATACGTAGAGTTGCGATTTGATCTGTGCACGATCTATCCTTACGAAATCCAGCTTGTTGATCTCGAAGTTGGGCGTCTACGGAATCCTTCATCCTGTTTAACAATACTCTGTTGAAGACTTTCCCTGGTATTGAGAGGAGAGTGATGCCCCTGTAGTTGTCGCACTTGCTAAGATCACCTTTCTTTGGTACTTTGATCAGAAGTCCTTTTTTCCAGTCTGTTGGTACTTGTTCTTCGTTCCAAATCTTACTGAAGAGGATGTGGGGTATCTTGGCAGTTGCTGCTACATTTGCTTTCAGTGCCTCTGCTGGGATGTTGTCTGGTCCCGCTGCTTTGCCGATCTTGATTTGTCTAATGGCCATGCTGATCTCTTCAATTGTTGGTGGGCCAACATCGATTGGGAGGTCTGTGGGTGCTGCTTCGATGTTGGGTGGGTTCAGTGGAGCTGGTCGATTTAAGAGTTCTTTGAAGTGTTCTACCCACCTGTTTCGTTGTTCTTCAATGTCGGTGATTACTTTGCCTTCCTTGTTTTTCACTGGTCTTTCTGGTTTACGGTAATCTCCAGCAAGTTTCTTTGTTGTATCATACAGTTGTCTCATGTTTCCCTCTCTTGCAGCCTTTTCCGCTGTCATCGCTAAATCTTCCACATATTTACGTTTGTCGGTTCTGATGCTCCTCTTCACTTGCTTGTTTGCCTCTGTGTATTCGGCTTGTGCCTTGGCTTTTTCCGCTCTTGTTCGGCTGGTATTGATTGCTGCCTTCTTGTTCCTTCTTTCTTCAATTTTATCCAGTGTACCAACAGTGATCCATTCCCTGTGATGGTGCTTCTTTTGGCCCAGAACCTCCTGACATGTTGAAATGATTACCTCTTTGATACCTTTCCAGTTGCTCTCCATAGTAGTCTCCTCTCCATTGAGTAGATCATGAAAGGCCTGGAACCTGTTGCTGAGGGCTATGTTGAATTTGTTGAGTTTGTCAGCATCTCGAAGAAAGGCCGTATTAAACTTTTGTGACGTTGTCCGCGCCGTTGTCCAGTGCTTCTTAAGTTTTGGTTTCATCTTGGCGACCAGCAAATGATGATCGGATGCTATATCAGCTCCTCTTCTGGTTCTCACATCCTCCATCGTCCTCCTGAACTTTTTGTTGATGCAGATATGGTCGATTTGATTCTGTGTAGTGTGATCCGGTGAAATCCAAGTGGCTTTGTGTATGTTTTTGTGTGGGAATATGGTGCCACCTATGACCAGTTTATTGAAGGCACATAGGTTTGCGAATCTCTCACCATTTTCGTTCTTTTCTCCTAGTCCATGTTGTCCCATGACGTCTTCATATCCAGTGTTGTCCTTTCCAACCTTGGCATTGAGATCTCCCATCAGAATGGTCAGGTCTTTGGTTGGGCACTTCTCGAAGATCGACTGCAGCCTATCGTAGAATTGGTCTTTAGCGTCTTCATCGTAGTCGTTGGTCGGCGCATAGCACTGGATGACGTTCATTGTAATGCCCTCTCTCTTTGTTTTGAAGGAGGCTTTGATGATCCTTGGTCCATGAGATTCCCATCCTATAAGTGCATTTTATGCTTGTTTGGACAGCATCAATGCAACTCCTTGTGTATGTGGGGCATTTTCTTCTTCATGACCGGAGTATAACAGAAGTTCTCCTGAAGACAGTCGTTGTTGTCCAACCTGCGTCCAATGCGTTTCACTGATTCCAAGCACCTCCAGGTTGTATTTTCTCATTTCTGCAGCAATTTGGAAGACTCTTCCGGTCTCCCACATTGTCCGGACATTCCATGTACCTATAAAAATTGTTGCTCTGGTTGTAAGAAGGTGCATCGGCCTCATGACTTCCGAATGAACTCGGCTTTCATCATGAGACATCATAATTATTCCTTCTACTCCCAGGGCAGAGTTTAAATGGTTTGAATGATTTTTTCTGGTTAGCGTTTTTTTAGCGAGTTGATTTTCTACGGGATGGGGTCGCTAACCCCATGCCCAAACCTCCTCCTTTACCCGGGCTTGGGACCGGCAGCAACCCCCAGAGGAGCTACAGGCGGAGTTCTCATTAATATTAAGAGACTTAATTAAATAAAACAATTTGAAGATTTAGTTACCATTAGTTCCCATATACAACTTTAATAAATTTCCCTTCACATTATATTTTACAATCAAATTATTCTCTATTTTATTGCTTAGAAAACGATTCAGAGTAAGGACAATAGAAGACATAGAGTTATGTAGATTTTTGAATAAACATAGATACGGTATGTATGTACTGATCCAATAAGTGAATCAAATAATTATTTTCAGTATGGGGTTGTGAAGATTGCTGAGTTTCAGTTGATATAATGAATAGACAAATGTTAGATTACCATTGAAAATTTGGAAACACTGGACGGTCGTTTCATCCTCGTATGGGACTCCTCAGTAGTGCGTATCCAAAATCCCTCTCGCAGGACTCGAATACAGGACTTTCGGTCTCGTGCGCAAACGCTCAACCTGTAGACCACTAAGCCGGCCGGCATCTAACAGTGTTAATGTCCAACTTCAACCAATCCACGATATTGCGCGACCGTCTACCATTGTCTTCAGTGAATAACTGCCTCTAAAACACGCAGTTGAACTCCACTGACCACGGCCGTCCAGTGCTCCCAGGTTTTCAATAGTGGTCTAACATTCATTCATTCATGGTATCAATTGAAGGGCTTTGAGTTGGAATCCTGCATGGAGGGTCGTGGATGTTCACTGATGAGGAGTCCCCTAATAGGACAAAACGGATGTCTAGTGCTTCTAATTTCCCATTAGTGATCTAACATTGGTCGGTTCACAATTTCAATAAAATTCACTTATCTCCTAAACCTCATGCTTAAAAGAATCAATACAAAAATCTTTAATAATTTAAATCGTCCATCTGCTAAAAAATTGTCACACGAAATTCCTTAATAAATAAAGTTTTTAAGAAACAATTGTTCACAATTCACTTAGAATTACTTGTTTGAATCTTCCCATTGATGTTTAGAACTGCAACTGGTCAGTCTCTTATTAGCGTATGTTCATACTGTATGTATTGTCTCAATATAGCCTTATTTCGCAAGCATTGTAAGCAAAGATGAATAGTGGCTAGCAGTGGAATCCAGGACGCGCATTTCGTCCTATTTGGGACTCATCAGCTGGATATACCTGTATCTCAGAGTTGATGTTCACTCTGTTACTCGAACCCAATACCTTTCGCTTCAAACGCCATAGTGTTATCCACTCAGCTACTGAGTCTTGATGGCCACTTGCTTGTGCAATAGGGTGAAGTTTAACGAGTCCCAAATAGGGACGAAACTCACATCCTGAATTCCACAGCTAGCCACTATCTATCTTTACTTTCAAATTCTTCACAATGTTTATATCAACAAATGAATTTATTTTCTTCTTTTTATGATTAATATAACAGAAATGTATAAAATCACACTTTCAATAAAAAGTAAACTATGATTATTATAAATTCACTTCGTATTACTTGTTTGGATCTTCCCATCGATTTTGTTAGGACTGCATCTGGTCAGTCTCTATTTGGCATATGTGCATACTGTGCGTATTGCCTCGATATACCTTAATTCACAAGCATGGTTAGCAGAGATGGATAGTGGCAGGTACATCCAGCTGACGAGTCCCAAATAGGACGAAACGCGCGTCCTGGATTCCACTGCTAGCCACTATCCATCTCTGCTAACTATGATTATTATAGTTATTATATGAAATAAAATTCATATTTTGTCTTTTATTTCGTTAAATATGATTTTTGGACAGTACAGTAATAAGAGAAAAGGGATAATTATTAATTTAAATGTAAACTTTAAGGAAAAACAAATTAAATATTCATAAACACCATAAATACATATTATAGATAATATGGATTATTGTTATTATTATTATTACCACCTTCACGTCCTTAAAAGTTTGTCACACCATTCATATGATTCTTATCAGAACCAGTATGTTGAATAGACCATTAATCATAACCGATCGACTATAGATAAACATAGATAAGGAAGTTAATTGACTGAAATACTAACTAGAAAAACATGTTAACCATCTACATACGTATTGAGTTGTTATGATTATTAGGTACATATATACATATATATAAGTTTACGACAGCTGATAAGATCATTATTTATAATGAAACAAATTTATTCACGAAAAGTTAATTTTTCTAAAACTTAACCACAGGATAAGCCTACACACAAACTTGGATTTAAGTAACAGGATGGATTTGACAGTAATCTTTATAAAATGTGTTTAACTGGGAAATGCAAGTTTGTACAAGTTTGAAATTTCAAAAGTTAGTTCAATCATAAATTCAGTTTAAACTATTCATTGTTAATATTAACCCTATTACTCGTAGTGTAAATATTCATATCACTTAGGGAGCTCCATCAGAATCAAGTTTCATGAGGCAGCATAATTTTTAAGAGCCATAACACAATGGAGAAAAAAATACATCATTGAAAGTAGTTTCAGAGTCAGCTCTATGTTAATTTGGTTTTAGATTCTAATATACTTTTTCGAAAGTAATATATTCATTTTTATCATATGATCCGTCTCCAAAATAAAGTGGAGCAAGTGGACGCGGCTTTTTCAGAATTTTCAAAAAAATGGACTGGAATCATGTTGTTCAAAAATTCGAACAAATATAATTGACGGGATAGTAGTGTGGGTACGAAAGGAATAAAAATATTGTTAGGATTCACCACAGATGGATTCTAGTTGGGGAAACCTTTGCAGATCAGCTAGCAATAGACTGCTATTTTATCGTAATGTGGGACTCCAGAACAGTGTTAATCAAGACCTGACCGAGGACTTGTTCCAAGGGGATTTTCTGAAGTTCGATTTACAAGTCATGACCTGTGGAGTTCGGACGCGTCTGAGGTGAAACAGTAGTTACTAACATCACTGGATAATCACTGTGCAATACCACTAATCTATTGAATATGAAAATGTGTATCATTGAATGCCAATCTAGTGGTCTAACGGTTAAACCCCCTCAAAGAGGCCGAGGTTCCTGGGTTCGACTGATGCTAGAGTCGTGGATAAACACAACTTAGCAATCCCAATACAAGGATGAACCAGCTGATAAACATTCCCTGGTAATCGACGGTATTCCAGTTGAAGTTGGTCAATGAGGAATACCGCCTACAAACTAAATAAATATCCAGAGGACCATTTCGTCGGTAACAGTAATGCTTAAAACTTAGGCACGTGTTTGTTTACTAAGACCAAATGTTTTTATTGAGAACTGACATTGAAACAGATAATGCCCGTAAACACCCCACCTTAAATTCATTTATTTGTATGGGCCTAGAAGATAGGGAATACAATTTGTCTTACACTTACTAAAAAAGATAATGATTCATATACAATATAACAATGGACTATATTAAAACAGAACAGAAACTAATGGTAATATTATTATAGACCAAAGTTATGTTTACGATTATATTGCATGACCGTAAAGTGAGTCATTATGAATACAACTATGTGAGCGTGAAGGTCATTAGAAAGAAAATAGGAAAACATAAATGATTCGTACATAAGATTGGTAGGGAAGTCCTGTAAATAAGCTTAATAATAAACATTATTTTTGCTCATACTTAATAAATGAATGGGAACAAACTCATAAATTCTGAGCTTCCAAGGATTTTATGCTCTAGGTTCACTGGATGATACAATTATGAACCTTTAATAAATTAATTTTCCCATCTAACTAGCCATCTTGAATAATAATTTATAAAGCGGTAGTGGGTTAATGTGGTCTTTCTACTCCTTTGACCTTCTGAAAATGAGGAGCTAACATTGTGTTTACAAACAGAAAGGGCCGAAGATAGAAGCCTATTTTTTGCTTTTATCAGTACTGTCCAACATGTCATTAATTGTTCTTTTTCCAGTCACTAGCACTTTAACATCCATACTTTGATTGAAGGCTACACGCGAACATAGGAGTTACTTTTTTCAAATAATGGACGGCTTTCTGGGGCTAATTTAATAATTGTGATTTTCCGCGTAACTGTTTTTATATAACTCTCTTACAAGTGCTCTTGTCATTACACTCCAAAGTATGATGGGTTTAAATATTTCTAATTGGAAATTGTAAATTATGGATGATGCTCCGTTTGAACTCAAGACAGGCTAAGTAACAGAATTAGGAAACCTGACTGGTCCTTGATACTTCATGGAAATATTTCACTAAATTCATCTATTTTCTGCAAGATTTCTATACAAACCATAAAATCTGATGACTAATTAAAGCATTTTTACTACTATTTTAGATTATCTGCAGTCCGTACTCTGATTAATATATCTAAAAATGTGTACAGTGAATCAAATATTAATAAAAACAATTTCTGTCTGCAAAATAGGTTACCATCATAAAACTGACATTGAAAAGAGATTGAATATTCCACAATAATTTATTACACAGTGTTTCAATGATCGATGAGGTATTATCGTTATTAAATTAGAAATCTCAACGACCAAACCAGTATTTAGTTAGGGTTCATCTATTATAAAGAGTTAGCGAAGCGGATATAATTAACATATTTAAAGTAATCAATAAATAGTGCGATTCCTCCTAAGTACCGGAGGCGAAACAGTTTGACGCCTTCGAATTCAACTCCATTCACATTACAAATATTATGTCAAGTCACTGACCAATATATCAGGGAGCAAAAGTTAAATCCTTCACTTGTTCATAATTATTCATACCGTCAAATAAATTCAAACTCATCTAAGGGACTAGTGAATTTCTATCCAACAAATCTGTTCTATCGTCAGAGTGATCAGAAGTAGCCCTGAAAGTTTATTACTGAATGACAAAACTTCTGATCTTCAAAGAACAATGAAATGACAGTTTGACAACTTTTTTCCCACCTAAATGCTCATATTATTCATTCATAATATCGAAGTTCCCAATTTTTGGATTTTGTAAGAAATTATTTAGTGACAATTACATTTGAATCATTAAAACAATATAATTGATACTTAAACATGTAAAGTTGTTAAGAACTCTTCAGAGAAATTAAAATAACTCATTTTATCATTAAATAGAAATAAAGAGAATTCAATGAAGAAAGCTTTTTTTTCTCGACGAAATCATTTACTTAAGCTGTACATTCGTATTGTTATTTGTATATTAAATATATCAGAAGGGTTTTTGTGGAAATTTTTAGTATTTGCATCGTTCAAGGCATGAGTCAATTGAAGCTAGACCACCATGGAAAACATGGAAGTACTGCTTGACGGACGTTTCGTTCTACTGTGGGACGCCTCAGCAGTGCGCATCCACGATCCCGCCTCGCGAGAGTTGGAGTTCAACAAGGTCTGTTGGGAGATATCAACTCACTGAAGACACTGGTGAATGGTTGCTCAGTTTAGTGGATTGGTTGAAGTTAGACATTAACAGCGTGGGATGCCGGCTCAGTGGTCTATCGGTTAAATGCTCGCGCGCGAGAGTGGTAGGTCCTGGGTTCGAATCCCGTGAGTTGGGATCGTGGATGCTCACTGCTGAGGAGTGCCCCAATAGGACGAAACGGCCGTCAAGCAGTGCTTCCAGGGTTTTCCAATGGGGGTGATCTAGCTTCAATTGACTGATGCTTTCAACTATGCAAATATTAAATATATGCCTGTTTTCGTTTTTCTTTATATTTATCCGTCAAGTAGACAATCATCTTTCATAATTCTGATCCGTAAACAATATTTATCCTTATATTCTTCTATTACCCCTTGATTATTGCTTAACCTCATTTGATAATATAAGAGTCTCGAATCACTTTATGACGCAAGTTTTTCCATCCTTCTACAGATATATATTTACCGTGCGACTAAAAATACGAATGTACAACTTAGGTGAATGGTTTCGTCGAAAAGAAAATTTTCTTCGTTTAATTCATTTTATTTTATTGAGAACTGTCACATTTTTACTGTATGAAAACTGATAGTTTTTTTAAATCTGACTATATATTAGTGAATTTCAGATACTAACCATAGCTTTAGGAAAATTCATACAAATTATTAATTGACAGATAATAAAATCCATACTAAAGTATTGATTAAGGAACGTGTTACTTTTTAATTATCTTTAATTTACTCAAGTTAAGTCTTGGTGTAGAACTACCATAGTATATCTTTCCAATATTTCTATGAAAAATGTCAAAATTTATAGCATATCTAGCTTCATTCTAGCATTCGTCAACACGTTGTACCTGTAATCTTCATGCTTCCTATGAGATTCTGACCTACATCATTCAACGTCACTGTCTTAGTTATGACTGGTGACATCCCAAATCTTGGTACTTTGTGACGTTGTTCGTAAGCTTTCACGGACCGTAAGAGAATAACATCGAGTGTCATAAAACATGAAACCAGTGTTCTCTTTTGAATGGCTCCAATTATCGAATATGAAGATATAGTTTACACGATATCGAGTCACTTAAACTAGTGATTACATTGCAATTCTCTGGATAAAATTGGATCCGAACTAAGAAATACACAAATTTCAAATTGTTTGCTGAGTATTGGTTACGTACTATTAAACATTTGACATAAATATTGACTATATGACTGATTCGCTTACCCTCGATCGAAAATATGTATCTGTTATGTCCTAAAGAAGAATGAATGAGTGGTAACTGCTAGGAATTATTTATGGACTATCATTTCATTTGACCAGTTGTCTATTGCGATATGATTTACCATTCTCAACTAATTTCCGATTTATTAGCTATTTGGCTGGTCCTCCCGGTCTCGCACATTGTCTGGACATTTCATGAGCTTATTTTAGTTGTTACTCTGGTTATCAGGAGGTGCGCCGGTCCCGTGATTTCCAAAGAGCCTCGGCTTTCACTACCAGGCGTCATAGTTCTTCTGAATGAAGATTCTTCAACTTGGAGAATAGGGTTTAAGTAGTTTAATTTGTTTCTTCTAGTTAGCGTCTTTTTAGCAAGGTTGTTTTCTATGGGATGGGGTCGGTGACCTGATGCTGAACCATCTTCCTTTACCCGGGCTTGGGAGTGGCAGTAACCTTAGAAGAGCTACGGTCGGAGTTAGTTTTGAATAATACCAGCAAAGAAATACATACCACTCCTAATACATATTAATCTCCCAATTTCATTAAATATACCTGGATAGCAATGAAATTCTTTTTAAATGAGTCAGTAAACACTTGTAAAATGTTCATAAATTAGAAGAATAAAATATGGAAGTTGAATTGGCTTTACTGGTTTCAACATCAGTATTTCTTTTGTAATGAACTGATTCCTTAAACAGACGTTTTGTTGATCATCGTCTTACTAATTCTGGAGCGTAAATTTTTGATGAACAGATGAGGTTCATTCGCTAAATCAAAACCATTTGAAAACCCTTCATTTCATGATGTTTTCATCTGTTGTGTAGCAAAATTAAGTCCTTAAATATCACATCTCAACTAAAAGATTTTATTTGAAGTTGAATTATTGAAGGTTAAAAAGTTCATAAGATTTACGACTGACTAGTAATCTGTTCTCTTGATTTCTTTACGTTTTACCATCCTATAGCGTTTCTTCAGGATTGGGTTTACAAACAAATCAAAAAAGCAAAAGGCAGACTTACTTAGTAACGAAATATCCCCATTTGATGCACTAAGAAATGTTTCGGATAAACACTCACATTTCGTCAAGTATCTTGCTTTAGAAGGTTCAGTCGATCAAAAGTAAGTGTTTAAACTGCTTATACTTCGTTTATGATCCTTGCATGAACACATATTTGGAGAAACTATTATTAGGAACATATCAATACTGATTCCTTCGTGATGATACCACAGGTGTTTTTAAATAGGATACTGACGAGTTCAATACACTAAGAAATAGTAAAATTTCAAGCAGTTTTTAAAAAATTCAATTAATTATTGACTTTTTGACTGTTGTTTGATGCTTGGAAGACATTAGCCAACTGGAAATAAAAACAATCCAAGCTCCGTTCATAGAAAAATACATAAGCTTTATCATTCTTCACAAACGTTATCTGAAAAAAATGTTAGTTGAGTTGTAATGAATAGTGGATAACATAATCGACTAGTGTGTCAAGATTAGCGGTACCACAATTGACAATAATGATCCCAATGTTAACAATATACTTGATCGTTTCCTGTGATTTAAGACCTACACAACAAACTTCCAGGCGAATTTAATTTACAATAGTTCAACGAAGCTTTAAAACATAATGTTTTACTAAATTTGTTGCAAATTCATAACTTCATTAGTAATTGGAACTCATAAATGAATGTGAATTATGATCCGACTTCGTAGTTAAAATTCGGATTCAATGAAGATTTCAGATGTTTAACGATCCTTAAAACAATTTTAATCAAATGTTAATATACCCTTTAATCACAGATTAAATCAGTCAGTCAGCTACAACGTAGGACCAGGCACGTATATACATCGGTCCAAGTTGTCATACCTCGTTAGCATAACAACATGAACACCGGATTCATAGAAGTAGTTAATTTAGTGGTGGCAGTATATAAAAGATAGGTTGTTTATAAGGATATAGTATAGGAAGGAAGAACGTTATGAAGCAATTTTAATCTTAAGGTTTAAGGGAAGACAAAGAGTGTATACATCTACACCATTGTGATCGATTCTGAGCCATGTCACCCAGAGTCTCCAACCATTGGTTACGATGGTTACGCGGACCCCAACCAGGTAATCTGCATCTACCAACATGGCTCAGATTAAATACATTGGCACTATACAGAATTTATATAAAAGTTTGTAATTAGGTTATATCTAGGTATGTATTTAAATTAATGTGTCATAATTTTCAAATCCAAACAAGAATGACATACAGTTATGTTGGACGAAATAAAAACCTCTAGAATTGTTTGATTCACTTTAAACTATAATAGGAATACTGATTAAACAAATCATTATTTCTTTCTCTCACAGCATAATTCTTATGATTCAATAACCGAGCTTTGGATATTATGTGACAAAAACTTGGACATACCGATCCTAGTAACAAAGTTTCAATAATATGAGAATTAATGTCAGAAGGGATTTTTGGTGGATATTATAGTAATTTTAATAGTTGAGATCATGAGTCAATTGAAGCTAGACCACCATGAAAAACCTGGAGGCACTCGACGGCCGTTTTGCCCTATTGTGGGACTCCTCAACAGTACGCATCCATGATCCCACCTCGCGAGATTCGAACCTTTAATTGATACTAGCCAATAACTTTAAAGCCCACAGGACACTGAAAGAGTAATCTTAAAACTACTAATCTTACATCAGTTACGAACAACTTATTTATGGAACTTTAGTCGACATTTTAACAAGGGCATTTCTATGAAAATTTTGACATAAAAATAGTAAGATGACAAGTATTGTGTTCATCGAATTTATACTACTCAGTGCATCTTGACTTTTTATTTTGTTGATATTTTTGTGAAGCTTAACCTACCTTCCATCAACGGTCAAAATGAGTTTGCAATGGCCTGAACAAGAAAAATCAGATATATTTGATTCCAATGAAACGAAATATTCAACAGTGTGTTCGAAGGAATGCGATAATCCTGAAGAAAGTAGCTACAAGAATGACATCTCTACTAATGTGATGATTCGACCACCTAAATGTGGACAGAGAAGTTCTAGTGTTACACCATCAGATAGGTTTTCAGAAACATCCAGTGACAGAAACATAGAATCTTCTTCAACATGCGAAAAAGTATATCCATCAACTCCTGTTGCCTCAAAATCTACCGTGCTTCTTCGTCGCCCAAGAACTCCCACGTTAGGAAGAGCTGCTTTATTTGTTCGTGCATCATATATGGGTGTGGATAAGTCAGGAACATCAACTAGTTTATCATTTTCCAAACAAAATACAAAACGAGATACTGTGTTATCAAATGATTCTCATTTCAGTGACTTTCCGAATTTATCCAGTGCACAACCAGGTTTTATTAGTCGTAGTTCAAGTTTAAATTCTGAACTCAGGGAATTCAATCAAAATACACAGCAAAGGTAAAATTCAAATACTTATTTAACTGTTGAAATCATTACTAACAGGAGACAATAAGGTTATGCATTTTTGAAGCATTTCAAAGTATTCCTAAAGTATTTGTGTTTAGACTTTCATTCCAACTGAATCTGGTAGTTGTGTTTTTAATTTTTTTTTCGTTTAGCAGCTCCTCTTCTAGGTTTCCTTGGTGTACACATCCACTGGTCTACACTACGATTCCCGTCAATAGGAAACGTAGGATCGATATATTTCTATTGATTATTATATGTGTTTAAACATCATTTGAAAATCCTCATTTGAAATTATACGGATTCATTATTAAAATGGCTAGTACATATCGATTGTAAAACATCTTAAAGTAATCAATAACTGCTGAAATCAATTAATTTCATGGAATCTTTCACGGTTTCTCAACGAAAAACTGCTAACATTCTTATCAAAAAGGTTCTTATTATTTTGCATATATGGATCAAATGATTGATAGTATCCACTTGTCTTCACATTACTATTCTAAATTCTTATATCATATGGTATATAACGTATGTTTCGAAAAAAAATTATGATAAAACTAAATCGTTGTTGTATAAGTTTATCAATCAAAACTTATTGGATTATACATTTGATATTGATACAGAGAATGATGTCAAAAGGAAGTCTAATTAAAGCCAAACTTTAAATATAAGATGTATTGTATATGGAACGATATCTAACTGATCTTATTGAGTGATCCCATTGATAATTGTTAGAATTGTATAAAAATACTTGATCGTGATTTTACTCAGTATGACTTTTGTTCAATATTATTTTGATTTTTAAATCAGTATTATAATTAATCAATATAATATTCGCTTTATTTCAATGTAATTCTGAAGTGCTAACAATAACCAAGTTCTTTTTTCAATTCACTTGTTGGCTGTTGTTCTGTACTGTCATTTTAATAACAGAAATGGTGTTATTGATAGTTGAGTACACTGACTGATAACTTAGATTGCTTACACTGAATTAAAAATTTAGATGTATTGGTGAACTGATATCTTAGAAATGTTTTATAAATTAAACCTAAGAATTCTTTGATTAGAAGACTAATTTTAATGTAAATGGTTCACTGATTCAAAAAAAACCCATCCAAACTAGTCATTAGCCTAGATCCAGTAGCAGCTCACAATTACATTGGCTTGAATACGGCATTTAGGTTTACCTAATTATCTTGATTTCCTGAAAAATATCTGGATATTACCTGAAGATGGAAAATAACTTCAGTTAGGTAAATTCCGTAAACGTAAATTTTAATATACAGGTCTCAATCCGATTGTAATGTAGTCAACAATAATAATTTATAGGAACTTTCCTTTCAAATTACACTAGTGTCCTTTAAAGTGGGTTAAGTTTTTGATTTATTAATTATTAGCAGCAAATTTTATAACGTGACTAAAATAAGATCCAAAAAATCAGACTTGTTAAGACAATTTTTTATCTAATACATTTTTAAAATCAATTTCTTGAAAATTACTGGTTTATATATAATTCGAGTTGGTTGTTCTGAACATTTACTGAATTCACTTGGTGTTGTTTGTTTGTATCTTCCCATTGTTGTTTGGGACTACAATTGATCAGTCTCTTTGTTGGCATATGTGCATCCTGTGCAGATTGCCTCTATATTGTCTTAAGTCACAAGCTTTATAAGCAAAGATGGATGGTGGCTAGCAGTAGAATCCAGAACACGCATTTCGTCCTATTTGGGATTCTTCAGCTGGATGTAACTGCATCTCAGAGTTGATGTTCACTTTGGGACTCGAACCAAGTACCACTGCTAGCCACCATCCATCTTCGCTTTTTTACTGAATTGTTTTATGGTTATGAGCTGATAAATTTACTGAGAACCTTTCTCTCACATTAGTAGTATTTATTTTATTTAAATTTACTTAAGAGATTACTGGAACATATTCGAGTTCACTGAGTAAGATTATTTTATGACTCAAATCGTATATTTTCTATTTAAGACCACTATGAAGAAAGAACTCGGGGTCTTCCCGTTAATAAATTTTCTTCATTTCCAATGAGATTTTAATCGGTGTTTATCAGCAAACTCGTTTGAAGTGTAACGCTTAGTTAAAGTGATGTTTAATTGATTCTTTGATTTCAAGTTTACGATACAAAAAAGAACAATAAGCAACTGCAATCAGTCACTTAACGGTTTTAACTAGTTATACTTTCGGTGACATACAAGAACATATGAAAATTTTTGGTTTTAAGCTAATCTGAAAACTGATTACCAGTGATACTAACTTCTTAAAGAACTTCAGGATTCACAGAACTTCAAGCTGTTCGAGATACGAACTAGTACGTTAAAATTAAATTAAAGTTGTACATCAAAGTATGTCGTAAGTTTAGTACCCTCAGTTATAAATATTTTTGAGATTTTTTGAGATTTTTGACTTGTAGTGGATCTTATAATTGAAAACATCAACAAACTGTATTCTGTCGAGGAATTTAAGAATAATATGCAACAGATTTTCATATATACTATGGAACATTCTTTTTTCATCAGACCAAAATCTATTTGACATTGAATAATATCGTTAGTCTGCTTATAATATCAGTAGACTAAATTTATATTATATTTATATTTATTTTATTTAACATACAGTTTTCACCGATCATCTGTTAAAAACAACTCATCACAAACTAATTTACAACCATTCAATTTGAATGGATGTCAATATGAAACAAGAATTCCAAAAGCTACATCGACTAGGCATAATTGTCATGCTTATGATACTGTTCCGTTGGATAAACTTGAATGTCTGAAATTAATTCCTTCAGTACAAATGTTGAGTAAAAGTTCTGAAGTAAATTCAGAATTATCAAATTTAACATTAATCAAATCATCTGATTATGTACCAACTACAATTTCTTTTTTACATGGAGACCAAAAACAAGAACTACATACTAGTGAATATAACACTGAAAAAAATCAAACTCAAGTGATAGAAAATAATATTTTGAAAGATACAAGAAATTCTGTTGATATGTTGGTTACATCATCTTCAGAAACTGAAGTATCAGTTCTGAATCACAAACACTCAAAAAACTGTGAATCTAACCGTACTTCGGAAATATCTAATCTCCAGCTTAATCCACAATCCTTTTCAAAAAATCGTAGCATTAGTTCAAATTCTCGTAAATCACTTGAAATCCCGAAAGCTTCAGTGAAACCTATAAGACAGAGACCTGTCAAGGTAAGTTAACGAAAATTAAATTATCACTTTATTATTTATGTAAGTACAACATTTCAGAAAAATAGAAATTGGAATAATAATTTTGAAAATATACGGAAAACCGAAATAGGTCCCTGTTTATATTATTAGTTGGCAAGGTTTCAGTTGTGAACAAATAAAAGATCCTGAGTTTTTAATTAATAGACAAAAATATTTGATCAGCGGTTTACGTTATGGCTTCAACGGAAATCATAAGATTTGAAAGTCATGGCAGCGATGTAGTCTATGAGCGTCACTATGAAAACTCGAATAAATTAATAGATTATGACAGTGAATAATTGTAGGATCGAAGACTTCAAGTAGCTTCAAACTGACTGAGGTTTTATAAATAATCCGACAACAACAAATGATCCTTAAAATCGCAGTTAAATTGTAGATAATCTATGTAATGAAGTGATTATTACACAAGATTTTTCTAAGTATTAGCTCTACCATTCCAATAAATGGAAATACCTCGTCTTAGGTTTGAAAGCAGCAACTCCTATGAAAGTACTATACATAGAATTCAGAAAATGTAATTCATATTACTGACATCTGAACTACAGAAATTTAGAATGTTCTCACCTCAGCTGAATATAAAATTATTGTACCTCTATACAAGAGTGAATCTACCCGAAACGGAACCGTGGTTAAAAAAATTTAAAAAACATACAAGTAATACGAGTTTTGTAACCAGTGATATATAAAAGTTGGTTTCATTTTTATCTGTCAAATGTAAACTAGCGCCTTAAAAGTGGTCCACATCTATAGCTAGTTATCTCTACTTGTGATGCATAAACTAAAAAAAGTATTTTTGATATCAAGACAAATATCAATGGCTGTAGAAAAATCTTTTTACATAAGACTATCATAGTATTTAAACACAAGTAGACTTAACTAACATTTTATCTACAGTGCAGTTAATTTTCTTCTATTCATGACGATTATCTACCATACCAATATTCTCACTGAATATCCAAGTTTCATGAGATTATGTTAAAGTGTGTATTTAAGTATACTATTCGTCAAAAACTACGGAAGTATCGATAATAATTTTACTTTCAAATAAAATTACTATTTGATTTTATCAAAACATGAAAGGAAATAAATTTGTTTGAAACTAAATTATGATCAGAATTGGGTTTGTGGAGATTGTAGTAATTCCACTAGTTGAAGTCATAAGTCGATGTAAGCTAGAGCACCGTTGAAAACCTGGAAGCAGTGAACGGCCTTTTCGTCCTACTATGGGACTCCTTGATAGTGCGCGTCCATGATCCCGCATGTGGGACTCGAACCCAGGACTTTCAACCTCGCATGCGAACGCTTAACTTGTAGACCACTGAGTAGGCCGGCATCCAATGGTGTTCATGTCTAACTTCCACCGATCCATGAATGGCTGCGTAACCATTCATCCATTGTCTGAGGTAGATACCTGTCTCTGAAACTAAATTGTCGTACTAATTCTTCCAAGTTAATCAATGCCATGTAATCATGTGTTCAAATAATTAAAGGCTTTAAGAATTATTTGATGGATTATTTTTACTAATGAATACTTGCATAAATATAATTTCCCTCGGTCATTTACCTGTCATCCGATAACAGAAATGTACAGTCAGTTCATTTTGAGTTATTATTAAATCGATTGACTAAATTGCATGGTATTTTTTGAGAAACAGTGTTTAGTTATATATATGGTTCAAGTAAGCTTGATCAGCTTTCACTTCAAGAAGTCAAATACTATAATCAAAAATATTCATTCATTAAGTCACTAAAATTTATTCAAGTATCATGTTTCTGTATTTCCAGACTATCATTGGAACAGAATTACCAACTTCACCAAGATCTCGTAGTTCACAAAAATCAAATAATCCATTTTATTCAAAACCAAATAAAAATTTAACGAAAAAATTCTGTGAATCAATTAGCAACGTTGAAACCAATATCGAAATACCTTTTCCTAACAATAACTCAGAATATAATGAACAGTTTCAAAATGAAAAATCGATCAGTCATTCAGTTAACATTGGATCATTTGTGTAAGTTTCAAATAATCATGTTACTTTATAATATAAATATATAACTATAGTAATCTGATAATGTTTAAATAGATGTTAAAAATGTGGGAATTGTATTTACTTTTTGAGTGACCTAACACTTTTCACATTCTATGCTTGCTTACTATCCATCACTTGAAAAAACACCTTACTAAGATTTCAAAATCTATAAAATGAATATTAGATAGTAACAATTTTAAGGATTTCTGTTTTCGTTTATGGTATAATTGATTCATTTATTTCCTGATAAGGTGATTAGTACTTGCTAATTACAATGGACTTTTGTTGTTCAAATTCTATGTAGATATTTCTTCAAGTTTTGATGAATAATGTTTCTGAAATAGCTCATATAATGTTGAGGATTCAGTGACACTATATGTTCGATGATAGAACGATACATATTTTATTGCAGAGTAAAGTTTGTGGACAAACTTCGGGTTTGTCGTTCAGAAGGACGATGAAAGCTCCACGACCAAACCATCCAGCTCAGAGAACAAACCTACATCAAAATCACCCACCTGAGCTACAAATCTTCTCCACCATCTCAAAATCATACGAGAGTAAAGTTTGAAATTTTCCTTATAGTTAGTTTGAAAGCATTAAAGATATTTATGAACATTGAAGCATTTCTACGATTGTTGAATGCAGTTAATAGTTACTATCAATCGGATGTAATAATACAAAATTAAATCAATAAACCACGTGTAGAATATTAAAACGACATTATGATGTAACATGGAACAGATAACAAATTTGTCCTTATGTGACGTAACAGATTGCAAAAAATATTTTTGAATTTTAGACATATCAACAAACATACGGTTGGTGACTGATGATCAACAGACTGAAAATAAAAAAGCATATTCACTTAAGTAGAAATTAATTTAATTGCTTCCGAAAATCTGTCAAAATGTTGTACAATGAAATTGATCAGTTTTTCGCTCTATACTTTATTGAAAGTTGAAATCACAATTATATCCAGCAAGTTGATTTTAAAAGCTTTCTGACGACTGTTAAAATTGCCTAACTTTAAATTATATGCATTAGGATATCAAATCACAGATCATGTCGGCAACAAATTAAACCTGATTACTATAAGTATATCCATACGGTAGACTAGTCTATATGATATGGATCATTCTTTAGTAAACGATTACTTTTTCTGATAAAATAACTGTGACTTGATATTTTCCATATTACTGATGGTAATTTATCTTCTAAAAGCAATAATTTACAATGAAATTGTTGTAATCATCCAGCTCTTACTTGAAAAATTTCCATATAACGGCTTCCGGATAGATTCACTGTTGAAAAATAATGTGGTTCATAATTGTGCCGTGGTCAACAGTTAAAGTTCAAAATTTTTACTTCAGTCATAACAACATTCTAACTGGAATTCTTCATAATTATTAGTGTTTTTTATGCACTATAAAAATAGTCTAGTTTGTCAAATTATTCTGACAGTTAATTAATATTCACTGAGGACAAAAGCAATTTTTAATATGGTTACAGAAGTGACTCATTATTTTTAATGATTAGTCTAGTTTTCTGTAAAAGAATTAAATTTTAATATTTGTAACGTGTATTTATGTACACTCTAATAATCTCTATGTCAACAAGTACTATTCAAAGTATTTAGGTTTAAATTAACCAGAATAGAAAAAAACGTAAATTTCGGGGATTTTAATAGGGAGAACTTCAATGTCTGTGAAGTACTTTATTCCTTTGATATCGTTGATTTGCAGGGAAACAAAGTTAAAATTTAGAGATGGATGGTGGCTAGAAGGAGAGTCCAGGACGTACTTTTCGTCCTATATAGGATTCGTCATCTGGATTTATCTGCGCCCCAGAGTTGATGTCAACTTCGGTACTCAGTCCCAGTGACATTCGATTCAAACGTGAGTCTCAGAGTATTCACTAACTCTCGGGTGAAGGTATATCCATCTGGCGAGTCCCAAGTAGGACGAAACGCGCTCCATGGATTCCACTCCTAGCCCTTATCCGTTTCTGCTCAGAATGCTTGTGACTCAAGGCAATATCAAGGTAATCTGCACAGGACATACGTTTGCTAATAAGAGGCTGATCAATTACATTCCAAAACATAAACGGGAAAATTCAGACGACCAATAGAAAAATGAATTAAAAGTGACTTACGATAAAAATTTCAAATGTTTTCCCTATTTATTGTTGTGTTCGGTTTTAATTATTTGTATGACAGAGAACATAGATGATTGGGTCTAAGATTAAAGACTGTTGCATTATGGCATAGGAATTAGGTTATTTTATCGGATCAACAGTAAAACACCATCAACTTTATATAACGACTTACACAATTTGTTGTTCATATTCATCTGCCTTTTTGTATGAAGCAGTATAAAGCTTTTCGATAACATATATGCCTACTATTTATTAAATAAGTAGTTCGAATTATAAAAATAATGTTTTCACACAACCTGAGTAGAGTTATGAGAATATGGTTAACTGATGGGTTTATACCGTGTCTAGATCATTCTCACTTCATGATTCAGAGACCTACACTCAGAAATCATGTGAAGCTAACAAGATCACTGTTAAATAGTGAAAACTGTCTGGTACTTTGAGAGTACCTACAGTTTTTCAGATGTTATATAGCAATGAACGATATTCCAAATGATTATCTTCACCAAGAAAACTAGAGCCAAAATATTTTAACTAATTGAGACATTCATTATGAAAAGTAAATAGTCATGGTTTAACAAGTGTAGTATTGTCACTAGTAGCTGTTGAAAATAAGATATTTCATAAATCTGTCAAAATGTTCATACCTTATTTAGAATTGTATATAGCTGAAATCATGAGTCATCTCAATCCGACCAGCCGTTCTATGAAAATCGTTGTATCTCCGAAACCACTGGACGGATTTTTATGATGTTTGTTTCAGATTATGTTGCGAGAGTGTGCGCGTTAATATAAAACAAGAATCATCTGAATCCGACCAGCCGTTCTATGAAAATCGTTGTATCTCCGAAACCACTGGACGGATTTTTATGATGTTTGTTTCAGATTATTTGCGAGAGTGTGCGCGTTAATATAAAACAAGAATCATCTGAATCCGAACAGCCGTTCTATGAAAATCGTTGTATCTCCGAAACCACTGGACGGATTTTTATGATGTTTGTTTCAGATAATGTGCGAGAGTGTGCGCGTTAATAT
>NC_031495.1:41989737-42017570 GCF_000237925.1 Schistosoma mansoni | reverse complement strand
TTGTTCAGGCCGTCTCAGAGAACTCATTCTGCGCAGGCCTCCAACGGTCGAGGATGAGAAGCGAGATGGCGCGCCTGAAGAGGGTGACGAAGTAGGCTGACGATGAGAAACAGGAGAAATGGTGAAGGCACTTCAAGGTTCTCAGTGCATCGTTATTTCTTGAAATCGCGGTCTCACGTTCATACACATCAGTTGTCCGCCCGAGTGCACTGCGCGGCTCATGATTTCAACTATATAAAATTACTAAAATCTCCACAAAACCCCCTTCTGATTATCTACAATTACGTATTCGCTCGGAGATATTACTGCACTGAAATAGTGATAATCGCATTAGGAAATTATGATATTGTTATTCATTTGCTTTTTAATACATATGTGTTTTATATTGTTTTGACTAAGTTTATAGATAAAAATGTTATTCATTTTAGAGTTTGAAAGCTATTGATTACTTTACATTTACGAACAAGATAAAAAAATAATTCTTGTCAAATAGTCAAAGATCATGAATTACATCAGTTTTCATTAACAAATACATGTGATGAACTAAGTAGAATAGCATAATAAAGTTGACACTTCAAATAACTTTTATCAGGTTTTAATTCATAGGCTCATATAAGGCCTATATATAACAATCGACAAACAATAGCCATCAACTTTAGTCCCAAAATTAGTTAATCAAAAAATTAACAGAATAACATGAATTTTGTTATTTCGTTAATTCTCATCCGTTGTTTAGTGCATACAAACAATGTTAATTACTCAATAAATAGGAATAATATATTTGTAAAATCTCAGCGAATGAATTTGAAGTAATCTTCCTTGAAAAAGCTTGGACCAGATTGCCAGGCGAAACGTTGGATTTACTTCAAATTCATTCCCTAAGATTTTACAAATATATTATTCCTATTTAATGTCTTACATCAACTCGGCGCCCAAATACTGTGAAACTATTCGCTCTAATTTAGACGAAAATTCTTATAAGTGTTAATAATTATTTGAAATCAAAATGATATGCACATTTCAAATTAGATTATCGGAAAAATTTTCATTCATGAAGATAACTAAAAATGACCCAGAAGTATTGAGTAATTAAAAGAGATGTGTGTGAGTCTGAAAAATTCTGTACGTTAGATAATGTGAATATTCCGGAAAAAAACAGGTTACTAAAAAAATTTCCCTGTCATTTGTGTAATAAATCACCACTTTACATCACAAGTTGAAAGCGCTATTTCACAAGCGTTATAGCAGTTGGTAACTGTAAATACATTTAAAAAGGGCCTAAAATTCTGTTATCCTACCTTAAGATGCTCACTGGCAACTCAGTAAGAATATTTTTCCATACATAGTATTTAAGTTATATTTTATTGCATGATAAAAATTAAATCGAGTTGCTTATTGTATCTTCATCAGTCTGATCAAAATAAACATTTTTTGATGAGATATAAAAAATTGGCATCAACAACCTTGACCTTTAAAATAAACAAAATTATAAATAAATTAATACAAGTTAGCCTAACCTAAATGAATAGGCTGGAAACTTGATCGTGTAAATAACTCTCCTAATTCACCAGTCGAAATGACCGCTATCTTATGATGACAGGGAACGTGATCATACTGACTGTAAATCAATTCGAGAAAAAACAAAGAATTCATTATCCAATAAAAAGTTAGGCTAGAAAAAGTTAGAAAATCATATTTTTTAAGTGAATCTCTACTCTTGTTTTAGGTTAGTTATCAAAAACTTATTTTAAAAACTAATCCGGAAATCACTGTTACATTGTTTTTTTCATAGCATTATAATTAAATAGCTCTTTATACAAAGTTTTACTTCATCAATATAACCTATCCTACTCTCTAAAACTACGTTTGAATTATTCAAGTAGTTAGCAATACTTGTGACAAATTGTTTTGTCACTATCACTTCATATTGCTGTTTTTTGAAGGATGGACTATTTAAATGAAATAATTTTTTTGCCATCGAATCAACGGATGTT
The DNA here is from genome assembly GCF_000237925.1 of Schistosoma mansoni. NCBI lineage: Eukaryota > Metazoa > Platyhelminthes > Trematoda > Strigeidida > Schistosomatidae > Schistosoma > Schistosoma mansoni. The sequence continues at coordinate 42,015,576 of NC_031495.1, read as the reverse complement.
AATTATCAGTTAAATGAAAATATCATATCACTTGTGGGAAATTGATTGATGATGGACAAATAACGAATTAGTTATGATGATTGTACTAGGAATGAACAAGTCTTAATATAAAATAAAGAAAAAAACTTGAATAATATCAGAAGGGGTTTTGTGGATATTGTAGTAATTTTAATAATTGAGATCATGAACCAATCGAAGCTAGACCACCATGGAAAACCTGGAAGCACTGGACGGCTGGCTCAGTGGTCTATAGGTTAAGAGCTCGAGCGCGAAACTGATAGGTCCTGGGTTCGAATCTCGCGAGGCGGGATCGTGGATGCGCACTGTTGAGGAGTCCTACAGTGGGACGAAACGGCCTTCTAGTGCTTCCAGGTTTTCCATGGTGGTCTAGCTTCAATTGATTCATGACCTCAACTATTAAAATAAAAACTTGATTTGATTTTCGATTTCCCATGAGCATGAAAAGATAATAAATTTTATTTAATACATAATATGTAAACGAAAATTAAATAATAAACATCAATCCTTGGTAAATTATAAGGATAGAAGTATAATTTGCAAAGTTGTGTTACATAGTACGTATGTTTAGTGTACACTAAAGTAAATAATTTTTATATTTATTTTCATAAGTTTTTAATAGTTGAATTCATGAGTCGATGTAAGCTAGACCACCATTGAAAGCCCTGAAGTTAAATATTAACATCGTTGGATGCCAACTCAGTGGTCTACAGGTTAAGCATTCACGCATGAGAGCGAGGGTCCTGGGTTCAAGTCTCACATGTGGGATCGTGGATGCGCACTGCTGAAGAAGATATGACCATCCACTGCTTCCACGTTTCCAGTGGTGGTCTAGCTTAGATCAACTCATGCATTCATCTATTTATTTACTGCAATCTTCACAAGCCCTCATTCTAATAGTTTCATAAGTATCAATCATTTGTACTTTCTTAATGAAATATCACATTTAAAAAACGAGTACATCTGAAATAGGTTTTATTATTAGTTTTTTCTATCATTTAATGTAAAAAAAATACATATATGAGTGCATGTTGAAACATGGAATGTGCCATCTAATAAAGAAAATTTTATTTATGTCACAATCAACTCTTGATGAGTCATATTTACGTGTCATTATCAGTAGTTGTCTGATATTAAATTTCCCATAACTTGTCGATGAACTGCCACGCCTTAATTCATTATTTAAGACAACAATTTAGAATGCAATCATTTTGATTAGAAAATTGTATGACTGAAAAGTACTTTTCAATGAAATACATTTCATGATTATTTTCATGAGAAGTATATAATTTGCCTATCTAATATAATCGGTGACAAGAAAGTGATAAGTGGTACATGAGCTATTATTGATAGAATCCACACAGAGTTACTCTACTCATGTGTCACCATCCAACTAATAAATAAATTTAGTAGTTCCCTAAAGTGGTTTTACCAAGAGTTTACATAATTTTCACGATGAAGCGATATCGGCTGGATCATTTTATTTCAAATCAGTTGCTCAGTATCCTGTGGTTGTAGTCAAGCACTGACATTGTTTCTTACTAAACGTCATGATGGACTCAACTCATCAATCAGTTTTGTAGTAGTTCACTGAAGTGGTTTGCTTGTAACCAATTCAGAAATATCATCTCAGTTTACTAAAATCAATAGTAGCTGTTGGTCGACGTTTTTGATGATGTTTTTGTAACTCTGAAATCGTTTCCGAGGTGATGTTTCCCTATTTTGCTAATTATCGATGACTGAAAAGATTTTTCTCGTAGATATTACACTTAGAAAAGCCTAATGAGAAGGTAAGATGTGATGAAGTGGATTCACAAGATGGTAGATAGGCCTCAAATATTTCAAAACAAAGCACTAGTTAACTTCGAAAGTATAAGATTACGAAAATCGAAGAGGAGAGAACAAGAACAGAGAGTGATTGGTGAGGAAATGAAGAAACAATAAATTCTGAGACTATTGATTAACATTTTGCAAATGAAGTATTTACTGTATGTTTCTCAGATTTTACTAAGATTTTCTCCACTTATGTTCCCGTTCGCTATATAATCAGTTTAGTTGAATAATATAGACTCACAAGTGAATAAGTAGATCTTTGAAAGATATTCACTATCTATAGATTTACCTTTAACAAGAAACATAAAAATTATTCAATCTATCTGAAAAACAAGTATCTTTACCATTCATACATAACAGGAAGACAATGAATTATATTGGAACATAGCGAATGAAATTATCATCATTAGGTGTATGAATAAGTGTGGTAGATTTTTTAAGCCACTTTAGATTTGATCTGATACCAGTAAAATCAATAATTTTTTCTCAAAAAAATGTCCTATGCATTAAAATCTAGGGTTAAGAACCATTGTTTCACTGTAAGAAAATATTATTCAATCAGTACTTAAGAAGAATTCACTGATAGCCTTTAGTTATAATCCAGTTTAATGTAGATAACTAATTATTTATTTGTTACTAATTATACACTTAATTTTATCGTCAATTACTTTAAATCCAAATATGGTTCATGAGTTTTAGCATTAAAATTAAGGTTTTCTACTTGTCCATCTTTAATTTCAACAAAAAGTACTAATCAATTGGATAGTCTTATTCAGTTTTATCAGAGGGGGCTTTGTGGAGATTTTTAGTAATTTTATAGTTGAAATCATGAGTCAATTGAAGCTAGACCACCATGGAAAGCCTGAAAGCACTGGACGGCCGTTTCGTCCTATTGTGTGACTCCTCGGCAGTGCGCATCCACGATTCCGCCTCGCGAGATTCAAACCTAGGACCTACCAGTCTCACGCGCGAGCGACTAACCTCTAGAACCGCTGAGCTGGCATCCAGAGGTGTTAATGTCTAACTTCGACCAATCCATGAAATTGCGCGACCGTCCACCATTGTCTTCAGTAAGCTACTGTCTCACAACAGACCTGGTTGAACTCCACTGCTTCTCACTAGAACTCCTGGAAATATCTCTTGAGGCGGGATCGTGGATATACACTGCTGAGGATTCCTACAGTAAGAGAAAACGGCCGTCCAGTGCTTCCATGCCTTCCATTGGGGGTCTAGCTTCAAATGACCCATGATTTCATGAATTCAGTTCTATACTTTTGATAAAACAGCAAGGTAGTAAATCATTTAATAATGATAATGATTTCAACGTAGGATAAAAGAAGAAAGCTTTTGAAATCACAAGGCTGGTAAAACCTTAAGAGTTGTTTCAAGTGATAAGGTTTATATCAAGGAATTTTTAATTATTCTGTCATCAGACTGTTAATTTCAATGATCCGATCACACATAATATTTGAGTAAAACATGAATTATTTTTTTTACCATTATAATGATTAAAGAGTAAGATCTAAATGATTCATAAAAAGGATTAAGGTTGTGTAACCCATTTAGGAAAATAAATCCTGGTAATTATGTATCAATATTTCGAAAACTTTAGACAGGAGATTAGCTTGGATCCTTAATTTCCATTGCATAGATTAATCTCATTTTACTAAACCCAATCGAAAAATTTTAAAACACTTTAGTATAACAGCAATGAATATATTAATTCTATAGAGACAATGCTGATTAGTAAAGTGTGTTTATAAAGCCTTTTCTCTGTCTGATTTATCAATTCATGAGACATTTTCTGTAATTGTATTAAAAAGGTTTACCTAGACAACCAAACATGTGAAATTTAATACAAAATTTGGTGACGAACCAAAAATTCCAACCAATGTCTACACAGTAAAGATCCATAGTATTCTTAAATGATATATTCTTCTTTGCTGAATCATAAATCATCAAGTTCGTGCAGACTAAACAATTTAAATCAAATTTATTCTTCGTATCTACTGATACCTAGGAAATGGTATTTACATAGTGATCTGTGAAAAATAAAATAAATGTGATCAATAAGTTAACTATGTATGAATAGTTCCTATTATTTGAAGTCAAATGCTGACTGTTGTAATATTTCGGCTCGATAAAATCTTGATGACTTTTTGTCGTAAAATATTCGATTCTAGCCATTAAAAAAAATACCCAGTAACTTACAATAAATTCTGAGGAAGTCATATTCGAAACTAACATCAATTTTTGCATAAACTGGTCTGATTAACGTTTTTTACTAAGTATGAAAGAATGTACCATTCATTCATCATTAAATTGTTTTTTTCCTTTTTATACATAATAAACTATTAAAATGCCAGTAGCACTTAAAGAATTTGAATGAAATCTGTCTGAAAAAGTGATTTTGAATCTACAATCCAAATGGCATATATGAGGAACCTTATTTTCCTTTGTAAGAATGTTGTTAGTTGGGTTTGTATGGATCATAATGACATACGACTAAGATTACTTTATTGGCTCGCTGATTGGTTAATTTAATTCACCAATCAAATCTGAATTATTATCATTATGTTCAGTCGGTACTTTATTAAAACATATGAACGTGGATGAAAACAAAATAGTTTTATCTTTAGAAACTAGTTAGCTGATTGCGATGTAATTTAGCGACTAGCTGTAGATTTAGTGCAATTATTTTTATATGCGCAACTGTGATCCTGACGTATTTGCAGAATAAACCAATACAAGAAAATATGATTCATCAAGCAAATTAATCCAAGAATCATTTATAAACCTACACATTAATTAACGGATATTAGTATAAATAATGTTACGATCAAGAAAGTCTGCACCTGTCCAGTCTACCAATACCAAAGATGAACTAGCAACTGGTGGTTTGTCATCTGTAGATATTGGCTGGGTGGGACCTATAACGTAAGTTATATTTGTTCTAAGTTTGTAGTATTTACATAATAATCTGTTTTACGAAGTTCTGTGGTTCACGCTATATTTTAGTGGACTCCTGGTAGTTGACTTATGATAGTGAAGTAAATAGTCTCAAATATCGTAATGCATCACACTGAATTCACTCTCATTTTATTTCATGTAGAGATTATGTACACAGCAAAATTACTCGCATTGTTTAAGTAATCTAATATCCGATCTAAAAAGTTTTGTAATTATGAGAGCTGCAGTTGGTTTTGATACTAGCAGAGAATAAATTCGAAGCTAGTGAGCATTGGAGACCCATTTCATCCTATTGTGGAAACCCTCCTTATTTACGACCTCATGTGGGGATAGAACCCAGTAACTTCATGTATCTCAGAGAACCTATCACCTTATGGGTATTGAGTTGGAATTGTCCATATACATCATGACATAGTAAATCATGGATATGTGTTGCTAAAGATTACTAGGACTGAACAACTATTCAGGCCTCTCTGATTATTCTACATAAACCTTAAAACTAATCATATGAGCTGCATAGAAGTCAGCAGAATGAAAGAGAAAAACAATGAGGATAGGTTACTACGATAAAAATCAATAATTTAGCTTTATCATGTCGGCGATGCTGTGTAAACGTGACTCATTGAATATAAGTAAACATTTGACAATACATTAATCATTTATTTTGTTAACATAACATTTGTGAAATCCATTCTACTTAATTAGATATTCAACTTAGATAGAAAAAGACAGTTTTGATGACAGACTAAACAGGGAATTACATGCATACAAAAATAGAACACTTTTCTGTTTCTCTTTACACAAATGTATATACAGATGTAGAATGTATATAGGAGAATTCATTTGATATGACCTAGATTGAACAATTGTTTGAATATCTCTCATAGTTGACATATATAACAAACTATCATCTCACTAAAGCATAGAAAATAAACAACATATCTATATACACATATATATATATATATATATTGCATTAGTTTACATGAACAAATTATTGATGATATTCTTAATTGTAAAATCAATATTGTTATTGATATAAAGTCACATATGTTTAATAATCAATAATTTTATTTGTTTATCAATTTTTTAAGAAAATTACTTTCCTCATTAGTCAGCTGAAACATATTTTACAAATAAAAATACTGAAAATGTTTTGTTTATATAGTTGAGGTCATGAGTCAATTGAACCTAGACCACCGTGGAAAACCTGCAAGCACTTGGCGGCCGTTTCTTCCTATTGTAGGACACCTCAGCAGTGTGGAGTTCAACCAGGTCTGTTGTGATATATCAGCTCACTGAAGACAATGATGGATTTGTCGCTCAATTCCGTGGATCGGTTGAAGTTGGACATTAACACCATCGGATGCCAGCTCAGGGGTTCTAGAATTCAAGCGCTCGCGCGCGAGACTGATAGGTCCTGGGTTCGAATCTCGCGAGGTGGGATCATGGACGCACTGTATTGAGGAGTCTCACAATAGGACGAAACGGCCGTCCAGTGCTTCCAGGTTTTCGATGTTGGTATAGTTTCAATTGATTCATGATCTCAACGATATAAAATTAGTAAAATCTCCACAAAACCTCCTTCTGATAAATTCATTTTTGTCAAAAAATCACAAACATAATATTTGTATTGATAATTAATTTATAAAATGAATATAGAAAATTGTATGTAAAGAATATTCATTAATCACTTGATTGTTATACATAAATTATCATGATAATTAATGTCAAATGATCTTTTATTTTCAAATTACTAACGACATTTTTTCAGAAGTGGCTTATTTGTTAAACTTTCTTCCAACGAATTCAGTAGATAATGTGAAATTGTAATGATTAAGAACACAAGTGGAGACAATCAAATGTATTCAGGCACAAAATTACAGAATATCTCAGTAAAATATGAGAACTATAGAGTAAATAGTTAATTTGCAAACTATTAATCAATTGTCTCAATCTTGACAGTTCCTTTCCGCAAATATCAGTCCATCGTCCCCGATTATTATTGTTCATGCATTTTCATACCGATTGCGTTTCGTTCCCGTTCTTTCCTTATCGATCTTCTACTGAAATACGTTCAATGTCCGACCATCATTATACACTACTTATGTAGATATAAGTAACTCACACCACAAAATGAATTCACTTAATTTTCATCTTTCGTATAATTACTAATTTACGAATAAGATGCCGAATAAATTATATATTAAATAATATAGTTCGGCTTTCTTGTAATATAAAACTTATTTTCTTCTTAGGATCATTTGAAATTAATTTTTACAGAAACAATAGCCCAAAGAGTTGATCACGTTGATAAATTAAAAGAATTCTATGATGATGCAATTATAATAATAGTCATTTTATAACACATAAGCCTCTCACAAATTATCGATTTAATTGAGAACAAAACAAGGTCTATAAGTTAATATTTTACATGTGAACTGAACGATATGGAAGGTTGATCGTTTAGCAAACCCTCTTGATCTGACACACAACAAGTGTATTAAACAAAGTGTGAATGTAACTTAATAATTGTACTATGCTCAAAAGTTAAGCATTATTTATGATCAATTTATTTTTAAAAAATAATTATTGGTACAAGTGGGAACCAAAATATATCGGTTTTAAAAATAATCAACAACTGGAAAGTACTATCCTAGTTAACGTTTCACCAATTAAATAAAGAAGCCTTGGATGTAAAATCACTAATACACTTCCCAATGATAATTTGAGCATCTCTATCTGAATTCTGTTTTTTGATATTACAGACACTAAATTTCTGAAGATTCTGTGGTATTGTGTAATAAATAACTGTTTAATGCATTATCTCCATTAAGAAATGACAAATGTTTTATATGAAATACCTATGAATTTGACTTTTACCTATAAATGTGTTGTAGCTTAATTTTTGAGGATAATTTTCATCCAATTAGCACTAGTTTGAGAATAATTAGAAACTTGTCTTACATCATGACTCCTAAGTATTGCCTAATCACAAGAAGTATGAACTTCTAGGTAAAAGACCAACATTACTAACTATTTTTCATGATGTATATCTGAAGAAAGAAAATATAGGTACAATATTTAAATATTTGATTACTGACTTTCTTCAATAAGGTTTCATAAAATGAACTAAGATTGTATCAAGCAAGTGATGAGTGTACTGCTTTTTTGAGAAACATATTCCACAGAAATTCGTCTTAATTTGCCATTATTTTCAAGTTTATTGTTTCTAATAATAAAGCTGCGGAGATTGTTAAATTTCATTGAGATCACTGACCAATATAAGTTAGAAAACCATTAAAAATCTGGAAGCACTGAACGGCTATTTTGACCTAGTACGGGACTCCTCGAAAGTGAGCACTCATGACTCCGAAACTTCAAATCGAATCCAGGACCTCTAGAATGACACACAAACTCCCAACCCTTAAACGATTGAGCTGAAATCACATGGTGCACAAGTCTAACTTCAATCAATCCACAACTATCCTTCATTGTCATTAATGGGTACCTTCCTCAAATCTGACACGGATGAACTCCACTGATCACGGCTTCTCACTTGAACTACGGAAATTTCCTCTTGAAGCTAATCACTAGTGATCATATGATTCCCATTCCTCGTACTTTTGACGGTTATCACATAAGGACTAGATGTCTCTTCAGTGTTTATAGGTTTTCAATGATTTGATTGATTCATGATCTCAATGATAAAAAATCGTTTAAATAATAATAAGGTATTCAGCTAAATAGTAAATATCCCAACTACATATTTATTGAAAATAAGATATTTCTATTGAATGTGTTATATTAGTGATAGTTTGTAGTGTTTTCTTACTGAGCGTCAAATATCAGTTAACTATAAATCTTATATATTTACTATGAAACAAAGGCTATCTATCAGATTTATGTTTATCATTATAGTTTTCACACTAGTAAATGTTTTTAAATTAGAAATAGGTTTGATATGTTCATTGTTTCTATCTCTCTTGATAAAGGATAAATCTTTTACAAAGAACTAAACTAATATTTATTATAACTGATTGATATACGTGTTAGTTAACTAACCAGTTTTAGAAAAAAAACTGGTTACTAAAATAATCGATACTGTTGAATATTGAAAATTCATTAATTTTAAATGTAGTTTTTAAACCACATTTTAAAAAAAAAAAATGTTCCCCTATTGGGAAAATCAATAAAATTATATAGTTTTGAACGCCTGTTTTGTTGATAATTCGTCGTTATGAAACAGAATAAATGGGATCATTATTTCTTTATTGTTTGCTTAGTTTTGAGATCTTTAAATTTTACGAAATATATATGAATAACAAACTTATTTGAGCAGAATAGACCACATTACAATTAGCTAATGTTATTTTTTAATGATCATACACAGTAATGAATGAATTCTTCAAGTATACTCTTTGTCCCTTTTATTCATGTAGAATCAACTGTTTATGTATTCGCAATTCAGTTTATTTATAGGCTTTGAATTTAAGTAATTTCCTTAATGTTACATAATATTCAAATACTTTTTACAGTATACTAATAAATAATTCAGAAGGGGATTTTGTAGATATTTCAGTATTTTCATAGTTGAAATCACGAGTCAATTGAAACTAGAGCACCATGGAAAATCTGGAAGCACTGAACGGCCGTTTCGTGCTATTATGGGACTCCTCAGCAGTGCGCATCCACGGCTCAGTAGTCTATCGGTTAAGTACTCCGGCGCGAAGGTGGTAGGTCCTGGGTTCGAATCTGAAAATATTAAAAAAAATGAGACTGTTTGAAATACAATATTATCTAACTGATTAACTTCAAAACACAAAAAGTGTAATGAAGTTATCGAGTGAAAAGATATATCTATAGTAAAAAGATTGAATCACAATCCTATTTCTTTTCTTACTAAAGTTTACTTTTGTACTTCACAGGCTTTTTCAAAAAAAATCTACGATGCTTTGTCAGAATTCCTTGACACAGGAATGCAACAATCAAGACATAAGAAAAACATTCTCAAGTAAAATTTATTATCCCTACTAAAAAAACCTCAATGAATTTGTTTAAATTATACTTCTAACTAATGTAAATAACATGGGAATAATGTGTTATTGGCAAACATATGTTTCTTGTCTTTTATAATACCTTACGAATAATATTGGATAGTAATGCCTAAAACTTAATTCTTCTGTCTTTACAGAAACTTTGTGTATTTCTCATTATCACTTTTTTCAGTTCTTTTCATATTGTACTAAAAACAGCCGGATACCTTAATCTAAATAAACATATGAATGCATATGACAACTACCTACACGACATCAACTGTTTAAAAATATTTTGAATACTCTCAACTATGAAGACCTAATGGCAAGAAAGGTTTCGTTATAGATTAAAAAAAGTTTGATTAATATAAGAAGTCATTTAAATCGAAAGATGGCTAATCTTAACTATACGCGTTAATGGAACCTTTGTTTAATGAATCGATTAATAAAACTTTCAGCCTATACATGAAATAAACCATGGTCTTACTCTATTATTATATGATAATAATGAATGTTTATAAAACCTAACCACATAGTTTATTTTACCAGATTATTGGATAAATGTTTTTTATAACCTAGAGAAACGTTTGAATCTCTGAAGTCGACATTGAAATTTCAACCATTTCCATTCAAATTGATCTCATAAAAGATAATTTACCTAATATGTCTATCTTTAGAACAGTGTTAGCAAGTAGAGTCAAACAGACAAATTAATAGAATTCTTAGCTATCGTTAAATCGGTTATATAAATTTCACTACATGTTTTGAGTTGTGTCATGTAAAAATCGGCTTCATAATAATCATAGCCATATTCTCGATCTCTTTTATATCTCAATGTATTTTGTTTTTACTTCCAATTTCAGTTATCAAACTCACCTTATATAGCTTTATGTATCATATTTTTACATAATTCGGTTATCACTAACTATAAATGGTAGCTCTACACCATAAAGTACATGTTGATATAAAATGTTTTTTTTACATGTACACATTTAAGGTAAATTATATTTTTCTATTGAGTCTTTAATGTATTTGTTTAAATATGTTTATGACAAAGAGACAAATATCTCATGTCTTTTTAAGTCTATTAACAACTCAACTGTTGAATTAAAATTATGATAAACTATGAAAGATGTCAAGACCTCCACCTGTAGCTCCTCCGGGTGCTACTGTCGGTCCCAAGCCCGGATAAAGGAGGAGGATTGGGCATGGGGTTAGCGACCCCATCCCGTAGAAAACCAACTTGCTAAAAAAACGCTAACCAGATAAAAAATAATTTAAAAATATTACCAATGTCAAAATGGATATAAGAATATTCAACACGAAAAAAACAAACATTCGAAGTAAAACAATAAAATTTTCATGATGGTACTTTCATTAAATTAATGATTTATCAGTTAATAAGAGCCAATGAATTTTTAAGTTCCCATAATTATGTAATTAAAAATGGACAGTACACTAATAATGGCTTTAAAAGTTGAGTAGATAAGCATTATACCACATGTAAAATATAATTCTATTTGATTAGTTCATAGTCTATGGGTAGAACAATCTAATTTCAATCATTACAGTATAAATTTAATCTTGAAATTATTAGTTTTTCACCATTAAAGTATTCCTCTCATTACTATGTTGTACTTGTAACTTTTATAGAAAATTTACCGGGATTTTAGGTTTGACTTGATAATTTCAAATAAATTGAACATTTTCTCTCATCGGTGACCCTGCACACACACACAAATTTACATACATGTCACTTATAAATCACCTTCACCGAAATGACATGACATTGACTTGTTCAGACCTGTTTTTTGATTGATCGCACATTATATTCTTGCGTTGTTCCTTTATACTAAGTAAACTTGGATTAATTTTGATTTGTTTATTTATTCTCTGAAGAAGTGGCTTACACTGAGTCACAAAATGTCAGAAAATCTAATTTTTCTACTCATTAGGATATTACAAACATGTTATTTCTATTTACTGGGATTGTTATTATTGTCACTATTAGAAATATATATAAACCGAGAAAGTTCTCTTGTAAAGAAATATCTACTTTAACATGACAATGAAATATGTTAGTTTATAATTTTAGTGGTTATTGTTTACAGTCAAATAAGTAATGATACCGATGTTCAATGTATGATTTTTAAGAGAATTCAAGTAAATATAGAGTTTACGATTAATTAAATAACGATTTACACAATCTTTGACAAAGAATTCGATAATAATAATAAGTATCCTTTTACCAACATCTTTAGCTTATAGGTTTCAAGACAGAAACAATCCTTCATAATGGTTAAGGGTCGTTACATTGTTCTACTCATATCTCTGCTAGTGTTTTCACTGAAACTAAATACGTACTATCTGTTTCTTCACATAAAAAGGTTATTGAATATTATTCCTATAGTAACATCACAGAATGATCTTAGACAGCCACTGAAAACAAGGAAATATTTAGTAGTTGTTTCATTCTAGTTCGGAACTACTCAGCAATGAGTATCCACAATAATGTCAAGGATGGAACTAAGATCAGTCCATGATATTAACTATGAAATTCAACAATCTTCACAAATCTCTCAAAGTAATAATAAATATCTCTTTAGTGGCTAATTTTAAAAGATAATTTCCAGAGTTTTAGTGGGAAGCTGTAACTAGTGGAGTTCAGCCATGTTGTGTATGATACACTTCTCCAACGGTGACAATGAAAGGTAGTTACGGAATATCGCGAACCAATGGAAGACAGATGTATAAGCCACTGGACATCGGGCCAGCAGTCTAAAGATTAGGAATGTGCAAAGAGACCCAAAAGATCCTGATTTTGACCACAAGAGAGGTCCTAGATGAAAATTACTACGAGTCCCATACTATGACAAGACAGATATCCAGTACCTTCCAGTTTTTGATAACTGTATAAGATCATTTTGTGATGTAAAGTAAATTGATAAAGTTACAAAACCTATTTTCAATTAGTGCAAATCCAATAGAAAAAATTGTCATATGACTTAAAAAATACCACTTTCAAATTTTCTGTTACCATACTGTTGAAAATTTCATATGTGTAGAACGTGTTTAAAAATGAATGAATTCATGGTGACAACGACATTTGAAACCATATTTCATTTAAACGCATCCACTGTATTTGATCTGAAATCTAATCTGATAGATACATAGTTCAATACAACATAATAAACTCACATCTATGATTATTATTCATAGTAGAAAGCGTGAGTCAATTGAAGCTAGACCACCATCGAAAACCTGGAAACACTGGACGGCCGTTTCGTGCTATTATGGGACTCCTCAGCAGTGCGCATCCACGAACCCGCTCTCGCGAGATTCGAATCCAGGACCTACCAGTCTCGAGCCGAATCCCTTAACCGATAGACCACTGAGCTGGCATCCAACGGTGTTAATGTCTAACTTCAACTGATCCACGAAGTTGAGCAACCATTCACCAATTGTCTTCAGTGAGTTCCTATCTCACAACAGATGTGGTTTTGAACTCCACTGGTCGCTGCTTCTCACTAGAGCTCCTAGATATACTTCTCGAAGTCACTAGTCACATAATAGGACGAAACGGCCGTCCAGTGTTTCCAGGTTTTCTATGGTGGTCTAGCTTCAATTGACTCACGTTTTCTACTATGAAAAATACTAAATCTCCACAAAACCCCTTCTGATAATTAATATGATTATTATATTATTCAGAATCAGACAAAATAACAAATTAGTCACGAGGAAACTACTTCATATAACTGTCCAGTTTTCTTACTTACATAAAATCGGTTGATACTTTTTGTATCACACCCATGACATGTAAACATGACAGCTTCCTGTCTGATCATATATACATTAAAAGAATCTTAAACCTGTATTATCATTTCACATATACATAAATGAATAAAAACTTCCTCGAAATTTAACTTCCATTTAAAAATACATTCAGAAACCTTATATAATTTTATGTGCAATCTAAAACTGCTATTACTATGTAGAGTTCAATGTTGTTTGTGTAAATATCTCCCATTTAGCAGAAACACTATATCGATTAATGGATTTTAATTTAAAAAAATTACTGATACCCAAACAAAACGCTTTTTTGTAAAATTAGTAATGCATAACAGCAGTAATAACTGGAACTTATTCTTGCCCTTTAAATTAGTATTATCGGTAAATCACTGAATCTTTAATGTTATTCGAATTCTACAATATGAACGGTGGTTTATTGGTTAAAGTAGTTGGCTTTCGGTTAAGGGAACTAGTTAATAACATGAGGCCTCATACCGAAATAAATTCTAAAATATAACTTGCTGAGTTGTTTGTCTTTCGATGTCTCGGTAATTCTTCCATTTTAATTTTGGCGAAACTTTCATGCCAAACATGACAATGTCGTTGATTAAACTCATTGTCAAAAGTAACAGGACTAATATTCACTTCAGAGCAAAAAATTATTATCTATTTGCCTAAATTTCAACCATATTTCAGGTAAGAAAACAAAGTTGTCATTATAATTTTTGTACGAAGCAATAAACAAAAAATTTACACAGCTACTCTGTAAATTGATCATAATATCCAAGTACATTGAAAGTTTCGATTAGTTTTAAGGTCAGTATATTTATTTAAGAATAATACACTTTGTAAGTAGTAAATTATGATTGCCACTTAATACAATTATGATTCAGGTTATATTGTATAGTTTATGATATGAATTAAAGATTAAAGGTGTAATATAAATTTCACTAAGGTCAATAACTATCATTATATATTGGATCATCATTTAAACAAGTCAAATCATGAACATGAATATACTTCATCTTCGAAAATAAACCTCCATTTTTTACTACAATTAATAGTTTATTATAAACATTGAAAAAAAGGTCTTAAACGATCGGAAAAGATAATAATAGTAATTTTTCTCTTCTGAATTTAACAATAGATTACAGTTACTGATTAAAAATAACTTTAACGGGGTTGAGTCAGTTGAATACAACATGTACAAATGCTGTATAAATAGTGACATAATATAAGTCAAATTGCTATCATAATAGTACTTATCGCCTTATAAAAGTGAATTACAATAGGCTTGGAAATTGTCTCCTGTTGGTTGTTTTTCCCTGCTTTTTTTTCAATAAATTGTGTTGTTATCTATATTCTAAGGTCATTTAGTCCGCTCTATAATTAATAGTCTAGTAGTTCTTTTGTGAAAAACTAAAAGTCCCATTCTCAAAATTCATATCTTATTTTATCTTAGTTGTGTAGTTCGTGAAGCCATTGACGATCGGACTAAGTCAATGTAAATAGGTGCAGACTACCTAGTTGGAGCACGCGTGGTTATCATAACCAATAGTAAGAGACTTTGAATGATACGGCTCAAAAGCGTTTGTAATGGAGCAGATGCTTCCATTGTTTGTGTTCCTTCAAATTCTGAGTTTCTGAATTCCTCATAACATGTTTCGCCCTTACTTCACTAATTTATATTTTCTTCTCTAATCGTATCTTCGATACCTAAACTTTCCTATTGCCACTGTTACTGCTACTACCTCCACTGTTTTGGGATTTGGCCTGACTACTTCATCTCTCTATCCTAATGGAATATAGTAACTTGAACCGATGTACATATGCACCAACTTCTATGTTGTAAATAACTTACTATTCAACCATTTTCCCTTTATTTATTGTTGTCTTTTATCCAATATCTATTTGAACGTTAACATTTGTTCCATATTATCTCCAATACACAGTCTAATGCGTTAATATTTCCATCAGTCAAATACGTTTATATTCTAGTTGTTATTGTTGTATTAAGATTTAGTTCAGTCCCACTTAAAATTACTTTGTTTATCGATAATAGTCTTAAAATCAATGACACTAGTGTTAGAGGTTTTCCTATTACTATAATGTCGTCTTATGTCAAGCCCAAATGGTTTATTCTAATTTATTGACAGACTGATTTGTTTATTCATCCGAGTCACATTTTAACCATGCCAATTATTGACTTATTAAACTCGACTACTTTTATATTAGCGTATGTGGGTGTATCTCTTACCCTATTCATCAGATTTGTAGGTTATTTTTGGCTGGCCATGATTACTAAGTCATGCTTTATAAAAATGAGTTGGCACGCTTACCTTCTGCTGTCTCCTTCTCCACGTCGTTTACGCCTCTTTATTCCCAATGTCTGTCCGAAATAAATTCATCCAACTTAACTTGTATTTAGCTTCTTAATACCACCAACGCACAAATGGGTTTAGTCAAGGTGTAATATAAAAAGTTAAATAGAAGATTTATATTCACGGCATATTCATTTGTTCTTTCCAATTGGAATCAGATCAATGTGACACCAAATTTCTTATGAAAAGTCAATAGTCACTTCACTTATTTCACAATAAAACAACATGAATACGATCAATAGGATTAGATAATGATTATAAATTTATGAATATCAGGCGTTGTAGATGACACATAAGTATGGTATATATATGATCATGTGTGTAATGTTATGTAGTTTAAAAAAACATACCTTAAAGTGTAAAATATGAAAGAAAACTTGAATAAGTATTAGTATATGATATTACCTTTAATGTCAATATAGTAAGAAGACAAAAGTGATATATTTCCTTTCTTCAAGCAAAATACATCGTGAATAATTTCATTACTAAATGAATAATTGAAATTGTATTCCATCAGTAGAAATAGTTTTAACAATTTCGTTTTCCTATAAATATCGCCAACTTATCATTCATGTGGTTATTCTATCCTCATACAGAACAAGTTATATTTCCTATGAGATGGTGGAGAAGATTTGTATCTCAGGTGGGTGATTTTGATGGAGTTTTATTCTCTAAGCTGGACGGTTTGGTCGTGGAGCTTTCTGAACGACATCATTAGCACAAACTTCGGGTAGAAGGACAATGAAAGCTCCACGACCAAACCATCCAGCTCAGAGAACAAAACCCCATCAATATATTTCCTATATTATTTTATATAAGAAAAATGAACATATACATATTCACTGAAACACAGATACATAAGATTTAGTTGTTCTACTTTATTTACATAGATGAATCATTTCGATGTTTCTAAAAATAACTTTATTGACTCCAGGGAAAAGAAAGATAACCAAGTTGAAGTTTTGTCATGTTTGTTTTTTCTCTTTTTAAATTCTATAATGACTATTGAACATACATTTAGAAAGGGTTAAAATCAAATTTATTGTATATATGTTTGCATCTTTTACTATCAAATGAGTATTACATCATTAAACAGCCATTTGATTGCGTAATATATATTTGAAAGAGATTTATCTTATTTCAAAATAACAGAATTATTTTATGTATAAAGGTTTTCTCAAGTTGAAAATTTATCTTATTGAATAAACGTAGATTTGTCAAATGAACGTATCAGACCAATTGTCTACTAAAGATAATAGGAAAAAAGATGTAAAATGTGAAAGATGTAAATGTGAAACATGCATCTAGACAAAAGTTGTGATTATCACAGTGTTTACGGTATACAGTTATCAATAATTTTTGATATTTTGGAAAAAAAAATGTTTTAATGATCCTATAATGACAACAAACAATCTGGTCATTTGATGTTACATTTTACGTTAAATTCACATAGTTCAAAATATAACTGGTTCTCATAATATAGATGCACATAATGTAATAGAAACGGATACTACCGAAACGAAATTGTATGAGAATTTACCGAACGGTATGTCAACTAAATTAATTTCAGGTTTTGGGTGTCAAATTACCAATCAATATTATATCAAAAAATAGATCGATATAGATTATATAATTATCAAGGTTCAACTTGGTAATTTCAAATAAATGGATGATTAGATGAATTGGTTATTATACAAATAATGTTATATTTACAGGAAAAATTGAATTTTTGATGCTTCGTGACTCGGTACCAGTCACTTCTTCAGAAATTAAAGGAATTACCTAATTAAGTGGTATAAGTTTAAACGGTACAAAAAAATCAAAACTAATCTGTACAAATATAATAAGTTTGATAAAATAACTGTCCTGTCAGTCCGATCAAAGTGATTCTACTAATGCGTGATAATTTTAACGTGAAGGAGTTAAATTATTATGTGATAACGTAGAAAAAGAGCAAATATAGATATATGGTACAGCTTTATTTCCTAGAGAGCTCAATAGGAAGTAGCAATAAATTTAAAGTCCCAGCTACTTTCCCTTTTTTATCGTTAGAAAAACATTTTTGAGTTATCTTGATATTAAAAAAAAATATAATTTTGGTGGTCATTGAAATTAGCATCGACTTCTATTACCGATTTAATTTAGAGATTTTCATGTTCATCCGTATTATTTGGTTCTTTGTTTAGTATAGATATTGAATGGCTCGAGTTAAAATTTCACGGAATAAATTCCCAATATAGAACAAATCCATATCTATACAACCCATTCTACACATTTAATTCTGTGTTGAAAGTATCTTTTCTATTATTCAAAGTAAAACATTTCGAAATGTGTTAGATTTTTTATACTATACTTCAATTCGGTGTAGTTTTATAATTCACTAGAGCCTTACAATAGTGGTATATCTATATCTATCTATCTATCTATCTATCTATCTATCTATATATATATATATATATATGAATAGATAGATAGATAGTATTGCAAATTATTTTGTTTTTTGTTGCTTCCGTGGAAAAGTTTTTCAAACAATTTCATAACTAGATAATGTAACATTTTTTCCCATTTTCAATTTATCCCTTTCCCAATTTATTTAAAAGTCAATAAAACCCCTCTCATTCCCGAATAGATGATCTACTTCAATATGTTATTATTTTGAAAGATAATTCTCTAAACCAATGATAGTGATGAAAATAAGTTTGATAATTATGATAACAGTGTAAAGGAAAAGTTTATATAGTTCTTCTCAAATAACGTTTTTTTAAAAATTGTTTTACCTAACATCATTCCTATTCCCTATCACAATATCGTACAAATCTCTTCATGTTTTATATTTCATTAGATCATCATCTGTTCAATTTATCACTATAACTTCCAAACTGTATGTAGAGCTTCTTTCCAATTAGTCATAGTTGAACAGAAGCTTTAGGAAATAAGTAACACTTCAATAATATTCGTAGGAATTCTTGTTTGATGTCAATATTTCTTTTCGTTAGTTATTAATTTTCATGAATTATATATCATTCCACTTTGTAGTTAAATTGAATAAGTATTTACGACAGTTAGGGTGATAGATTCGTTGATTCTACATACCATGATTGTTCAAAACAACTTTAGAATATTCTTCTTGAATCTAATACCATTCTATGGTGAGAATATTTATCAAAGTTTGTTTTTTATTATTATTTTCCCTATCAATCATTAAAACGTTGTTCAGTTCAATATTCTCTACGGAATATACTGACCTTATAAGAATTGTTTTAATTAATCAACGTTCAAAACAATAAACTGGATATACAGTTTACAGAAAAAAATATTACTCACAAGTTAACCAATACAAAATCAATTTTACTTTCTAGAAATATATAATAAACATTTGACAAATGATACTACACTTTATGTTTTGTATCAAATTTCAGATACATTTTAGGATTGTTTATACTGTAGTATGAATGAAACACTTAATCGATCTAGTTTAATGGCATCAATTGTGTGATAGTTATTCAAGGTGTTATCGATTGATGTAGACAATTAAGTCAATTGAAACATATGGTAGTTCTTAAATACTCATCATTGTGTTTTTAATTTAAATATGAACATTTTGAAGAAAAAAAACAGTACTTCACGTTCATGAAGTTCACCTCTGATATGGGTGATTATAAGCAAGTAGGTGTATGTGTTAGCACAGAGAGATATTTGTCTTGTATCAACAGTCATGAGTCTATGGATTTAATTGTCAAGTTATTTTGATTGTGAGTTAGCATATATACAACTAATCGGTGCATGTGTTTTTTTACGGAATGTCTTCATCATCTAAAGATGTAGTAAAAAGTTTCTAAAACATGGAAATAGTTCAAATAAATAAATAAACTTAAGTGAAGTTACTCATCACAGCCATGACTCAGAAACAATGCATTTCAAGATGTTCTAGTTGACCAACATTATCCACCCACATAGATTAACAATAAAGCGAATAAGATTTTCATAACAAAGTTAATTCAGCAATGAAGCTTATATTTTCACTATAAAAGTCATTATATGATTATTCACTTCAATGTATATCAGGAAATATTAAATACCAATTTTCCTAGAACTATTGAGATAAGTATTTAAGAGACTATGCTTATTTATCAGATAAGAAAAAAAAGCACAACATAAAGCACAAGAGCTTAATTCTAATTCCAATTCTATAACCCTTATCCCTATAGATTATTTTGGAATCATATCACATGGTGGTATCTTTTAGTAAAAGCTTTTTTTTCTACTTATTTATGGATGCAGGTAAATATATCTTGGTAACTTGAGATGAAATAAAATGTTTTACAAAAAAGAACAATAAGATAAAGTTAATTATCAAATGGAGATCTAGCTTGAGTTTCATCTATTACCCATGTAATGATAGATAAAATGTTTACAAATTAGCTAGTAAATAGGATCTATTACGTAGAAAATATAATTCAAGCCTACAACATTCACTTTGATTATATATCTTTGATTGAAAATAGCTTTCACAAAGGGCAACTGACGACTAATAATCCTAGTGTAAAACTTACATAATAGTAACAAAAATATTAATGTTCAAATGTTAATCATGTATAAGTTTCACGTGAAATATTGTTACTAGTATATGAATATAACAATATAATCCCTCTTTTGTTACATGAATAGCTATAGATTGAAAAAGTAAAACTGGGATTAGTTGAATTTTGTTAAATAATGCAAAATATAATCTTGAAGTGTAGTGTGGTCTACTTATATCCATATAAGTAGTATATGGTGATGGTCGGGCATATAATGTATTTTGGCAGAAGACCGTTAAGGAAAGAACTGAAATGGTAGGAAAATGCATGAACAATGGAATTAGAGAAGATGAACTGATATTTACAGAAGGAACAGTGAAGATTGAGACAATTAGTTGTTATTTCGCAAATTAACTGTTCATTGTATGGTTATCAGAATTTAGTGAGATAGTCTATAATTTGTGCTTAAATACATTCGATTGTCCCCAACTAGAGTTCTTGTTCACTGCAGAAGATAAGTTCCAACATAACTATTACATATACCTTAATTTTGCAAGCATTTAAATAATTCTTCAAGGGTTTACATATAATCATCGCTTTTCTTGTCTAATGATCTAAAGTTACTGTCTTGATCATGTTATTTTTGGTAGTTAATCTGTTTTCAATACAATTACAGAAAGTTATAGCTCAAAGCAGTAACCTGCTATATAAAGTTTTTTATTAAAATGTCAACTTGCCAGGCAGAATTTATTTTATCAACTTTAGGGAAAAAAACACTCACTCTAGCTAAATATCTCAATCAGTTAACTATGTTCACAGTTGAATTCACGGGTTGATACAAGCTAGAATATCATTAGAAACCTGGAAGTGGTGGACGACCGTTTCGTCCTAGTATGGGACTCCTCATCAATGCGCATCCACGAACGCGGGACTAGAAACCAGGACCTTTGGTTTTGTGCGCGAACGCCTAACTTATTAACCACTGAGCTGTCAAATAATAGTGTTAATATCTAACTTCGATCGATCCACGACCTTTTTGAGATAGATAACTGTCCCAAATCCGACAAATATTGAACTCTGATGGTCACGGCTTCTCACTAGAACTCGAGGAAATCTATCTTGTAGCTAGTCATCAATGAGCATATGATTATTATCAGTCCAAAATATCCCAATCTCCACAAATCCTCATACACCTAACTATGTCTATATTTTTCATAGCTTTGATCACCCACCAGAGTTTTCTTGTAATAATGGGAATAAGACTAACATTTATGTTAGTGTTTGTAAGAATATACTCGATTAATACATTTGGGATATAATGTAGACACTTTTATTGATACAGTGAAATAAAACAAAAATAAGTTTCAATAATAAATGAAGAAAAAAACTTTTACTGTATGAAAAAATTATTTACCAAATATAAATGATAATTACAGTGTCTACCGAATTCATTCAGTTGAATTTTCTTTCGATTATCTATCAAGCGAAAAGTTTCATCATGCATATGATTTCCTTTTTTGTGGTACAAAAGTCGTGCAAACAATTGATCATGAAGAACATAAAAGAATGCTGATGAATTCCAGACTGGAATGACAAAAAGGCTTTTATAGCTGGAAATGAAATTGTTGCCTAGCTGTGAACATCAAATCAACCTAAATAGATTATAATTTATATTATAAATACATGAAAAAAAACAGAATCAATAAAATACATTTATTAACTTATCGTTATAATCATTACTGATTTATTTTTGATTGCATAACAATAATAAGACATATATACATTACTAATAATACTCATAATAATAATATAATTATATTTTTGAGATAGAAATTCGGATTTTTGATATTTCGTGACTTATTGTAAGTCATTTCTTCAAATTAAATAAATAAATGACCAAATTAAATGAAAACAAGTTCAGATAAGATGGTGGTTGGACCTGGTCAACAGGAAACCCTGACCCGGGTTTTGTGCTACTTGGTACCTGTAATCTTGAGAGAACTGGTGCTCCCTGACGGATTCGATCCCGTGTCACTCAGCTTCACAATCAGAGACGTTACCACTGAGCTATTCGGGCCGCGACCGACCTCCTGATCGATAGCATTCGATCAGCAATAAGAAGGACTTGACACGCAGGACATTGATCACCACCCAGTAATCAATCAATTGTGAACACAAGTCCAAATAGTATGTAGGAACAAAAGTAGAACAGTTAGTTTCATCAATCTACAAACATACACACTGGAAATTTTAACTATACACCTTTGTATTGAAAGTTGATCATTTTTTATACTTACCATCATACATACAAATAAACACAGTGATATCTAATACAGGATCACTTAGATTAAGAATTCATATAACGTTGACATGATCGGACATCTTTTGTTTCTGATTAAATCAAATATTGTTTTCTTACTATGTACTTTTTAGACTTGTATCAAGTTAGTTCGGTTATTTATATTATTTTATGTTGAAGAAGTAACTTACACTAAGTCACAAAACGTCAGAAACCCGAATTTCTACTCATTAGGATATTAAAACAATATAATCATTTTATTTTTATCAACTTTCTACCCAGTGTTCAACTTATTTTAACCTACGGTATTTAACCTTGGCATTGATAAGTATCTAAAGTACAGCCAAAACAATTGGTAATAAGTAAATAATGTCGGTCTGGAACAACTTTTCAAAGGTATTCAGATATTTGCTAAAACGTCAAAAAGAAATTGTGAACCAACAACTTTTCTGTCATTAAAAAACAGTGAAGTGAATTTTCTTCTCAAAAACTAAATAGTAAAATCAATTGTTTCATTTTATTCGGTTTTCATCTCACTTTTGTTTGGATGATCACATACAAGGAATATTGATTTTTAAATATGTAAGAAAACTTGGTTTCTCCCAACAAAACCAAATTCCTTTGATAAGATAATGCACAGAAACCTTTACTTAAATTTAACAAGTCGCCAGTAAGAATGACAGACTTATGGTGTGATGCGATGTTTCAATTAGGTCATTTTTCATCGTTTTTAATTAGGGATATTTTTCTAGGCATTTAAAATATTTCGATATTATTTGAAGGCAACAAACATTTATAGCCAATTCATAATGCTCACGGTCTTATCACAAATACATAAATTCTGAGTGCATACATAATCACACACACATTGTGCCATAAATGAGAGGTGAATTTAGCTTACTGCACTTCAATTTAAAACCCTTCTTTATGTATTCTAACCTGGATACTATAGCGATAACCACCAGCCCTCGTACAAAAAGTTATCATTCAAAGTTTATTACATAAACCTGTTTCTAGTAAACAAGTTGATGTGTTCCAATACATAGATTTTCTGAGCTTAATCATATAAAAATATTGAATTGTTTCTGCAATTGTAGATGTATTTCTAGTACCATACTGTAACTTATGGAATGCACTCAATCTTTAATGAAGTTCAATTGAGATAACTACGAATTCATTGCAGTTCATTTCTAATAGTTCTATAAATCACTATACCTTACCGAAAAATAATGTAAAAGTTGATCTTAAGCTAAGAATTCATATCCACAGAAAGTACTTTATAATATTAACGTCTCAACAGTTTTCATTTGAAGATTTAAATGCAAGTTTATGAATAAGCCTATCACTTGTACACAAATAAAAATGATGTTTCAAATCATTAAAATTTATGTTTATTTTTTAATCATATCAACAGATTAATATATTTTTATGGGTATATTTAAAAAAGTTAAGTATTTTCAGCTACCTAAATATCACATATGGTTCCATAAATTGACATATTTATTTACAACATAAAAAACAGTGTATGGAAAGTTTCTTTGTTCATCAATTAGGTCAGTATCTCATCTGACTTCACACCTTAACTGTCTTATGAGCTATTTTTGATTACTAGTTTTGTAACTTTTTAAATACATCTATATACATTCACTGAAGGCTCATAACTTAATCAGGTGTAAACTTGGTTTGATAAATCATACCGGATGCGTTTTTATCACAATTTGCAGTTATCATTATTGTTTTAATATTACAATATATATAAGTACCACAGCATAAATTGTTAGATATCAGCTATGATTTGATCAAATTAGCATTTTGATTATCAAGTACTGAAAACATAGTTAAGTCTGATGAATTCGATATGCAGATGACAATTAGTGACTATAGAACACTATTGTTCATAAGATGGTGGCCGTTGTCACAAACCTGATTGTTTACAGATAAAATGTATGACTATAGATATAAACACATTATACGTGAGAGGTATCTACTCAAAGTTATCTTTATGTTTTCCAAAAGACAGTATTTTAAAATCTCAATGGTACAAAATACCACTTTCTTAATAGTTAAGTTGTAGTTTGTTCCTTTAAAGGTTATCTACGACATATAATGTCTTGGTATTAGTGAAATACTAGTAATGTAATAGGATTTAACTGTAAAATACTGAAAGAATTCCTGTTTCCAATTTATCATTAAACTACAAAATATCTCTACAAATATATAGATATATTCTTCGTCCATTTCTTGATCATTCCTAAAACTAATCTACTGATAATCAAGGAGATCTTACAACTGCGACATGATAGAATCTATGAAAAGAGGTATGCTTATTTCACCTTGATTATTCAGTAATTTCTATTTCCATAAGTAATTTGATGAAGATTTCATAGAAAATATCACACCTTAAATTATGGATTGTTTGATGTGTTTCAAGTTTCACACACTCTCCTTTAGTAATTTCATGCTTTGGGCACTTGATTTTGGTCACATTAAGAGGAAATACGAATATGTGTGCCACATGATACTTAGAACATAATATAAATAAATCCATGAAATGCATAAACGTACCATTTCAAAGAACTTGTTACCTCAGTATGAATGTTTTAGATTGTAAAGAAATTTAATAATTATTTAGTCTTGAGTTTGAGTAATTTATAGTTCTGTCCAGATATTATATCTTCTATCCTAGCTTATTGTCATGATGGGCAACCTCATTTTCACAACGAATATGCTTTAACATGACTGATAGCATAATAAAGATCGTTAAGTCAAAAAATGGCGTTACACAACCAACGATTCCTTTGAAAGTACGTGGGGATTATGTTTTTTTTGAAAGAACACAATTCTTACAATTCTATCCGATCACATGAAACTTTGTGCATAAAATAAAACGTTGCACTACATAAATCACTCATGTATAAAATGGCACATTAGGCATCACTTTTCATCATACATCTTATCAGCATTATATATATATATATATATATATATATATA
>NC_031495.1:41982365-41989537 GCF_000237925.1 Schistosoma mansoni | reverse complement strand
TATATATATATATATAAAGGTGTACATTCAGCAATGTTCTTGAGTGCTTCAATTAAGTTATCGATAATAATGAAATCATCTATGAATAGTTTTCTGTGAAATTCGTTTCAATATAAACTTATCATAAAGTTAATGATTACAGTAATTATGCATTCAAATACGTTCAAAAATATATACACCTGTTCAATGTAGAATATAATAAACATTTTTTTCCAATTTTATTTGTTACATATAAATTTGTTTGTGAAGATTTTTTTTCGGTTTGTTTTTTTTATGGATAAATGATAATAATGAAATTGTAATTTGAATAGAATGTTGTAAATTGAACAATAATAGTCAAACATAATGATTTTAATATTTTATAGAATTTATTCTCGAAACGATAATGAATTTAGGAGAGTTAAAGTATAGTGTAAAGAATAAGAACACCAGTGGGAACAATCGAATGTATTTAAGCACGAATTACAGACTATCTCACTAAAATCTGACAACCATACAGTAAACAGTTAACTTGTAAAATAACAATCAATTGTCTCAATCTTGACTGTTCTTTCTGCAAATATCAGTTCATCTCTGATTTCATTGTACATGCATTTTCATACCAACTGCGTTCCGTTTCCGTTCTTACCTTATCAATCTTCTAGTGAAATACATTCTACGCCTGACCATCACCATATACGACTTATGTGGATATAAGTAACCCACACCACAATACCTGTATTTTTGGATAGAAATTATATATATATAATTAACTCTCTATCCATAAAACTAAATTGAATCAATGTTTCTCAGCCATTCATTGTTATCCTTAGAGTAAATAATGACCTACAGAAAAAGTATCAACATTAGTAATATTACATTAATAAAAATTTGATAAACAATAAACTAATCATGGGAAATACTTTCAGAGATTTTAAATGTAATTCACATACTAAATTAAGCTTTTTTGTTTTCTATTCACTGATTGAAGTTTCCATTAGTTATTCTTAGTTAATTCATATTTCTTGTATATATTGATAAAAATAGGTAGAGATAACCAACAGAATGTGTTCAGTCTTAACTGAAATTATGTATCACTAATTTTTATCCAATTAATCTATAATAAAATATAATATAGTTGTGATCATGAGTCAATTGAAGCTAGACCACCATGGAAAACCTGAAAGCGCTGGACGGCCGTTTCGTCCTATTATTGGACTCCTCAGCAGTAGGCATTCGATTAACTCATGATTTCAACTATATTAAATTACTAAAATCTTCACAAAAACCCCTCCTTATAATAAAATATACTTTAATAGAATATATTAAATATAAAGTTTTACTTTACTTCTTTAAATTAAGTAGCAACGTGTAATGAACAATTGTTAAGGAGTATTTTGATTCCTTTCAGTAACAAATCCATTTATCTTCAATATAATATCTTGATTTAATGATCCAGTCACTCAATCGATCTATAGTTATTCACACATTCTGGCAACTGTTATTTTTTACCAGTATATGCTTAGTAATTGGTGTCACGTCAAAACGTATAAAAAGTTTGAAGAAAAATATAGACAGATTTTTACTTACTATACACAGGTCGATCATTCTGAGTTCTGAAAATAATAAATACTAAGTATCCTATAAATATAATTTTCTTGAAACTCTTATCTACTTTCATGTTAGAATATATCAGTGATGAAAAACGGATAAAAAGCATTGGTCACGCACTTCCATTTTCTTTATTAAATATAACTGAATGATTGTAACTGTATTACTATGTACTAGTGCGTACTGTTGAGGAGTCCTATACTAGAATGTGACGGCTGTCCATTTCTCTTAGGTTTTCGGTGGTGGTCTGACATTGATTTCTTCACGATTTCAATAAGTTAGTTTATTTAAAAGTTGCTTTGAACGCGGATTGGCACAGCATACCGAGAATGTAAATAAATTCAAGCTACTAAATAAAACTGGAAATATTGCATATATATATTTTGTGCAGGAAAACATTCTATAACACTGAAAGTAACAGGAGTCCAAAAGACTAGAAATAAATGATTGCACAATGGACAAACGCTAATAATGAATAAAATCAAAATTAGTAGAGAACATTAAGTTAAAAGACAATCATCGATATAGCGGAAAAGAGAAATGATACAATGAATCGAAAGTCAGAGTTCAATAGAATTTTATGATGTGAATAAAAAAACGTGTTACCGAGTCAAAGTAAGATTAATAACTGTTTCCTTTTGACCAAACAAATTTAAATCTCTGACTCCTGATAGAATCAGCTAACTTTAGAAGATCAAAGTCATATTGTCTCTCATTCACCTGAAAAGAATTTAAAGTATCAACCAGATGTCCTGTATACAGGAAATTTCTAGTGATCGTACTTTTTCATTACTTCTTTTTGATCTAAGATATTTTAGAACATATTCACGAATAATAATACTCGGATCAAATATGAGTTATTCACACGTTGTTCTATTTGAGTAACATTTTATGAGCTGACTTTTTGTATGACTTAGGATAAAAAATCCCTCATAAAATAAATAATAACACATATGGTCAATAAAGAGTAAACCTTATTGAGTTTTCAGTTGATCTTCATTCAAAGGTCCCGGATACTTTCATTCCTTCGTAGTTGAATTCAATAACATGGTAAAGATAGCCAAACTTACTGTTCAAATAAAAACTCGTATCAATCTGTTGGTGATGATCTTATTCTGCTTAGTACTAGTAAACCAAATTAAAGTCATAAATGCTAGTAATAATGTCCTGAATTTTTAATATCAACTAACAAAGTTAAAAATCATATATGAATACCCAAGTGCTTTTCAAGTATTTGTTTCGAACGGAATTTCTAATAAAGTCAGGAAGTCGATTTTTAACAGTTACATAATAATAATTTGAAAATAGTTCGCATGGAGATAATGTAACATCTAGTAAAATAATTTCTAAATTATTTTAATTTTCCATAAAGTTTTGAAACATGTTGGTACATCTTAACTAACTGATGAATATTATTATCATCTATACATGACTGGTATTTCCCTATAAAATATTTACTTCATCAATCATTTTTTTATCTGATACTTTTCTTCCTAAAATTTATGACACTATAAACATGAATATGTTCTCCACAAAATATGAAATATTTGAAAACAAATATATCAGTAAGGAAAGATGGATAGTGGCTAGCAGAATAATCAAGGACACATGTCTCGTCTTCTTTGGGACGCGTCAGCTGGATGTACCTGCATCTCAGAATTGATGTTCACTCTGGGACTCAAACCCAGTACCGTTCGCTTCAAATACCATCGCATTATCCACTCAGCTACTGAGTCCTGATAGCCACTTGCTTGTGCAATGGGTTGAAGTTTAAATTCATTTAGTATTGTTTGATCAATTGACTGATCAATTACAGTCCTAAACATGAATGGGAAGATTCAAACAAACAATACTAAGTAAATTTATCAGTAATTAATTCATTTCATCATTAAAACTATGCGAAATAATGTTCTTTTTCTTTTAAAAAAATTTGATAAAGTGAAGATGAAATATGATATCTTACTGATCGAATGTTTCAGTATTAAAAAATTTTTTTTTTAAATTTAATTTTCCTTTCACAGATTTGATTTTATCATATATATAAACTCATTTATGTGGTTTATAAAAGAGAAAATATTTAATTTACCATTGGAAATCCTGAAATGAGTTCTGTTATCATTTCACTGTAGTAATAATAATAGCTTACTTTAAAACCTTGGAAAAGCTGATTTCTAAACTTGAATTTATTTTATTCATAAATCTAGCTAGGAGTACCATAAATAGCCAATCAGTTACATATGACTTTATAATGTTTATCATTGTGGGTTTTTTCAATTAAATGAATTCAGTCATTAATATAAATAAATTGATTTCTGTTTACTACCGATATGTGCTTCCACAAAAGGTATATATTTTATTTCCACTAGTAAACAGTATTTACCTAAATGTTTACAGTGCGTGGTTGTTTAAAGAAGGTCAATAAAATGTGAATTTGGTAATTCGTTCATAAGGATATAAAGTATTTTGCACATATTTCTAAGGAATGTTTCATGCATGTATTAGTGATCAGTGACGCAAGCATCTTTGAAATAACATTTTTCAACAAATGATAGTATTGCTTTAAGAAATAAATATAATAATATATTTCTTATCTTGAACAGTGTATTGTGGGATATCATATCAACAATCTGACTAGCGATTAAACACTTTAACACAGATTATTGTATCAACAATATTGGATTATCGATATATTTATTTTTCTTACTGTATTTCCCCTACATATTTCTCTGCAGAATAATCCTTCATAACAGTTACGTAGGAGGTAGAAATAGTATTTAAATTTCTTAAGAAATGTAAACATAAACGTTTTGTTTCTACAGTTACTTTTCGGTAGGTTAACTCAGAGTAAAACGTGGGGAAATAAGTAGTTTAAAGTTAAATCACTAACTCATCTTAGTTAGACAACCAATGAAAACCTGAAAGCAGCGGATGGTCGTCTCGCCTTAGTATGAAACTTCTCAGTATGGTGCACAACGGTAGTAGTGCGCTCACTACTGATTAGCTTCGAGAGGAAATTTCTATAGTTCAGGTAAGAAGCCGTGACTAGTGAAGATCATCCGTGTCAGGTGTGAGGAAGATACTCGTCGATGAAAATAAAGAATGATCGTGTATCGATTGAAGTTAGAGTTGTGCGCCACTGAATTATGACGTATTGGTCTAAAGGTTAGTGTTTGTGCATGAGCCTGGAGGTCCTGGGTTCGATTCGCGGCTTCAGGATCGTCGTTGCACTCTTCTGAGGAGTCGTATACTAGGACGAAACGATCGTCCGTTGACTACAGGTTTTCAGTAGGTGTACAACCTATATCGTTTCGTGATTTCAATTAAATTCAACAGTCAACACAACCCCATACCAACAATTAATTTTAAGTCTAGTAAAACTTGTACAAACACGTATCTAAATTCATATTTATTTCGTAAGAAAATTATACCATTCATGGATATAAAAGATATCATAAAAACAATTCCGTTAAAGTAGATGATGAACTTAAATTCAGTCATAAATCATTAATATAAATAAATATAGAGTTAACCGACGTCATTGATCTCTCAAATATTTGTTTATTTTAGCGCTCTTTTTCCATCGATTGTTCTCCCATAGGATTTTCACAGACAGCTCAAATGATCCTTTTTATACAAAATTCAATTTTATTTTACAACCTACTTTCCTTATTACTTAGTCACTTATAAAAAAGTGAATCACTGGTTTAATGGAGTTAAACGGGTATAAAATAGTGAATAAAACATATTAGCGTGATAGTCTAACATTTTCGATTTTCGACCACTGGAATTGAATTAATTAGGTCCTGTTGATATGAGACGTGTTCGACGAAATTTATCCATAGCCGTATGTTCATTAAATTTCTTCATGTGTGTCTTGCTCAACCAGATTCATATCCTGTGATAACTCATAAAAACATGTCAACAACAAATCTCGAATGAAACAAAATATCCTTCAGTAATATATATTGTACTATTTTTAAATGACCATTTTACTAATCTACATTAACAAGATTTTTGGTATACACTGTGAATGAATTGTCTTCTATCTAGCCTGGTTGTGATGTAAAGGGAATCATTATTTAGTGAAAAACTTTCAAAATAATGGGTTCAAATATGATGACCGTTCACCGGCAGCTTAACCAAATAAACTACTATTCTTAACATTTAAAAAATTCTAGATGGTTTTCTTAGATAAATTACTTTTCTTTTTATGTTTTTAAGTGTTGGAACATAGCAGGTTTACAAAATTTCCATGTTTAGTGAACAACTTTTAACTAATGTAAGTGAAGATTTGAAATAATAATTAGCTAAGCTGGATAGAATAATCTAATCACAACCTGACTTTGCTGTTAGACACATAAAAGTGTTTATGAAGCATTAAAAGCAACATTTCTTACTCAGAATAGTTGAAGGAAAAGTTTAGAAGAAATTATTTGACTCACACCAACACATATACATAAAATATTTACAGTTCAAGATTTTCCCTGTGGATTTGGAATCTGATTTCTCCGTTCGATAAACTAGTTGCTTTTTGTATTGTCTTATTACATAATCTATATTACTGAATAATAAGTTTGCACACGGTTAATCTTATTTCAAAGCCACGTAATCTGCAGTTTCAATGAGTTTTGGGTTGATAATATTGATCACGAGGTTAAAGTACATACATCGATTCCTTTGAGAAGGTTCTCTGAGTTGGGGAGTTTTTCTCATCAAAAGTACATAAAAAATAAGAATCAGTGTGTCATCATCTAAAAGTCATTATGGAAGTCTTCGTGAAAATTAAACGAGAAGCAGGAAAACCTTTTCACTCTTGGTATCCTTTGAATTACTATCTTAGGTGCAACTAAATTTTGTGACTGGATATTGTGTATACTTGGCATGTTTTTTGTTAGTCATGAATAGATTATTTCCTTTAGGTCGCATATTTTTAATACTGTTTCAACAGTAATGTTTGGACAGTAATTTTTTCATATATATATATATATATATATATATATATATATACGTTCAAGGCTGGTCTCTACACTTTTCACTCTGTGTTCACGAGGATCTTATTTGTTTAAAATCCAAGTTTATCAATGCTTCTCAATGCCATTAGGACTTATAATAAATTGAATCAACTTGACAATGAAATTAAAACGTTCAACTACAGATTAGATTTGGGCTATAATATGATTAATATTGTATCCAGTTTGTTATCTGACCAATTATTCATTTAGACGTTTGGATCATTCATCTTCAAAGTTTAAATAAATATGCACATGTTATGAAAACTTTAAATCCATTTAAAATAACTAGATATAAACGCTCGTGTTGTATGACCATGCATATACATGCCGACTTCAAATCGATTTGATTAAAGCAGCTATCAGTAGTAGAATATAACACCAACTATATACAGAAAACCTATTCTTCTGGTGACATTTAGATGTATTAAAATTTAGGACAATGTAAATGCTGTGTATATTTGGATGACGGCTTAAGTTATAGTTTCTTTTTGATGTTGGGTTGTTCTCTTAGATTGGAGGGTTTTGTTTCCCTCACCTCAAAACTTCATTCTTCTCATGTATAATTCCACA
>NC_031495.1:41877084-41982165 GCF_000237925.1 Schistosoma mansoni | reverse complement strand
TCCAGCTCAGAGAACAAACCAACATCAAAATCACCCACCTGAGCTACAAATCTTCACCATCTCAAAATTATAGTTTCTTTCTTGGAGTCTTCTCTTGTCCGTAGATTACAGCATGCACTGTAATCACTATCATATAATTCTATAGATGAAATTCTTTTACCTTCAGTTTCAGGCATAAATCAACTATATGTGTAAGATTACATTTAGCTTATCGTTTGACAATTTCCGCCATAATTTACCTTAAAAGTTTAGGTATTTCATATTCTTGATAGCTATCACTTCTAACCATCACATCCAAAATTGTTTTCATAATCTATATTGTTGACCATATTTAATCAAATCACAATTTCACTTCCTAATTTTATTTTATTTTTCCTTATTCCAAAAACTTTATCATTTTCTTTTATATTATTCTACTTAAATGAAATAAGTTCAATTTACTTTTGATTACTTTCTGTCATAGCTTGTTTATTTAAACAAAAAAACATTTATTTGTTTTGATATGTCATAAATGTCTATCACTTCGTTTTTTGTTGTTTATAATTTAAATCTAATGAATCTCTATTGTTTATGTAGATTATTTAATGACGATTATTAATTATAGATCAGAAGGAGTTTTGTGGAGATTTCAGTATTTTCATAGTTGAAATCATGAGTCAATTGAACGGTTCCTCAAAAACATCGTGGATTGGTTGAAGTTAGACATTAACATCGTTGGATGCCTGCCTGCTCAGTGGTCTATCGGTTAAGTGCTCTGGCGCGAGACTGGTAGGTCCTGGGTTCGAATCTCGCGAGGTAGGATCGTGGACGCGCTGTGTTGAGAAGTCTCACAATAGGACGAAACGGTCTTCCAGTGCTTCCAGGTTTTCCATGTTGGTCTAGCTTCAACTGACTCATGATTCCAACTATGATTATTAATTAGTTTTGAATTCATCAATAATTACAACTTGTTATTTCATTTCATCTGCTTTTAGTCGAACTAAAGTTGATTTCGATAGTGCAATAAGGAGACGAAGATTATCATATCTATGTGATATATAAGCGCAATACATTTCGAACAATCTGATGTATTGAGCTAATATATCACATAGATTTGATAATCTTCGTCTTCTTATTACACTATCGAAATTTATCAAAGGGACTAGTTACTTTAAAGTTGATTTATTTTTGGAAAAACATTTTAATAATTAAATTGTATTTATCTTCAAAATACTGATTTTTGTATCAAACATTGTACATTTAGCTCATACAGTATTCAAATTCCACTATTAATTACTATTTTTTTTTACACAGTTTATTATTAGGGTTGGGTTCAAAACTGGGGTACTAGACTTATATAGTTTTGTGTTTCATCTTTTGATATTTACCCATAATATTTAAAGCTATATTTAAGCCATTTAGACTGATGGAAACTGCTTTGTCTATACACAAACCATTCATTGTCTACATTGAATTGCATTCTTGATAATTACAGGTAATAATTATCTTCACTTGGCATTGTTTGCATGTATCTTCACATTGTCATTTAGGACTGCAATTGATCAGTCTTTTGTTGGCATATTATTATCTTATTACAAGGTTATATTATGATTTATGAGTGAAAAAACAGGCTACTAATAACAATGTATGTTTGTAATGATGTTCGGTAAAAACTGTATGTTATTTTGTTAATCTAAAGTAAAATTCTGTTATATTTGGTAACAATTTCCAATGTTAACATTATTTTCTGTTTTTAATTATCTTCTTCCCCTAAAAAACAAATAAAACAGTTTACGCAGACGTGCTAAACCGGAATTGGAAAATGAACAACACAAAGATGTATCACTTCGAATATCTATACAAGAAGTTAAAAATCTTTCAGCTAAAGGACGGTATGTTTTGTATTGATTGAGAAACTAACATTTGTATTAAATAATCAATTTCGAAACAGTTTTTATGAATTTTATTGATGTATCAACGAACATTTCAATTAAAATATTGTTATATCGATTGAGTGATTGCTTGCCCAGTTGATATATATGACGTTATAAGACCACCAATTGGAAAGCAGTGTTTTATCGATCGGATCAATAATACCCAAAGCCGTATGAGAAGTCTTGACTACTTATCAATCCTGCTTTCTGCCTAGCCCAACCAGTTAAGTTCAGAACACCAATGACAGCCTCTGCAATATCAATCATTATTCTCTAACATACTGGGTTTATATACCAATCAAACAGACCACATCGTACCATCAAATAGAAAATAACATTTGTACAAGATTTGGCCGAATGTGGCTGTGAAAAGGGTGAACAGTAGTTAATGGACTAGGGATAACTCAAGAATTGTAAATCGTATAATAATAGTCTATAGGTCAAAATGAAATTTATGATAAGATGAACATGAATACGAATAGTTTAGTGACTTAACAATTATACAATAGGAAATATACATAACACATCGGTCCATAAATAGTTCTCAAAGTTACCATTTGTAATTCTCCATGGGATACAACAAATATCAAAAGAATACGTTACATAAAATATGTTTTTATTTTTATCGCCAAACCAATGAAACAGGTAGAAATGAGGCTTATATTGCATGAATCGATTTAATAGTCTTTTATACATGCGAACTGACTATTGAGCTATCAGTGAATCATTCTATATCAGGTAACCTGCATTTTATATATACCTTCGAAGTTTTTATTGAAAATAGAGACAAAGTTACGGTACGGTTTGCATGTGGAATGAAATGTAACAGTCTACCATTCATTATATCATATAATAGTATTCTTAATCAGTCATACATATTACAAATACTCAAAATATTTTGCATTAAACCTCTAAAAGACTCTTTGGAACTAACTATACAAACCTTCTGATATTAAAAGAAACAGACAGTTTCAAGTGCTGATTAGTTCAAAGTATAATAGACAGTACTTTTTATAAATACGACATTTAACGTTGCTTTGTAATTTGCTGTAGCTCTGTTTCTCTAGAATTCATGGAATATACGTTCGTTCGACGTCATTTTCTGACTTCATGATCACTAAAACTATTTGTTTAATAAAAAAAATACTTTTTCATTGACATTTGCTTGTTTTACAGATAGAAACTATTGTTTAAGTGTGAATACTCTTCATAAATGTTAGCTAATAATGTTGTACAGCAAATGATAAGTGGACAATCACTAATTCTTATCGTAGCAATGTTATGTTTTTTGATCGTTATGATCTACTTACTTCGCTCTTCTTCTAATACATCATTTCATAGGTAGAAGAAGACCTATATGAATGTTGTATGCATACTGGTTTATCTAAATTAACATAAGAAAAACCAGATCATTTATTATAAAATATATATAACTTATTCCCCTCATTCATCCGACATCTAAAGTCAAAGAAAATATTCAATCATTGAAAAAGTTATCTAAATGTACTTACGACACAAAGAATTAGATATTTATCTACGTATCAAGCTAAAAGTTCATGTTTTCCATCAGCGTATTCAACATTCAAATAAACTAGGCAAACCATCACATCATTCGGGATTTCTTTTATATATTAATAAATACAAAATGTCTTATGACGTCATAGTATTAGTAGGAACCTGAGGTAAACATAAGAGAAATATTAGAAAAAAGTAAGTTTGATATAAATTGTTACGTCCTTGACCTATCTATCCACCTTAGTGCCGGGGATAGCTTGTTTAATGTAGATTAAGACCTTGACGCGGTAGGCTGACTGGCTAGTATGAACGAGTTCGAACTGAGGTAGAGAGACGAAAATTATTCTATCACCCGACAGGCACGTGCGCGAGAGAGAAGACAAGTCAACTGGAACACTACTAGATTTATTCCCGATTTCGATCTGGTACACGAATTAAGATTAATGTAAAAAGATACATTAATAATTAGATGACTAACCCGACCACAACGGACAACAACTAGGAAAATACAATTATGTCCGAACTGGGGGATTAGAGTAGAAAATATAGTACAAAAGATTACGTCCAAATGACAATAGCTTTGGAACAGAAAAGGCTATGGTAGTAAATCATACATCAAACGAAAGCTTATGATTTGTAAAATAGACTAGGGATAAAAATGAATGTTACTGTATTACGAGCTTTGAATTAAATGAAATAACGTCCCCGAAAATAGCTTCCTTAGTTTGTCAAAGCTTCTTGTTTCTCTGTTCACATCATAAATTAAAAACTTCTCTCTTTGATTAAATAAAAAAATATTTAATTATAATTCACTTAGTATTGTTTGTTTGAATCTTCCCATCGATTTGTTAGGACTGCAACTGGTCAGTCTCTTATTGGCATATGTGCATACTGTGCGTATTGCCTCAATATAGCCTTAATTCACAAGCATTAAAAGCAAAGATGGATAGTGGCTAGCAGTGGAATCCAGGACGCGCGTTTCTTCCTATTTGGGACTCGTCATTTGGATGTACCTGCATCTCAGAGTTGAAGCGAAAAGTACCGGGTTCGAGTCTCAGAGTGAACATCAACTTTGAGTTGCAGGTACATCCAGCTGACGAGTCCCAAATAGGAAGAAACGCGCGTCCTGGATTCGACTGCTAGCCACTAACCATCTTCGCTTATTTAAATATATAAGGTTTGAAACAAAAAAATCCTCCTATCCAATCATCGAAACGTTTTAAATTATCTCAATGAGAGGGGGTTACAGTATCTTAACATTTTTCTCTTTAACTTGATTTCATAGAAATTCATTTTCTTGTTCTGTACGCATAGAGTTTAAGGATTAAAAAATTGAAGACAAAAATCTGTTTATACTTTTAAAAATAGACATTTAATTTGTTATTTTTGAATTACGTTAGAATCTCTTAAAAACTACTTCACTTCTAAAGCAAAACTTTTCAAATAATGAACTTGGATCAGTAAGTAAACACTTAAACTAGATTTTCTTTAGAGATATGGAGAAAAAAATTTTAAAAGTAATAAACGAGAATTTTATTACTGGAATATTATGTTTATAAGGTAGTGACCTGTAGAAAGTACTTTGAATGTTAATAAAATCTTGTAATGTATGTTTCTTGATTAACATAAGGCGATACAAATTTAAGAAAAAGAAATTGAATTACCTGAGATAGATTAGTAAAAGCGGTACTGGTTTCCAGATATTACGAATAATTAAAATTTAAATCACTTTAGAATAAAATAAATAATACGCTGAAATAAATTAAATTACAATGAAAGATGATTTACGTGTTTTAATTTTCATCTTATATGTTGAGATATAAAGTTTATGGATACAATACAACAGGTAATAGTATATTGATCTAACAAAATTATAAAACCAAGTGACTTGACAGTGTAATTCACTGTCCTTAATAGTTTCTTTTTTCAAATAGCTGTTGAAAATCTATAAACTTTGATTTTAATTTTGTAACAATCTGGGAAATAAAGATGGATGGTGCCTAGCAGATGAATCTAGGACACATGTGTCGTCCTATTTGGGACTCGTCAGCTAGATGTAGCCGCACCTCAGAGTTGATGTTCACTCTGAGAATCGAACCCAGTACCGTTCGCTTCAAATGCCGTCGCGTTATTTACTCAGCTACTGAGTCCTGATAGCCACCTGCTTGTGCAATAGGGTGGAGTTTGAATTCACTTGGCATTATTTGTTTGAATCTTCCCATTGATGTTTAGGACTGCAACTGCTCAGTCTCTAATTGGCATATGTGCACATTGTGCCTATTGCCTCGATATTGCATGAAGTCATAAGCATTAAAAGCAAAGATGGATAGTGGCTGGCAGTGGCACTAGGTTCGAGTCCCAGAGTGCACACCAACTCTGAGATACAGGTACATCCAAATAGGACGAAACGCGTGTCCTGGATTCCACAGCATGCCACTATCCATCTTTGCTTATAATGCTTGTGAACTAAGGCAATATCGAGGCAATACGCACAGGATGTAAATATGCCAACAAGAGACTGATCAATTGTAGTCCTAAACAACAATGGGTGGATTCAAACAAACAATACAAAATGAATTTAATCTGCAAAGTGTGTTAAATATAAGTACATTTTTATGAACTCTCTTTAATGTCACAATTCGTAATATAATATTTATTAACAACAGACAATTTATTTCTTCAGTAAATTTAATATTAACATATGTATTCCATACAAATACCTTCATATTGGTAAAACATGTTAGAATTAGTCTGTAGGTTTTAATGATAACAAAATGCATCTTTTAAAAAATGTGTACTTTATATGCATAAAACAATAGACTAAAAAATGCATATAAAGTATTTAGATCACGTTAATATCTACTGGTTTCCATAATGATTATCAAATAAAAGAACATATTGGTAATTATCACATATAATTAAATGAGAAAAAACAATAATGGAAATCTTGATTATTTGTTCTGGTACGTTTGAAGTAGGAAACAGAATGAGGTAAAATAGGTTAATTCAAACAATAAATTCATGACCTAATAATGAACAACCACTTACACAATGCGACTTCCAGATTGTCTTAAATTGTTTTTGGTAATATAAATGTGAAAATATTATATATTGTGGAATAAATATAAATATAAACGTATGGTAAAAAACGTTTACACTATTATGCTAAAAATGAGGGGATTCTTAGCATTACCTAGGGAATAAAGTGTGACCATAATGATAAGAATTCAAATCATTTATTTACACAACCATATATTGTTTTACAAGTATGTCTGGAGAAGTTTTTTAACAAGAACAATTTTTTATAACTTTATATTGAGAATATTCTTATGAAATAGTTGATGCTAATTCCCCTTAATTCAAATGAAGATTCTACTGTTAAAAATTCTTATATATTTTCTTTAAAATGAACAAGGGGTATTAAGTTATGACTAGAAAAGAATGAAATTTTCAATAAATTAAATTCATAAATCAACTGAAGCTAGACCACCATGGAAAACCTGGCAGCACTGGATGGCCGTTTCATCCTAGTATGGTACTCCTCAGCAGTACACATCCACGATCCCGCCCCGCGGAATTCGAACCTAGGACGTATTGATCTTGTGCTTCCAGGTTTTCTATAGTGGTCTAGCTTCGATTGACTCATGAATTCAAATATTAAATTCCTACAATCTCCACAAAACATCTCTCTGATTCAATTCATTATACTTAAATTATATGGGAAACAAAGTGTATTTTTCTATCACGTATTATCGAGAAAACAGTAAATATACGACTACTTTTATATCCACGTTTAATAATTATGTTCACAATTTTTCTAAATAAAAGTGTACAGCATAAATTTGTTAAATAATGGTCAAATAATTATTTGCCTTCCATTATAAGTGATATTTGACATTAGGTAAAAAATAAAATCGGTTTATATATAACGCTAATCTTTTGATTTTGACGGCGTCAAAACTGTCTTTGTTGTGACATATAGAAAATCGGATATTCGGTCAAAAGTGTACATTTGATGAAAAATAAAGAGAACTGTATAATTGCTAAAATAATCCGTTTCAGTAACAACAGTAATGCCCTAAATTAGGGAATCAGAATTTGTGTTTTTGTGTCGGTTAATATTGTTTATCATTGCTTTTCATAAGAGATGATTTTCATTGCATTGATTACAAAAAGACTGACTTGTGAAACTTTTCAAACTACAGTTAGGTAAACACATTTAAATTCCACACAAAAAATAAGATATTCCATATTGTTTTAAGCTTTAAACTACTAACTTATAGATACATAGTATGCTATAGGATGATGAATCTCAGCTAGCTCGAAACCTAAAAAAAACATTCCTTCAATCTACTTCATAAATGTTCAAAAATTTCTCTATATATTCGATTTAAAAGTATAATCGATATCATTTATCTGTTTAAGTAATATATTTACTGTTTATTTTTTTTAAAAAGTTCTGCTATTGTAAACAATTTCGTTCTTCAATTATATACAGTGGAAGAAATCAATCGTTAATAAGTTCTCATGAAGAGACCAATGTATGAAAGAATTTCAGTAGTTTTTTCGAGAGGTTAATTTTTAAATATGTTACTGGGTTTAACGAAAACTGTTATATTATTTGAGGATAGATATTAGTTTTAAATCATTACGAATTGGGTTAATATAGTCATTAGGTCTAATTGTAGACTAAGAATTTTATTGTCAAACTAACCATAAATCTATAAGCAAGGATGGATAGTGGCTAGTAGTGGACTCCAGGAAGCGCGTCTCGTCCTATTTTGGACTTGTCAGCTAGATGTACTTGCATCTCAGAGTTGATGTCCACTCTGGGACTCAAACCCAGTACCGTTCGCCTCTAACGCCATCGCGTTATCCACTCAGCTACTGAGTCCTGATAGCTTATAATGCTTGTGAATTAAGGCAATACCGAGGCATCACGCACGGTATGCACATATGCCATTAAGAGACTGAGCAGTTGCAGTCCTTAACATCAATGGGAAGATACAAGTAAACAGTAACAAGTGAATTTAAACTTCACCCCATTGCATAAGCAAGCGGCAATCAGGATTCAGTAGCTAAGTGGATAACGCGATGGCGTTTGAAGCGAACGGTATTGGGTTCGAGTCTCAGAGTGAACATCAACTTTTAAAACATCATAGATTTCAGTGACTTTCTTGACTCCGTACTTCTAGCTTAGGATCAAGTTGTTGTGAATGAACAACTTACGTACCTAGAAATTTACTTTAGTTTTTCCGACAGACATTTTTGCTTGTTCAATTTTAGTATTAATAGTGTGTCCAATCATATGATACATGTATTGTGTAGTTATTTTAATTTAAAGTTGTAGAAATGCTGTAGAATGAAAAACAGTTAGAAGTGTTATAAGAAATTGTTTTAACGAAAGAATAACAAAAAGATGAAATGATATTCAAAAGTAGTTGACGAAGTTTTTTTAAACAAACTAGAATTTAGTTATTAACGTTTATTGTTAATGAAGTAAAAATAGGTAAAAAAAGAACACGAACGTTTTAAAGTATTAAGTAAAAACTGTAAATGTTTTTAGGCGGAAAGAAAAATTCGAGAAATGATATCAAAGTGATTTTAGAAGAAAATCTAAATAAAGAAAGTCAAAGAAACTACTAACATACGTACCTTTGAAGATTAAGATATATACTATACATAACATCAAAAAACTCCCTACGTTCATATAACTTTAAAAATGTTTACTAACGGTTTTTATTAGGTACATTTCACGAGACAATGTCGTGATTCAATATAAAACTATTTTCATATACTAACATTGAAGAGATGTTATAGATCAGT
Organism: Schistosoma mansoni; assembly: GCF_000237925.1. Taxonomy (NCBI): domain Eukaryota; kingdom Metazoa; phylum Platyhelminthes; class Trematoda; order Strigeidida; family Schistosomatidae; genus Schistosoma; species Schistosoma mansoni. The sequence continues at coordinate 41,972,911 of NC_031495.1, read as the reverse complement.
ATATATAAATGAGGAGGATTAGTCAATCTATTGAGATTCAACTACGAGATTGGACTTCTTTTTCTGGTACCTTTAGAATACACTATGTGAAATTTATTGATATGCCGACGGAGAATACATCCAATCCTTAATAATGAGAAAATATTTAATAATTACAGTAGATGAACCTTTACTACGTAAGGCTAATTGATAGAATTTATTAAAGACAGGACGAAAATACCCATAAATGAAGCGACATCAACACATATTGCTCTAATAATTTTAGGTATTTCCAGTCCAACTTAAAAAATTCCAATCAGATGCTTTACAAAGTAATAACTTGATTGAATGATACCAGGACAGTTAAGAAAGATAATATATGACCTTAAACTGAAAATCAAATATTCTGTAAAGTTTACTATTTTTTTTAAAAAAAAATAGTGAAGAAAGATAAGTGAATGCAACCTATACATTTATCGTCTTTTATAATGTTTAAACTTAAAACAAATAAAACATAATAGAACAGAAACATCTTTTTTAAAAATGTCACTTCTGTCATCTGTTTTGAACAGAAAGAAAGAATTTTCATAAAAACTAAATACTGAATAAACTACTGAAATTTAAATTAAACATCAACCTATGTATATGAAAATTGTTGAAATTTTTAGTTTATTTAAGGAAGTTTTTTTATTATTAGAAAACTAACATTTGTTTGGTTAAAAACATACATTGATCAATGTAATTTTGAATACATAAAAAACAAAGAAGTTTAAGCTATTGATTTATAGACACACAAATATTGATTTAATGTTTTTTTGGGGGGGACTATTGTAACTTTGTCAGTCAGTTAGCTACAATGTAAGACCAGGCACATATAGTAAACGTAAAAATCATGAGAGTTAAAAATGAGCCCCCAAGTTCCCTGGTACGGCCGAAAGTGGGGAAAGTCAGCTCTCCCACTCGAAATGCTCTCACATGGCCACGCGTATATAGCCTCTGCAAGAGAAGTCCTGCTCACTGCCTTCTCGTGGCATTACTGTTGATTACGAAATTGTGAGGACAGAAAGCAAATGTCCGGCACTTTAACCCGGTTGATGAACACGGCGCGTCCACCTAGGGGAGTTGGAAAACCCTGATTCCAAACCAATGGTGCACATGGGCTCCAGTATCCTGACGGAACAAATGGCATATGAATCAATCGTTGGTCACCGGCTACCATGGGACTGCATCTCCTTACGATGCTCCATTGCCTTGTGGATCAGACATTTAGGCCGAAGGCTCCGGGTGTAGCCCCCTAAGAAAACCACTGGATGCCGGCTCAGTGGTCTAGTGGTTAAGCGCTTTAGTTAGAGACTGGTAGGTCCTGGTTTAAAATCTCACGAGGCAGAATCGTTGATGAGCATTGCTGAAGAGTCCCACAATAGAACGAAACGGTCGTCCAGTGCTTTCAGGTTTTCCTTGGTGGTCTAGCTTCAATTGACTCATGATTTCATCTATGAAAATACCGAAATCTCTGGAAAACCCTTCTGATGATAAGAGATTATACAAAATAAATCTTTCGTATAGATTCTTTTAACTTTCGATTAAATGATAATTGTAATGAATACTGGATAGCAGAATATTGCAAATTTTTTGCATTTGGAAAATATTTGGATTACTTCATTTTTGGAGGTATCAAAGTCTACAAAAATTGTTATACAGAATGAGATATTAACAATTTAGTTGGTGCATATTTATTGTTTACATCAATATAAATGTGTTGTATTCCGTAGAGAATTATGAATCGTAACTTTGAGGACAATTATGGACCAATGTGATATGTATATTTCCTATTGTATAATTGCTAAGTAACGTAACTATTCATATTCATGTTCCTTTTATCATAAGCCTTATTTTGACTTATGAACAATTATTATACGATTTACAATTCTTGAGTTATCCCTAGTCCATTAACTACTGTTCACCCTTTTCACAGCCACATTCGGCCAAATCTTGTACAAATGTTATTTTCTATTTGATGGTACGATGTGGTCTGTTTGATTGGTATATAAACCCAGTATGTTAGAGAATAATGATTGATATTGCAGAGGCTATTATTGTGTTCTGGAATTAACTGGTTGGGCTCCGAGTGTGGTTGCCTAAGAAAACCACCTGTTTCAGTTTGGACACCCGGGCAGTATCACAGCTCTCATACAAATCAAATGAAATTTGTGTGCGCATATATATCTGGTGCTCCCTTGTACCGATATTTATGTGTTTAAATAAATAAATGAAAACTCATTGTAGAATATAGCTGAGGAAATTTCTATTTCAGTAATAAAAAGAAAGAAAAAAAAAGACAAATTATGCTGATTCTGAAATAGTTGTTACTCATGAAAACAAATTTTTCTATTTCTTTATTCAATATAATGACAATAAAAATTAAATCATTTAAGAAATATTCATCTCAAAATTTGCATAATTCATTCATTCATTGTAAATTAAATTAATCTTAATGAGTAGATACTCAAATCAAACAAAACATTTAACGACAAATTACATTCTTATCTATTGTGTAATTGCATTCTATCATTGTAGTTGATTAAACATAGTACAGTTCTTTCTTTTTTCACAGAAATAAATTAATGTCAAGAATAAATTATTGATAATGGGAATCTATGGTATCATTTATCATCTATAGAAGTCATTGTATTTAGATATATCCTAAAATTAAAAATACACTTTAATAGGAATATGAAACATACTAAGATAATTTTAGGCAAGATGGATAATGGCTAGCAGTGGAATCCGGGACGCTCGTTTCGTGCTATTTGGGACTCGTCAGGTGGATATTCACGCATCTCAGAGTTGAGAAGATTGGAAAGATTCAAACAAACAATACTAAGTGAATTTAAACTTCACCCCACTGAACAAGCAATTGGCTATAAGTACTCAGTAGGTAAGTGGATAAAGCGTTGGCATTTGACGCGAAAGGTACTGGGTTCGAGTCCCAGAGTAAACACCAACCTCGAGATGTAGGCACATCCAGCTGACGAGTCCCAAATAAAACAAAAAGCGCATCCTCAATTCCACTGCTAGCCACTATTCATCTTTGTTTACAATGCTTGTGAAATAAGGCTATATCGAGGCAATATGCACAGTATACACATATGCCAATAAGAGACTGACCAGTTGCAGTTCTAAACATCAATGGGAAGATTCAAACAAGTAATACTACGTGAATATATACAAAGATAATGTCAATACGTTATCCTGAGACGCAATAATAGTTCGACAAAAAATTGTATCCTAATTTGAATGAAACGTTCCATAATAGTTGGATCCTGTTGTATGTATGAAAACCATTAAAATTAAACATTATATGCATACAAATCTCAACAATTAAAGGTTTATAACTATAAAGTTTTATTCTGCAATATGGTCTGAATTTATTAAAAGAAATAATCGAATACAATTAAGCACATATTTGTATTTTTGACATTTATTTATTATAATTTTGATTATATCCCTAAGGAAATCCACACAAAATTGATGAGCAGAACATTAAACTTACCTTGTTCCACCTTACCTTATTTTGATAATTATAATTTTCTTTTTAATTCAGTCCGATAACATAATGAGTGATGTTTAATATATTAATTTGTTAATTCAATATGACAATTTAAAGTCTTCTGGATTCATCTTATTTAGTTTTCTTTGGTTGTTTGACACGAGAACATCTAACTCTTATGTAAAGTAACAAAACAGAAACAAATTATTCCAAGAGTACATTAAACCTATACATTTTTGCACAATCTGTTTCTTTTTTTCTTTCTAAATTATACACCTTGGTTTGAAACTGGAACTTTCTTTATTCGTAAATTTTCATTTTTACAATCTCATTAAACTCAATTATAATCAACTTTACCAAATTAAAAAACTTTTTATGGGTAAAAATAAATAAAAATAAACTGGTAAACATTCAGTCGAAGTTATTACTGTTATTAAATTCAATAATCTCAAACTGATTCATGATAATCGGTTAGTATCATTTTTTAAAGTCGAAAATCAAAAGACTTTTCACTTTTGAGTTTTGTGGAACTCACTAGTTTCAATACAGTTTATATTAAATATACAATCCATGGATTGATTGATCTTACACAAAATAACGAAAGCATTGTCAATTATTCTTTTTTTAATACACATGCAATGGATAGAATAAGAAATCGTGATATATACTTAAAGTGAATTTTTATAAAAAAAATCATTCTATATTAATAACTTGAATTATCGGATCAAAGGATCTAAACTTAAAACTTTTAAATCAAACAATTATCATTAAAGTATAAATACTAGTCGAAGATTTACGTCAAACTAACTGTTGAGCTGATTTTGTAAAGAAAAGTGAATTCAAATCTCTTTTAGTTTTTTATCTAAATTGATAATTAATGGTTAAACATTAATCATGATGGTTATCAAGATGAATTCAAAGCAAATTCACTATGTTGTTCATATGTATTTGTATGTATATACATGGGCATGAAAATATAATTTCTTCAGCATTTTGATTCCTATCATTAGTGACTGGCTTCAAGAGGTATTTCCTGGAGTTCTAGTGAGAAGCAGTGACCAGTGAAGTTCAACGAGGTTTGTTGTGAGATAATAACTCACTGAAGACAATGGTGGATGTGTCGCTCAATTCCGTGGATCGGTTGAAGTTAGATATTAACAACATCGGATGCCGGCTCAGTGGTCTAGTGGTTAAGCGATCTGGTGCGAGACTGGTAGGTCCTGGGTTCGAGTCTCATGAGGCGAGATCGTTGATGCGCATTGCTGAAGAGTCCCGCAATAGGACGAAAGGGCCGTTCAGTGCTTCCAGGTTTTCCATGGTGGTCTAGCTTCAATTGACTCATGATTTCAACTATTAAAATTACTAATCGTTTCATCTAAAACTATCAACTCGGGGTTTTTTTTAAGTTTCATTTATATCTTCTTTATCATCATTCAACTACTATACTCGTGATCGAATTCATTCGTACCTGATATCAATTAGTTACTTTCTGATTTGTACAAAGATATAAACTCGAAATAGAACTTATCAGAAAACAAACTGTATCCCATTTTTATTATTTTCAGTATTTTAATAATCCTAAACCAATGAGTAGTAAATAAATGTAATTTCTTTTTTATAAGGAAATAAAATTACTCTTTTTTTGTATTTCATTGGAATCATCAAATTATCAGTGTAAGACCACCATTGAAAACCTGAAAGAACTGAACAACCGTTTTTTCGTAGTATGTGACTCCTCCGCAGTGCGTTTTCATGATCTCGCACATGGAATTCGGATCTAGCACCTTCAGTCTCACACACGAACGCTTAATCTCCCCACCATTGAGCCGGGATCCAACGGTGTTAATGTCTAACTTCAACCAATTCACGATGTTGTGTGACCATCTCTCACCGTCTTCGATAGGTAACTTCTTCACATCCGAAATGAGTAAACTTCACTGGTCATAGCTTCTCACCAGAACTCCCAAAATTCCCTCTCGAATCTAGTCCCTAGTGAGCGCATTACAATTTTTGGTTTAGGGTTGTAATGTGTAATGTAATATTTCTATTCGTTGGTTACTGACAAAAATGTAGCATAATATCTGTCATGGAATAAACTAATAAGTCACAAGAAAACATGAATATTAATTAAATACATATCACTTAGAAACTGGTATATACGAATAAATAACTTTAGATTATTCTCTTATTTTAAAAAAAATGAATAAATGTCATGTAATCAGTCATCAGTAATGTCAGTCCAACAAATGGACATCGCAACAAAATTATTGAATAAAAATCCATCTGTTGTTGTTTTTTTTATTTTTAAAGATAAAAATATTTTATCATTTAATTATTACAGATACTTTTGTGAAATATGTTTGGATCGTACATTATATGCGCGTACAACTAGTAAACTGTCAGATGGAACTGTATTCTGGGGGGAACAATTTGACTTAAAGTAAATAAGCGAATATTGTTTTTGTACATTTTTCTGAATCTTTTCATGATAAATATTATTTTAATCAAATTAAAATCATCACAATGTACACCCAAGTTTGTTGCCTTATGATATTGTATTTCGATGAAATAACATTATTTTTTGATGATTCTTTATGTTGACATATGTTTTAATTTTAAAATAAATATCTCCCTAGATTTTTATCATAAATAGGACATACGAAAAGTTTAAAATGGTAACTGAAATTTTATTCTGAAGATCTTGTTAAGATGTTTTTCTTAAAATACATTTACAATAATATTTGGCAGTATTTGCAATATATTCTACACAGTGGTCCATGTAAAATCCAAGGTGATTTAGTTACCTTATTGTGATAAACTGTTGGAGAATGATTTAATGATTTTAACAGTTTATAATCTTTTTAGATATCACAAAACATTTTCTCTATTGAAAATAACTAATATTAAGTTGACAAGTACTTCTGGTAAATATATTCAAAGAACACATCTTATTGTGTATCTATATGTTTAGGTATGACTTATGTATTTGGAGAAACATTGATTTATATTCTTAAATATATTCAAAATAATGCAATAACAAGAAATTTCCGGACGGTATCTCATGAAGTTTAAGTTGTATTTATAGGATCTACCTCTTTTCATAAAATGACAAAATATTATACTGATATTTGAATGTGCATCTTGTTGTATCGTGTGAGTGTGTGCCCTGTTTGATATATGAACGTGCTGATTCCTGCCAATGAGAGAAGAGCGAATTATCGATCGGACAATGATACACAAAAGCCGTATGAACAGTCTTGAGTACTTATCAGTCCTGCTTTCTGCCTAGCCCAACCAGTTAATTCCAGAACACAATAACAGCCTCTGCAATATCAATCATTATTCTCTAACATACTGGGTTTATATACCAATCAAACAGACTACATCGTACCATCAAATAGAAAATAACATTTGTACAAGATTTGGCCGAATGTGGCTGTGAAAAGGGTGAACAGTAGTTAATGGACTAGGGATAACTCAAGAATTGTAAATCGTATAATAATTGTTCATAAGTCAAAATAAGGCTTATGATAAAAGGAACATGAATATGAATAGTTACGTTACTTAGCAATTATACAATAGGAAATATACATATCACATTGGTCCATAATTGTCCTCAAAGTTACGATTCATAATTCTCTACGGAATACAACACATTTATATTGATGTAAACAATAAATATGCACCAACTAAATTGTTAATATCTCATTCTGTATAACAATTTTTGTAGACTTTGATACCTCCAAAAATGAAGTAATCCAAATATTTTCCAAATGCAAAAAATTTGCAATATTCTGCTATCCAGTATTCATTACAATTATCATTTAATCGAAAGTTAAAAGAATCTATACGAAAGATTTATTTTGTATAATCTCTTATCATCAGAAGGGTTTTCCAGAGATTTCGGTATTTTCATAGATGAAATCATGAGTCAATTGAAGCTAGACCACCAAGGAAAACCTGAAAGCACTGGACGACCGTTTCGTTCTATTGTGGGACTCTTCAGCAATGCTCATCAACGATTCCGCCTCGTGAGATTTTAAACCAGGACCTACCAGTTTCCAACTAAAGCGCTTAACCACTAGACCACTGAGCCGGCATCCAGTGGTTTTCTTAGGGGGCTACACCCGGAGCCTTCGGCCTAAATGTCTGATCCACAAGGCAATGGAGCATCGTAAGGAGATGCAGTCCCATGGCAGCCGGTGACCAACGATTGATTCATATGCCATTTGTTCCGTCAGGATGCTGGAGCCCATGTGCACCATTGGTTTGGAATCAGGGTTTTCCAACTCCCCTAGGTGGACGCGCCGTGTTCATCAACCGGGTTAAAGTGCCGGACATTTGCTTTCTGTCCTCTCAATTTCGTAATCAACAGTAATGCTACGAGAAGACAGTGAGCAGGACTTCTCTTGCAGAGGCTATATACGCGTGGCCATATGAGAGCATATATATATATATATATATAGTCATGTTTCCATTGGGTAGTGAATGGATGTTAAATTTTAACATTAACAACTAAATCAATTAGCAAATTTATAAATACCACTTTTCATTATACATCAGATTCTCTAAGATAAGACTTTTATCATACATCAAACTCATTAGTATAGTAGCATTTGATGTTATTGATTCATTTACAACAGGTATAAGTATGAATGTGAAGTTTTATTTCATTTAAAACTTCCAGTGTAATTGAATATACATAAATGTAGATTTTTAATATTTATTGCCCATTCACTTTATGAAAATGTATATACAAAAGGTTTCATATTTGAAAATGGAAAACAAAAATACTTATATCAAAACTATACAGATTGTACATAAATAATGAAAATATTCTTCTATTTGAAAGGGGTGAGAAAGAAGGCTGTTTTAACAATCATTTTAAATAATTCGATTGAAATGAATAAACTACTCAAAATCAAATTTTTAAATTAACGGGTAACCCTGTATTCAATTTGTCTTTGTATAATTATCAATGTTACTTTTTAACGTATTTGATTTATTTAAAGTATGATTTTTATTATTTCCTATTTTATTTTGTTTTTAATTATACAATGACAGCAATTTGCCTATAATATCCATTATGACAATAAATTTATTCAGGCAAGCAACTTCTGTAAAAGACAAACGACAAAGGAACAAAAATCAGAATCAATTTATCGGTATGTGATACATAACTATTTCATGTATACTTTACGTGGAACTTTTTCATCAAAGCTGGTTATTGAAAAATCACTTTACTAGTAGTATAAATCAATAAGTTGAAAATATATTAGAAAGATAGAATATAGATGATTTCTACATGTTCTTCCTTGTATATAATAAGAAACATGTCAAGTTCAATTGCATCGTTTCTATAAAAATTCAAAATTCATCCTAGATACAACTGGCAGTAACATTCATATGACCAGTGAATTTGATCTTCATATCTATAAGTGACACAGAGAAATCTGTTTGAAAACCGGAGCGTAGTGGAAGGCCGCTTCGTCCTAGTAAAGGACTCCCCAGAAGTGAGCACTCACGACCTCGCGCGATCATCTTCCATTGTCTTCAGTAGATAAATTTCTCACACCCGACACGGTTGGAATCCACTAGTCTAACATTGATCAGTTCATGATTTCAAGGAAATTCAACAATCTCCACAACCCAAACTAAATACTACATTTTGTTCTGAGAAAATCAAACTTCAGTAAAATATCAGTAGAATCCTCACAGAATTACTGATTATTGATCATAGAATGAAAAGTAATAAATAAAGTGCATTTTAACAAAAATATTTTATGTGAAAATTGATTCGCAACTATATATATAAGGCTTCATCTCTAAAAATGATTCACTTACTGGATAATTACTACTTTATTCGCTTCAGCATCTAGATATTGACGCAACTACAGTGGTATGTGATATTGTAGGCTTCTAGAATCTATTCAGATTGGTGTTTTAGTTTGATTTTGGCCTCCAAAAATAAATATGAATATCATCCATGGATTTTAATACTTATATTGAAAGAGTAGATAAACTTTGCGGCTTTGAACTCCATATGTTGAATTACCGTGTTAGTGAACGACTTCATCAATTAATTACCCATATTCAATGTGCCTCAGAATATATCACAGCTTCAATGTTAACTTATCAAGATTAAATAAATAAGGTTGTTCTTTGAAATACACCCTATGGGAAGATGACTCCACATAACATATCAAAATGGTGGTAAATGATAGCGAATATGGGATTTTGAAGCCTTCGTTAGTATGCTAGATGATATCTTCGATGTCTATTTTGAATTGAAGCAGGTATATTAAAGTTACACACCAGTTAATTAATCAATGTATCTTGACGATTTTTTCTGTGACTGGTTATTTCTATGCATCCGCATACTCCACTTGATGCGTCGGACGGTTGGAGATAATCGATTGATAGCTTTGGATCTAAGTTCTGCACAAAACAGTAGGGCATATCTAAAGTCCTGAGTGATGGTACGCCAAGTGAGATTTAAAAACCATATTCTCAATCATCCTAATAAGAGACATTAGCACTGGATCATTTTGACCTCATATGACTTCCTATAGCACTAATATACTTAAGTTTATTGTATACTAAGTAATAGCCCATATGATAATTGTTCTAGCTGACTATTTTGTGATGATGATCTTATATCAAATAAAACTATATCTTTATTTTGTACAATAGGTTATGTTACTATTCCATTGAACGATGATTCACAACAATGTGAGATACAAAAATGGTTTATAATGCAACCTCCACAAATTAACTCAAATTTAAATTTTCTAGAAAATCTACAAGTTTGTCATCAACAACATCAGCAACAGACAGATACAAATCAAACTCCGTCGATCAATTCTTCAACTGGAGTATCGGGACGACTTCGTAAACATTCTATTCCAGCTTCATGTTTTGGATATTCTAATTCATTTTCAATTATACCCAATTCACAGTATACTACTAATAGTAATAATAAATTAAATGATGATAATGAACTAAAGTATAACCATATGGAACTGTCGAAAAAGAAATGTTCATGGACTGCTGGTGTCACTACTGATAGTAATTTTAATAAAACTAATAAAATCATTTCTAAATCATCATCGTCTACATCAACTGCAACTTCACCAAATCTTTCACCTAATAGTAATTCAGTTACAAATAATTTTATTTTATCTGAAAATTCTTTACCTCAATTAAGAATGATGATCCATTATCAAACAGTTGATATTCTACCGATTGCTTGTTATAATCAATTGAAAGAGGTAAGCAATTATGGTTTATCTAGTTAACAAAAATGATATGATCTATTTCTATTCAAATATTTACAACATTCCCTGTTTATAAGTTTTCTAGTGGATTAAGTAAAGATTATATCTTTTAAGTTGTTGTATACTCTCAGATGACATTAACACGAAGTATCCTAACAAGGTGTTGGACGTATTGAAAAGTCAGTTTACAATGAACCTCAATAACAATTAAATACCCATTTAAATAGAAACTAGTTGACGTTTCTTCATGGTATGAATTAATGAATTCCTAAGGTACATTCAATTAAAAATGTATGTATAAAAGAGTTGATGCATATTTTAAATTTCATCGTTAAATAGTAGAAAAAAAATTGTCCACCTTGTTACATTCATGTAAAAATGTAAAGTAAATTATTTAAGGTGAGCCTTCTACGTCAATGAAATTACTACAAAATGATAAACAGAGAAAAGGAATATGCTTTTTTTCAACTAACTTTCTATTATATTATTATACTATAAATTTATACTAAAATAAAATTAGATTGGTTGAAGCAAGACATTAATACAGTTGGTCCGGAGGTTAAGTCTCCGCGAGAAACCGTAGGTTCTGAATTCAAGACCTGTAATCGGGATCGTGGGTGTGCACTTCTGAAGAGTCTCACACTAGGACGAAACGGCCGTCCAATGCTTTCAGATTTTTAATGGTGGTCTAACACTGACTGGCTCATGATCTCAATTAAAATAAAAATGTTTGACAACAAGGGTAAAAATGGTAACAAGCAAATAGTGAATATGTTGAATAACGGTACTGCAAACTCACAAGGTGCTTAACAAACTAGATAAAACGTCAAGGTGAGTAGGGTGATCGTAACACTTAAAGGTATAAATAGATAAATGAAATAGGATACATAGTTATATGAATGCCTTATTACATAATATCAAGTAAGTAAACTAGAAAAATTTGTTTATGAAGTTAAATGTTAATAGCCGTTTCGTAAGAACAAAAAGAAGAATATGACACTTATTCAAGAACAAAGCTTCAAAGAAAGTTAAAAATTATAGCAAAATCGTAGAAGAGGGGATAGTAGGATAAAGGCTACGGACCTTTGTTTGTAAGCAAAATAAAATGAGTGGTTCCACGAATTTCTTATGAATGAGGTCAGGTTTGCAAAGATGAATGAGGGAAGCTATGACTATACGTAAAAGAGGAATATATATATAATGATACAAATTTAGTAGCATACAATCAATAAACCGAAAGGTTGCGTTCAACCTTAATTGACTTTGATTAAGTGACTAAATGGTGATTTCTTCATCAACCCTAACTATTATTTATAAACCTAATGAGGATGGTATTCAGAAATCTTATATCTGATTAGCTTAAATATTCTCCTAATGTAACGAGCCTTACAAGACCAGTTAACTTGGTAAATACAAGATAAATTCAAGTAGTCTATCTTATTTCCATCTACAATGATAGATTGAAAGATTATCTGTCTGTGAACATCTAATTCAAATATAAACCATAATGTTATCATACAAATACTTTGGAATTAATTAAAGAACTGTATAACAACCGTATAAAATCAATTCCGTTGCATACAATTTTGTAATTTAACTGTTTGTTTGTTTTTTTCTGGCTAGAACAGTTTCAACGCAATAACAGTAAATGTTATTATCCTGTGGATTTCTTTCTTCTTTATTAGGCACAAATCATAAAAACAAACTAGGTATTTTCACCATATATATATTTCATAGAAAGTTATTGATGCATACGTGACCTTGTCCGGATTGTAGTCCAGGCAAATTTAGCATATATATATATATATATATAGACGAGAAATGTGTCGTTTATCTCCAACGCATATTTTGTCAGTAATGTGGGATGAGTCATCTACATTAGATAATTAAGTTAATTTCTAGTGCAAGTATGATCGGATTCATAGTTGATTTTTTTGAACCTTAGGAATGATATTTTAAATCCTCCAAGAATTTCTAATACATTTATGACATAATGGTACAAATTTGAAATAGTAGTACGTTTTCTTAGATTAATAACCAGAGTTATACAACTATCATATTAAGGAAATTAACATACTTTGCCCCCAAATGCCCTGGTACGGGTGAGAGTGGGGAGAGTCCGCTCTTCCTCTAGAAATGCTCTCACATGGCCATGCGTATATAGCCTCTGCCAGGGAAGTCCTACTCACTGCCTTCTCGTGACGGGGGTGTTGTTTACGAAATTGAGAGGACGAAAAGCGAATGTCCGTCACTTTAACCGGGTTGGTGGACACGGAGGGTCCATCTAGGGGAGTTGGAAAACCCTGATTCCAAACCAATGGTGCACATGGGCTCCAGTATCCTGAGGGAAAAAATGGCATATGAATCAATCGTTGATCACCGGCTACCATGGGACTGCATTTCCTTACGACGCTCTATTGCCTTGTGAATCAGATCTTTAGGTCAAAGGTTCCGGGTGTGGCCCCCTAAGAAAACCACCTGTTTCGGTTTGGGCACCCGAGCAGTATCCCAGCGCTCACATAAGTCGAATGAGATTTGTGTGGCGCATATACATCTGGTGCCCTTTTGTACCAATATTTATGTGTTTAAATAAATAAATAGATAAGTGAGAGACTGATACCCTTTGCCGCTCTTTGTTGTAATCAGAGTTATTTGAGTTATTTAACAATGTTCATTGTTTTTAAAACTAACTTCTGAATATCTTCGTTATATAAAATAATATATCATACTTCTAAATGTTTCCCTCCTATAAACTTTATTTTCACTTATAGTTCATCAAAACAAAATATTTAGACTTGATCAGGAACTTGGAACCTAAATTATCAGCTAAACAAAAAGAAGAATTGACTAGTTGTTTTGTAAATATCTTTGAAAAACTACCAGATTTATCTGTAGCGGAATTTTTATCAGTACTACTTCGTGAAGATTTAAGTAATAATGGTAGGTTATTTTTCCACTGCTTCCTTTTAATTACATTGTGTATTGAAAAACTTTGATGTCTGAGTTTTGAATATAGTTTTACATTATACTCTTTGTGTTTTGGGGGAACAATAAAAACAGACAAGTTAGTTATTGATCGGTGTGATTCATAAAACAAAGTAATACATAAAACCAAATCATAATTATTTTTAGCTAATTTATTCGATAGATCTAGTTATAAAGCAGTAACTGCTAACATCTTTTTCGACATCATGTTCAATAGTTTTTACAGTGCCTTTTGTCTTCAATAGTTTCTAAATGATGGTTCTCAAAGTCGAGATAACGATCTATTTTCATAGCTAAACATCTATAAAGTTTGTTTCCCGTAAACTAAGTCTATCAACATTTCGAAGCTTCCTTAAACTTCCCACTATTTATTTTGGTTGTGTTCACTTGAAGAAACCCTTTAATTCATTGAAGCTGCTTATATCACAATAAGCATGTAAGTATATTGCTATGGTCAATGTATATAACCATGGCATCCTATTATATCAACCCGAATAGAAAAGAAATTAAAAAAATGAGCCAAATAACATATATACTCATCTGGTAATTAATTCTATAGAAGTATAAATAGGAATCTTTGGTTATAGACTTCAAATTTTGGAGACATTGTTAGTGAAGTTCTACAAATGTCAAGTCTTAAAAACTATTATTATATCGTCTAACCTATCCACAAACGGTAAATATCTAGAATCGCCAAGAATATTAAATATCGACAATCAATCTATATATTAATGTCATATATGTGTTAATCGAAGTATAACAAATTTTGTACAATCATGAAATTTGAATACAATTCGTAGATAATCTGAAAAAATACAAAACTGACTTTTACAAATACTTAACGTCAAATCCTTCTCTAACAGATTTTACTGAATATTTTAATTTTGATAGAGTGGATAGATATCTATGTTAATTTGTCTGAAAAGAACAAACTCATTAACATTTATTACATTTCTAATTTTGCATATGATAGTGATCATCCAAAAAAGTCTTATTTATAAGTATAAGAAATCAGCAATTAACAACAGTCGAACAGGAACAGAGAAGGTCAAGCACTGACAGAATACACAGAAAGAAACAAAAGAATGAATAAAAGAAAGAATAAATAAACAGAAGAATATATATTTATAGTTACCTTACTACTTATCTCTGATGGTTGAGAATTAAATAAGTCGTCTTTCAGAGAATACTAAGACTATTTAGCTTAATAATATCACATAGTACATAGGCTATTTTACTTCATATTCCATATATTTGGTATAACTATTTGAAATATCATTGTTTTGAAACCAATCTATTTGTAAGACATTAAACAGGAATAATATATCTGTAAAATCTCAGCGAATGAATCCAACGTTTCGCCTGGCAATCTGGTCCAAGCTTTTTCAAGGAAATGTCTTACATCAACTCGGTGCCCAAATACTGTGAAACTATTCTCTTTAATTTAGACTAAAGTTCTTATATAATCTAATTGTTTTCATCAAGACACACTACAGAATTATTTCACATGTAACGGAAAGCTTTCAACACAAAAATGAATGCAATCAATCATTTGAACATCTTTATAATATCTTACTGTCATATTTTACTTTAAACCTTCATAATGTATAATTTTGATGAAGAAAAAGCATTCTAGATGTTAAGCCGGAACCGGTTAAATTTCCAAAAACTAAAACAACAATACTTGGTCCAACTATAAACCAAATTTGCATTCAGAAACTTCAATGTGATGTTATTTTCAAAGATGACAAAGATTATCTGACTGGAAAGTTTTCTTTCCATGTTGAATAAGTTATAAAATTACTATTAAAAAAAAACAAACAAAAAAACCGTCTAGTTGATAGAATTTCATCATATGAATTTTCATAATTCACTATGACGGATGTAAAAATTTTGTCTAGTACAATGCAAAAAGAAAAATTAGTAAATTGTTCAACAGCACTTTTTATTTAGTGTAGGAAATGTATCATTTAATAGACCTTGATTTTCATGTATTCACCTATGAAATATACTTTTTGTCTGATTTCCGGTGACATTAAAGGGATCATTTGAAATATGAAATTCAAAATCCTTAGACTTAATCAAGTATTTCACTTTTTGCTATCAGTCCCTCAACTTTACTCACTTTTTAAAATACTTAATAGACTCTATAACATATTACTTTATCATATTCAGTATTATATTGTTTTATAAATATATTTTATCAGATAAATTATCAACTTAAGTGTAAGAAGTTTGTGTAAACTTGTTAGTTTGTAGTTTACATCTTGGTATGAATTTAGCTTAAGGAACATTAAAAACTAGAAACTAATACCCCCAAATGCCCTGTTACGACCGAGGGTGGGGCGAGTTTGCTCTCTCTCTTGCCACGCGTATATAGCCTCTGCCACGGAAGTCCTACTCACTGCCTTCTCGTGGCATTACTGTTGATTACGAATTTGAGATAACGAAAAGCGAATGTCCGGCGCTTTAACCGGGTTGCTGGGCACGGAAAGTCCACCTAGGGGAGTTGGAAAACCCTGATTCCAAACCAATGGTGCACATGGGCTCCAGTATCCTGAAGAAACAAATGGCGTATGAACCAATTATTGGTTACTGGTTACCATGGGACTACATCTCCTCACGATGCTCCACTGCCTTGTGGATCAGACCTTTAGGTCAAAGGCTCCGAGTGTGACCCCCTAAGAAAACCACCTGTTTCAGTTCGGGCACCTTGGCAGTATCACAGTCCACACACAATTAAATGAAATGACATTTTTTGTGGCGCATATATATATCTGGTGTCCCCTTGTACCAATATTTATGTGTTTAAATAATTTTAATAAATAGAAACTACTAGACTATTATTTCTTTCTCATATATATAACTCACTTATCGATAATTATTCATTGTTTATTAAAAGTATATGTTATTGAAAAAACTCATTTAACTGTTTGCCTTTTTGTTTTAATTAAGGAAAAGAATCTATGATATTTCGAGCTAACTCAGCAGGATCAAAAGCAATGGAATGTTATATTAAATTAGTGGGCACTGATGTAAGTCATAATGCAATTAACTGTTGCTATGTTGTATATATATATCTTGTTTTCCTTTAGCTTCATTTATCAGGAATAATGAAATACGATACACTTTAATGGAATGAAATAAAATTGTGGCACAATATTTTTCATCACTAAAACTTCTATATGTTCTATTTAAATTATTACACACTTTTTGGGTAATTAGTTTTCTTTCTTTAGTGGTTACTCTACTGATTATAAATAGATCTCTTTCATCCGAGATTCGTTGATACCATCCAGAGAAACAATAACATTTATATACATTCTATTTAAAAAAACAGAATATTCTTCTGACTAAATGTTATGTAACAACAGAACATTCAAGTAACTAAAAGTTTTAAACAACAGTGACATTAATAAAAACAACAAAGTACTAATCATACCTAATCTGTTTTTTCTTAGTGTATTTGGAAAGATTTAATTAAATATAAGCATTCTAACATATAACACGGAAAGAGTCGAATAAAACATTTCGACAGTTGTTTTTGCTTATATTTCGAACAGAAAAGTAAAAAAAAATAATGACAGACCCAAAAAAGGGAGAAAAATCCTGTTTTCACAACCAGGTAGGCATAAAGGAAAATCGAATATGTTATTTTATCTATTATGATCCCATTATTATTATTATTATTATTATTATTATTATTATTATATGATCAAACAACAAAAACACTATATAGTCCTGTTTATTATAAAACTAAACAACTATAAAACTAAACAACTATAAAACTACTTCAGAGTATTATTTTTTTACAGTTGAAATCATGAGTCAATTGAAGCTAGACCACCATCGAAAACACTGGGACCCGGCGTTTCCGTTTCGTGCTATTATGGGACTCCTCAGCAGTGCGCATCCACGAATCCGCTCTCGCGAGCGAGATTCGAACCCAGGACCCTACAGTCTCGAGCCGAAAGCCTTAACCGATAGACCACTGAGCTGGCATCCAACGGTGTTAATGTCTAACTTCAACCGACTCACGATTTCAACTGTGAAAATACTAAATTCTCCACAAAACCTCCTCTGATCTATTATTTTTTTGTTGAAAAAAAAAGATATTGAATCGAATAAAATAGATGTCAGCTACATGCATACACATATACATATACACTAGAGTATACACACACACACTTAATCGAAAATGTCCTAAAGTAAGATCTGAATAAAACTGTGAATATTATCAGAAGGGGTTTTGTGGATATTATAGTAATTTTAGTAGTTGAGATCATGAATCAATTGAAGCTAAACCATCCTGGGAAATTTAGAGGCACTGCACGGCCGCTTCGTCCTATTGTGGGACTCCTCAGTAGTGCGCATCCGCGATCCCGCCTAGCGAGATTCGAACCCAGGACCTATCAGTTTCGCGCGAGCGATTAACCACTAGACCACTGAGCCGGCATCAAACGGTGTTAATGTCTAACTTCAACCGGGTTCTCCATGATTATCAAGCTTCAATTGATTCATGATCTTAACTATTAAAAATGTGAATGTTAAAATGGATAGAAAGGGAAGTATAAAAAATATGAATCATTTATTAGTTGTTAAATCAACTATTGTTAAATGAAATTTTATAATAACTGATTACAGGATTGAAATAGGTTATTATTATTATTATTATTATTATTATTTTAAATAATAAATGTTCTAATAATTGACAGTGTGTTGATTCTCATGAAGAAAAGTGAATTCATTGTGAAAAAAAGTATAAACTTTCAAGCTTTCTATCCATTTAGTATGAATCTTTGGGTATTTAAGGATGATTACGAAGTCAAAGCACCTATATAACATAGCTTTACAATCTATGAAAAATAGAGAGAATTTGAAAGAAATTAGATGAAAATCATGTATTCTTGAAAGTATTTTGATAATGCTATTGGGAAGAACCATAAGATGGTTTAGTAACTAAGACGACACTAGAATGTGATACACTGGTAACTCATTCTAAGAAACGTCAAGAAATAATTACAGTATCCCAGACTAAATGTTATAATTATCATTAAAAAAGTCCAGCAGTATAGTGTTAGGTTTTTAATTCTAAAAGTAACTTTATAACAGAAAATATACATCACTTCTTTACGCTAGTGATTGATTTATTGACTTTAAACTTTACAGCTACTGATTTGATGTCTAATATCATGTGGAATAGCCCTCAGTGTCGACTTATTCTAATCAATCGCAATCATTAAAATAAATGACTTACGTAAAAAGGTACTGTAATAAGACCTATAGGAACTCATCAGAAATATTCATATCTAAAAGTAATCAGAAAAATATATCTGCTATCTGAAAGAATTAAACACCCAATTAAACATTTAGAATAAGATCATCCAATGTTGTAGTAAACATACTCCACACAATTTTAGATAATTTTTGAAGATAATTTTAAGTTAACTCGAAATCACTAACTATTTGTTATTTAAACTTTAATGTTAATAATTGTACAACAAAAAGTATTTCTATGTACTTTGAAAGTAGTAGAAATTTCACTACTCTAAAGTGTCTCTGTAAATAATCTATTTTAATAGAAGTTAAGTTTTTTTCCAGTCAGCTTCACAGATAAGCTAAACTTATGAATGAAAAATAAAATCTGCATAATTTACATAAATTATAATAATTCAAAGATAACACGTATCCAGACAGATAGTGTCTATCCAAAAGGTACAGTAGAATTTATACATTATGATTAGAAGTTAAATATTACAGTTAGTAAGGTGACTTGTATTTGACAAATTTGAAAATCTTATAGTTGGAATCATGAGTCAATTGAAACTGGACTGCCATGGAAAACATGGAAGCACTGGACGACCGTTTCGTCCTATTGTGGGACTCCTCAGGAGTGCGCATCCACTGAGGTGGCATACAGCGGTGTTAATATTTAACTTCAGTCGATCCATGATCTTACGCAACCATTCATCCATTGTCTGAAATAGCAACCTGTCTCTACCCAACACCGATTGTGCTCCACTGGTCACGGCTTCTCACTAGAATACCTTTGTATATTTACATCTTAAAATATTTAAACATGATTGGTATATATGCAAAAATATCTGTACCGCTTTATTATGAAATTGTAAAAAACAATAATTTTTTGCAAATGGAAAGAGATTGTTACTATATTTAATAGATCTAATATTCAAATAATAAAGAAACCAAGTATTAATGTCTTATGGAGAGCTTTAATTGATGATATGAAAACACGAAGATTACTTCCATCCAAAAAAATTTAATGTTAATAGTAGAACAGAATGTTTGATTTTTAAAGAAAAATGTTTTTGTTAAATGAAATATGAACAAATTAATCTTAATTAATTAGAAGGATAAAATGTCACACTTTAATCAAATAAAACTATGTGATAGAAATCGACAGATATTAATGAAAAGATATGATAAGAACAGTTTGTTAGCGCTCACGCGAAAGACTAATAAGTCCCGAGTTCGAATCTCGCGAGGCGGGATCGTGGGTGCGCACTGCTGAGGAGTCCCACAATAGGACGAAACGGTCGTCCAGTGCTTCCATGTTTTCCATGGTGGTCTAGTTTCAATTGACTCATGATTTCAAATATATAAGATAAATTAAGGTTAATACCACTCAATATACAATAACGAGCTTTGCGAAACAGTTACCTTTAATTTTTACTTAATAAATTTAGAGATTTACTAGTAAATACTTATTACAAGTATCTGTTAGATACAAGATTATTGTAAATTGAAAAAAGAGATATCAACTGTTTAAGGCATGGAATTTTTCAAGGATAAGTGGAAGAACTAAACTTGGTTGAGGTGATGTCATTAATAAATGGCATGTAGTTAAAAACAATATTCAATAAAATAGTATTCTGATACCGATTAGTTTATATAGGATTTTCTAAATGAAGTGAAAAATTTGTGACAAACAGTATCAAAATAATTCAGAAATTAAGTAATCAACAAACTAGGGAGGTTACCACGTAGTTCATTGGTCGGCATTTAATAATAAATTACAAAACACTGTCAAATGCTTTCTCATAATCAATGAAGTTGATGTTTAGTGACGAGTTCTATTCCATTGATTGTTCAACGATGATTCGTAGTGTCGCGATTTGGTTTGTGTACGACCGACTCCTACAGAATGCGACCCGTTGATCTCGAAGTTGGGCGTCCACTGAGTCTCTCATCCGGTTCAACAATACTTTGTTAAAAATCTTCCCTGATACTGAGAGTAGTGTGATACCTCTATAGTTCTCAAATTTGCTCAGATCTCCTTTCTTTGGTATCTTGTTGAAGTATTCTTTTTTCCAGTCCATCAACACTTGTTCTTCCTTGCAAATCTTCCTGAATAGAATGTGAAGCTTGTTTGCCGTTACTATATGTCTGACTGGTTATTCTTTCGATGTCTATCTTTAAGTACCATCTCAATGTGTTCTTTCGTCTTCTTCGCTTCCTTTCACCTACAAGATTCCAATTTACGGCCTGCCTCGTAATGCAGTTTCATGATATCCACAATGTATATCCTGTTCTATCTTTGCAATTACCTCTATGTTTGAATTCGCTATTTCAGCCTGGTCCCGCTGCTTTCACACTCTTGATTTAATTGATGCCCATGCCGATTTCCTCGGTCTTTGGCAGGTTAACATCTGTAGGATATTCTGTAGGTGCTGCTTTTATATCCAATGGGTTCAATTGGTCTGGTCTATTCAGGAGTTCTTCAAAGTGGTCGACCCATCCGTTTTTCTGTTCTTGAATCTCAGTGATTGACTTGTCCTATTTCTTTCTGACTGGTCTTCCTGGTTTACAATATTTCCCTTCTAGTTTCTTCAATGTGTCATATGGTCGTTTCATATTTCCTTCTCTTACAGCTTTTTCCTCTGTCATTATTAGCTCTCCTAGGTATCTCTACTTGTCGGTTCTAATGCTCTTTTTTATCCTTTTGTTTCCTTCTATGTATCCTGTTCCTGTTCGACTGTTGTTAATTGCTGATTTCTTATTCCTCCTTTCCTGAATCTTGTCCAGGGTTTTGATAGGGACCCATTCTATATGGTGGTGTTTTTGAGGCTCAGAACCTCCTGGAATGTTCAGGTTGGTGCCTTTTTAATCCCTTTCCAGTTATCCGAAATAAAAGTTTCTTCTTCTTCAAATAGATCTCGTAAGGCTTGGGACCCATTACTGACAACTGTCTTGAATTGGTTTAGTTTGTCAGTGTCTTGAAGGAAGGCTGTATTAAACCTACTGCCATTTGATTGGTCCTCCCGGTCTCCCATGTTGTCTGAACATTCCATGTACCTATATTAATTTTTGCTCTGGTTGTCAGAAGGGGCGTCGGTCTCATGAGTTCCGAAGAATCTTGGCTTTCACCATCAGACGTCATGATCCTTCTGAATGAAGATTCTTCAACTTGGAGGACAGATTTTAAATTGTTTAGTCTGGTTAACGTTTTTTAACAACGTTGTGTTCTACAGGATGAGGTTGCGGACGCCATGACGAATAATTCTTTTTTACCCAGTCTTGAGAGCGGTAGTAGCTCCAGAAGGGCTAAAGGCAGAGTTTCTGAATTTTATAGTAGGATAAATTTTTGAACATAACATTTCAGTGAGTGAGTAATAGAACCATGGATTCACACTGTAATTGTTACTCTTCGTTATTTATAAAATCAGAGAATTTCTTATGGCCACAATCAAGTAACGGATCCAACACCTTAATTTTGTAAATGCATTTTAGTTACTCATAAGTAATATAAAATAAGAATCTTATTTTTTGAGTTATATGTTCTTACGGACTGACAAGGTGCCTATTGAAATCCAAATTACGAGTAAAATTAAACAATCTCCTCAAATCTTCAATACTTTTCATTTTAGTTAAATTGTTTGGAGTTTATTCGTAACTAAGACCAGATACTGTATCATCCGTTGTTCTTATTACGACAGAGTGCATTGTTTAGTATAAGTCAATTGGAGGTCATATTTAAAGTACAAATAAATGTATTTAGCGTATGTAGAAAGCCTTAGTGACATATCTTATCAATAAGTTGATTGGCTAACTTTTATGAGTACTTATGAAACTAGTGAATTCCATTCTTGACAATTCAAACGAAACCAAATTCAATCAATTTAAATGCTCAGAATTAAAGAATATTTAAATGAACTTTGTTTTCAATGACTACGATCCTCCTGATTACAGTTTATCTCAATTTCAACACTTTATCTTATTATATTTAGCCTTCCTTTCCCAATTATAATTTCTCCACCTAACTTCGTGATGAATATTTGAGGCAACAATAACAAAACTATTATTAGTTACTTTGAGTAAAAAACTAACGTTTCAATGCTTTTGTTTATTCAACCTCACTGTTATCACGTTTAACAGAATTTCGTTATCACCAGTATTGTAATTACTATCATTTCGAAAAATAAGTATATATTTGCGAGTGTACAGCTTCGAAAATGGATTGACTGAGAAGAGGACTCTTTTTACTTTATGACAATAGTTATATTCCGTTTACTTCAATAACTCCGTAATCAAACTTTACAGTTTTAAATCCATAATTATTGTGTAATTTTACAAAGACCAAAATAAGGCATCCTAGTGAATTTAACAACGTCATATGTCAAAAATGGTAGATTTTTGTATCTGTTACGACTTGAATAGGTCAAAATTGTGTCGTTTGTAAACTAGAAAGGTCATTCACAAAATGTCAGGACGACTCATTGTAAAATGTCAAGTACTAGTCAATATAATATTCTCAGCATAGGGTTGTAGAGATTGCTGAGTTTTCATCATGAATCAATCAAGGTTAGACCTCTATTGAAAAACCTAGAAGCACTGGATGGCCGTTTTGTACTAGTATGGGACTCAGCAGTGCGCATCCAGGATCGCTCATTCCGGATTCGAACCCAGAATCTTCGATCTCGCGCGCAAACGCTCAAACTTTAGACCAATATAATGTTAATAAAATAAACCATGTGAATAAAATCCATAGTAGGAAAATTTTGTCTGGCTAATGGAGATAATAACAACAACAATGAAGTCGTGTGAATACAATATGTAATAAGTGAGATTATAATCCAGGTAATTATGGTAAGAAATACATATGAATTTGGAAAGATAAATATGTAGATTGAGGAGGCAGGGCAGATATTAGCATAAAAATAATTGGTGGTGGGGTGTAACGGATCGATAATATCCAGTTTATGTATATAGAATACTAAAACTATCAGAAAATTTTTAGAAGCTTGTCACTGAGGTCAATCAGCAATCAACCAACACATTGAAATCGATCCAATATATCAACCAGTCAGAAAAACCATGGACAAATTTAGAACCAAGAATCAAATCAAAGGGAGAAACAATCAAAATAAAGAGGTTGACAATGACGGGTTAAAAGTCAACAATAGCTAATCAAGATCGAGGTCGACAGAACAAGATGTCAGTCATGTGTGAAGAAATTCGAACAATTCATTTCTACCTGAAGTCTGTGTTGTTAGTATCGTTCGGAAATAAGATGAAAGCTTCGTGAGAGAACCATCCTGTTCAGAAAACAAAACCACCTAAATCATTCACCTAAGCTATAAATCTTCTTCACTGTCTCAGATAAAAAGTTAATCACTTTTAACATATGAAATTGTTTAATTCACTATTATTACTATTATTAATGGCTTTATTCAATATTATATTTTGGTACTAGCATTCATTATTTTGGTCTTTGTAAAATAACACTAACTATGGATTTAAAACTGGAGAGTCTGATCAGGAAGTTATTGAAAGCAATTGTCTATTTAAATAGTCTTTGTTTTCAATTTATATATGTAACGTCGTCTGTTGGTGACCTTAACAAAGAGCATCACTTGATTAAAAGTGATAATTAAGAATGTACCCCAGCAAAAGTCCTTATAGTTTGAGCGTAGACATTTCAAATTTAACATGTTATCTTGTGTGTAGTTTAATCCAGGAATAAAAAATTAGCAATTATTTTCTCTTCTTGATGTATTTAGTGGCTAAAACGTATGAGACTTTAAGACGTTTTAACAAAAATCCGACACGAAACAGTTAGCTGGCAAGCCTCAATATTATCATAAGTGTTGAGAAAAAGACTAAGACTGGTAGAACAATAAAAAAATACTAAAAGTTTGTGATGCAAATGCCTTTTAAGTACTGCATGTGTTGATGTATGAAAGTATTTAAACTATTGTTTAATATCAGAACATCATTTATTTGAACTTCCATAGCTCTATCTTAAGAAATTATAAGCTGTTTGGTAGTTGCTTGGTCTTTTAGACGTCTAAACGTTTTGATTATCTGTAATAATTAACCCGTAGTTCATTTTGTTCATATAACAGCTTGGAAATTTCACTGGGAATCATTTTTTAATAAAGAGCTAGATCGTACTAAAATCAAATTGCTTGCATGAAATTTTTGGTATGTGAGCACAGGCACTTCTGAAATTACATATTTTAGATTGAGTCCAATTATGATCAGTACCTCAAAAAAATTAATCAATATGCGTTTACTTAACTGAACACTACATCGTCACTGAACATCTCTTAAATCATTATTTCTCTTTATTAATGCCATTAATGAATTAAGATGACTGGCATATGTTATCTACGGGCATCTGTTTGATAATATGTAAATAACCCCATAGACAAAAGCTCATAGTTCAAAATTATACCCTATTTCATCAGTTCGTGTAATTATTGAAACATCAAATCATTTAAGTAAATCAGAATACAACATTAAACAAACTTAGCGTGGTTATTTTAACTGTTTCATAAAAAAGAGGGATCAGTTTCTTCACCATTATGCACAAAGCAACAAGAAGGTTTTACATTCTATCTTTTTCCTGTTATCTTTCAGTATTTACGATACGTTCTTGGTCCAGTAATCGACCAATTACTTGTTATTGGAGATGACTTTGAAATAGATCCTTCTAGATTAGGAGCTTCTAATGATTCATCTACTGCATCAAACAACCGAAATACATTATCTGTCATACTAGAAAGAAATCGTACTGCCTTACTGAAAAATGTTGCAATGATCTGGCAAAGAATTGAATCAAGTCAATGTAAACTACCAAAGTAAGTTTATATACATTGTAATCATCAGATATAATGATTGGTAATATTTAATAATATACTGAAAATATAAACATATAAATTGATAAATATGTTTTGAGAACTTACTTGCATTACAAAATTACTTTACTTGATTACGCCTGTTACCCCTCGTGGAGGAGCATAGGCCACCCACCAGCATTCTCCATCCAACTCTGTCCTGGGCAATCCTTCCGAGTTCTTTCCAGTTGTTGTTCGACCTTTACATATCTGCTTCTATTTCCCGACGTAATGTGTTCTTCGGCCTCCCTCTTTTCCGCTCCTATTCAGGATTCCAAGTTAGAGATCGCCTCGTGATGCAGTTTGGTGATTTCCTCAATGTATGTTCGATCCACTTGCAACATATTTTCCTAATTTCCTCTTCAGATCAAAGCTGGTATATTCTCTCCCACAGAACGCTGTTGCTGATGGTATCCGGTGAACAGACATTGAGTATCTTACGTGGACAACAGATTACATGTTTGATGGTTGTGGGAGTTCTCCACACTTCATCTCCATAAAGTAGGACTGTCTTGACGTTCGTATTGGCCATTCTCACTTGGATATTGATTGACAGTTGTTTTTAGTTCCATATGTTCTTCAACAATAGAAATACTGTCCCTGCTTCGCCAGTCCTCGCCTTTACATCTGCATCAGATCCTCCTCGTTCACCGATGATGCTGCCCCGATAGGTACGTGAAATCTTCCACATCTTCCAGAGCTTATCCATTAAGTGTGATTGGGTTGCAAATCTCCACCCATTTTCTTTTCTCTCTCCCAGTCTATGTCGTCGCATGATATCTTCGTATCCGCTATGGTCCATTCCGATTTTGGCGTCCAGGTCTCCCATCAGGATGGTGAGATCCTTTGTTGGGTAATTCGCTATGATTGATTGTAGCCTCTCATAGAACTGATCTTCATTGTCACTGTTGCTATCATTTGTGTATGCATAACACTGAATATCATTCATTGTGGTTCCTTCTCTCTTTTTTTTTTGAAAGATGCCTTGATGATCCTGGATCCGTGAGTTTGCCATCTTGTAAGTGCCTCTCGTACTTCTTTGGACGGCATCAGAGCAACTTTCTGTGTGTGGAGCATTTTCCTCATGGTGACCGGAATACAATACTATCCCTCCCATACCTAACATTTGCTTTTCAGCTTGGGTCCAATGGGTTTTGTTGATTCAGAGAACCGTCATGTTGTATTTTGATTGGTCCTCCCGGTTCCCTACATTGTCTGCACATTCCATTTGTTGCTCTGGTTGTTAGAAGGGGCATCGGCCTCGTGACTTCCGAAGAAACTCGAGTTTCACCATGAGGCGTCATAATTCTTCCTTCAACTCTTAGTACAGAGTTGAAATGGTTTAAAATATTTATCTTTTTAAAAAGATATTTTTCTACGCGATGGGGTCGCCGACCCCATGCTCAATCCCCCTCCTTTGTGTGGGCTTGGATCCGGCAGTATTTCTAGAAGAGCTAAAGGAGGATTTATGTATAAGCCCTGGTTTCTCGTTTATAGCATCGAGCATATCTTCTTAGCTCTATTTGCAAGTCATCTAAGTAGGTTTCTCTTATAACGAAAGGGTACAAAGTTCAAGAAATGTGAATATTTGCTTGGTAAAGAACTTATCCGGTACACACTTCTACTGATAAAACCACTTTCTTTTTTATTTAACAAAACTTCAAAAAAATGTAGTTTATTATCAAGTTCCTCTCCACACGTAAATTTGATTGCTAAATGTTTATTGTTAAATGCCTCCAAGAGTTGTTCTTTTCAAATGTTCTGATCGACGACAATGAAAGTATCATCAATATAACGGCAATAAAAGTCATGCTTATCATTAATCTCTTCGAGAGGTCCATTGTCTAGTTGTCCAAAGAAAAAGTCAGCAAGGATAGAATCTAGATGTGGACCCATCGCTTTTCCATCAATTTGTCTATAATATGTTATTAAAGATAAGATGGACGTTCATCGGTTAAATAATTTCGTATAAGCTTATAAATATTACTGTGTATTCGAGTAAAACCTGATGAGGATCTAAGTAAATACAATATTGTTCGCTCATATATATCGTTCTATTTATAATTATCCACTTTGGTTTTTCATTAAACGTGTAAGAAATTTTCATTATAAAACATGACTAAACTATATAGTTGGAACCGTATTTCAAATATTGCAAAACTTACATCATTCTATTTAATTTGCCGTTGTTTGATCGAAAACGTATTTCCAAGCGGTGTGAAAACATATTTTTCATACTCATAACTCAGTTGCAGATTTACTCAACAAAAATACTGTTTAGTTAAACAGAGACAAAATGATCATTTATAGTAACTGTTAAAAGGTTAATGTCTTTTAAGTTGTGAATAGATTGATGTATTACTAATATATCTGATAAGTCTTGCTGATTGAATGCTATACTCGGATACTAAGCTAGTCTCGTAACCCCCAAGCTAGAACTACACAGCGACTTGAACATGAGAGAAAAGGCGCAAAATATACGAGAAGTACTTTACTCCAAAGGTTCATTTATGTACAGAAAATATAGGGTTTTATAGTATTTTATAAGTCCTTGGGTTTTCCTGAAAATTCTAAAATACTACTAAACATAGTAGCAGTGTAGTAATCAGCCGATCAGAACCTATGAATGTGACTTTTCATTTTCGTGATACTTCTAGCAAAACTTCTAATCAAACGTTGATTGGATAAAATGCTTCTTAATGTTTCCTGAGATTGTCATGTCTACTGCAAGAAATTTTCAGGATCATCCCAACAATATCCTACAGAGTATTCTCATCATCATAAAATCTACGCTAGTCTAAAGTAGAATACACTGCTTGTCCATGAAAATAATTCCCAGTAACGAGAACTGATAAGTTACCTTTTTCAAATTTAAAGTAGTTCATAGCACGTTCTATTGGAGTAAATTGATTATAAAAAAAGACCTTTACCAAGTACTTGACGCGATTAAACGTTCTGAATGCAATTAAAAATAAAAAGTGTCAGTATGAATGTAAAATTTTCATTTTATACTTTATTACTAATAGAGATCTTTGCCAGTTTTTAATACCATTAACTTAATTATTCTAACGTATTCTTACGATAATTTGCTTAATTTTCAAAAATAATTTTCATTTCAGAGAATTACGAGACGTTTTCACTGCACTTGCATTAACAATTGAAGAAACACATGGAGTTCAATCGGCGGCACATTTAATTTCAAGTTGTTTATTTCTACGTTTTATTTGTCCAGCTATACATGGTCCAGTATTATTCGGTTTAGCTTCATCTATACCAGAAAATAATCGTATTTCTAGAAATTTAACTTTGATTGCAAAAGTTTTACAAAATTTAGCTAATTTAACTTTATTCGAAGATAAAGAAATTCATATGAAAGCATTAAATTCATTTATTGAACCAGAAATTCCAACAATGTATAAATTTCTTCGATCAGTCGCTTCAAATACCGATGCTAATTATCATTTATCAACTAATTCTGATTGTCATGAATTTATTGAATTGGGATATGAATTCGCAAAACTTACTCAATTACTTAATCATTATGTTAGTAAAATTAACGTAAGTTCAGCAATGAATTGATTTTGTTTTATGATACATGGTACTATGTTTTATTTATTTGATAAATAAAAAATACTAAATCTCCACATAAACCCCTTCTGATTATAATCATATACTCACTAGTGACTGACTTCAAGAGATAATTCCTAGAGTTCTAGTGAGAAGCAGTGACCAGTGGAGTTCAAAACCACGTCTGTTGTGAGATAGGAACTCACTGAAGACAATTGGTGAACGGTTGCTCAACTTCGTGGATTGGTTGAAGTTAGACATTAACACCACCGGCTCAGTGGTCTATCGGTAAAGTGCTCGCATGCGAGACTGATAGGTCCTGGGTTCGAATCTCGCTAGGCGAGGTCGTGGATGCGCACCGCTGAGAAGTCCCACAATAGGACGAAACGGCCGTCCAGTGTTTCCAGGTTTTCCTTGGTGGTCTAGCTTCAATTGCTTCATGTTTTCAACTATGAAGATCAGAAATACTAAGAAATATTCTGATTTTACAGATCAAAAATTCACATTTTCCCATTTACTCAATATATGAAGTGATGATCTCTCAAGGAAACTGAATGGTACTGAAAAAGTTTTCAGTAAATTTTTCCTAGCGATCTAATAATGATCTGAAAACTAAACATTCAACACCGCTATAGATAAAGATTTCGTAAGAGTTGGACTATATGAAGTTTTAAAGTTTAAAAAAAGCTGTTGATATTATAAGACTTTTGTGAATAGCTGTAAAGATTAAATCAGTCAACCCAGAAATGAGGACAGATCATTACTAATAACAACAAAAACTGTATAAAACAGGAAATGCGAACCAATAGATTCTGATCAAATTCCTGAATAATACCCGATAACTATGAGGTCAGTAGATCTTGGGTATGAAGTATTCAATGATGAAAAATTCAAAATAATATATCTGTTTTTTGATGTCGGGATTTCGAAATTATTCTAACTAATGGCAGTTATCAAAATATAACTTATTTCAATGTTCATTTTGTGGATTTTCGAAAAATTTATTTTCTATTCCATTTTTAAATTCATGTTTTAGATTACACCACAAATTGCTGAATTACCTGATCTATTACAGAATATTTCAGAGTTATTAAATAATCAAACCTTTACATCATGGGATCATAAAAATCAGACCAGTTTTGAAAGAAACACAAATAGCAATTCACATTCTTCTAGAAGTGGAATACCAAGACATCATAGTCTCGCGAACAATAATTCTATTTCAGTTGTTGATAACAGAAGGCCATCAGAAGCGACTACCATCATAAAACCATCAGTAAGAAATAAGATGACATTTTATTTTAGCGTGTTAATAAATAACACATTTTTAAGCATATAAAATAATTATTAATATAGGGTGCCGTAAAGAATATTGAAATGGAAGTTTCAAATCAAGAACCGACTTCGTAAAATAACTACTGGAAACCAGGAAGTGTTGGACAGCCTTTTCGTTCTAGTATGAGAATCCTCAAAAATATCCATCCAGGATCCTACTAGAACTTAAATCCGAGACCTTGAGTATTTGTAGCAAGTGACTTAAATGCAGACAATCGAGTTGGCATCCAATGGTTTACATTTCTAATCTCAGTAATCTCGTGGTGTTGCATGTTCATCATTCTTTGCTACCGATGATATTTACCTCACGGCCGACATGGTTGAACTCCACCAGTTGTGCAACATATAAAACCGACTAGAGTTAGGAATATAAACCGTTTGGTCTCAACTCAACTGTCTAGAGACTAATCTACGTCTGCAAGGCTTGAGAGGCCTGAATTCTATCCCATATTGGATTGTGAATGCCCGCTGCTGAGGGATTTCTTTCAAGAATGAAATAGATATTCAGTGCTTATTGGTTTTTACTGGTTATCTAACAAAATCAGTCTTTGATGTGAAACATAGAACTCAATAGTTACTTTATTTTAATCATTTCAAATGATACTGGAATATACTACACCGTATGCTGAAATAGCTGCGAATAAAGTACAAGCTGAATGATCTAAACGTAGTTTTACTGTTCTGAATTTTGAAGGTCATACAGTAGATATTACAAATAAAGGTATTTTTAGTGTATCACTATTTGTCAAAAAGAATTTTAAACAACAGTTAACAAGAAATGTACCTGAAAATAATTAAGTAATAATGAACATCTTATTATCTAGAAGTCATTTTTATTCAGTCAACTTCACAGTTCCATTCAAAGTAGCAAACGTTTTAGAAAGTATTTAGCATATATTTAGAAAATCATTGTATGACTCTAAATATATCGCTAGACTTAAAATACTACCCAGAACAAAACAGTTAATTTGCTTTAACCACCGAAAAAAAATGCCTGCGTAGTGAATTATAATACGATAGCGAGATATTATTTTTAGAATATAAATGTCAAAAGACTGATAACTTAGAACTATTATTACACTACATATATATCAGCCATAACATTTCTTATAGGTGTTTAGTGCTGAAAAAAAACTTCATTATTGAAAACCCAACTTGAAAGTTTAAACTAATCGGAGGTTGGAAAATTAAAGTCCTACACATTATACTACGATAAACAGATTTATCGTTCGTGTTTTTTTTCGTGAAATTCCATAGTTTAATTTATTTTTTCCCAAAAATGTCTTTAAAAAGATGCTATAGATTTAATCGAAACTTAGTACTAGTGTAGTGAACAGAACACGGGTGGAGACAATCGAATATATTTTATCACAAAATTGCAGAATATCTAAGTAATATGAAAACCATATAGTAAATAGTTAATTTGCAAATTATCAATCAATCTTGACGGTTCCTTCTGTAAATATCGGTTCATCGTCCACGATTATTATTGTTCATGCATTTTCACACTAACTGCACTTCGTTTCCGTTCTTTCCTTATCGATCTTCTACTGAATTACATTCAATGCCCGACCATCGTAATACAATACTTATATGGATATAAGTAACCCACACCACATTAGTATCTATATACCGATTACCATTAAATTTAAGCTTATTAAATTTCATAATAAAGTACCTCGAATCGGCTACTGATCTTCAAATGTCTATTGATATAAACTACTTACAAAGAATACAAATCTAACAAAGATTAAAACATTATAATATATTTTTTAATAAGAAACATTATATACAATTGAATATATTGAACAATATCCATTAACAAAATAGATACCACTTGTATAAACAAGTCAACTTATTAATTGAGATTGAACACAAGTAATTTACTAGTCCTAGAAGTAAAAATTTCATATTTTAAATGATGATTAAACTTTATTCAAAACCCTGGTTATAAATTTCTACATCATTAGTATCTAATAGAGATTAAATTGTATTCTAATTATAATTCTCAATGCAGTTACTAATATATATTAACATTTTTACTAATTAACTTATGAGAAAAGAAAAGTTATTAAGTTTAAATCATTAGTAGTTTTAGTTTGTTGCTAACATAACTTACCTAATAAATAGATTTTCAAAATTTGATAACATTCAAATAGATGAATAAATATCAGCTAATTCAAGAAAGATTCATTGATTAAAATAGATGAATTTGTTATTCTATGTAAAAGGTCAAATGTTTAAACTTTACAGAAATGATACAATATTATTATAATACTGATTAATTTTAGGCTAACATTAAGACCGGATTAATTTTATTTAGTTTTTACTACTTATTTAATAGTATTGGGGATGATTGGAAGAGAGTTGGGGGCGGCCAAACCAAAACGTGGCATCAGTCCCTGAAGTCACTAATTTCTAGTCTGAGCCATGTTGGTAGATGCAGACTACTTGGTTGGCGTCCGAGTGACTATCGTAACCAATGGTTGGAGACTCTAGGTGACATGGCTCAGAATCGATCACAATCGCGCAGGTGTATACACTGTTTATCTTCCCTTAAACCTTGAGATTAAAATTGCTTCATATCTGTCTTCCTTCCTATACTATATCCTTATATACCACCTTTCTTTTATATATTGCCACCATAGAATTAACTACTTCTATGAATCCGGTGTTCATCTTGTTGTGCTAATGAGGTATGGCAACTTGGACCGATGCATATATGTGGCTGGTCCTACGTTGTTGCTGACTGACTAACTTATTTACTAAAGAGTAAAGAAAGATGGACTTAAAAAAAGTTGATTAATATCTCATTACTAAAAACTGAGCACATGATGACATGGAATTCAAACATTACATTGTTTAATCACGCGAAATCTTAAACGTACTAAATGTAATTTTGTTTTTTATAACATTAATAGCTGACTAAATTACATGAAGTAGATAGAAAGCTATCACCGGAAGCATCTATAAATGTAAAAACGATACGTAATCAACAAGAACCTAATAATAATGCTACTTCAGCTGACAGTAATGAATGTATTTCAAGTACAAGACAAGAAAAATCGTGGGATACATTTATTATTCAAAAAGAATATTTACCTTGTAAATTTAATTCTACCGATATGATATTTAAACAAATACATATAAATGATCTTGAACAACCAGAAAACATGGAGGAGTTATTAAGTCAATATCGTGAACAGTTACGTCAGTTAAATGATTGTATTGAAAAAGTTGAACCGAACTGCTATCACAACCCGAATTTATCTCATACTTTAAGTCATTCTACACAATCTGTACATAAGATTAGAGATCCTTCAAATAGAACTCCCAATAATAACACCAATATCAATGGAAATAATAATCATATAAACAATGGAAAATTTGACAGAAATTTATCAAGACAAAGTACTGATGAAATTAGTTATCGTCAAGCAAGACGAAAAATAATAAATTCAAAATCCAATAATTCAACACCTGTACCGTTAGGTCGTGTGTTGAAGAAAACGCAATGTTCACATCAAAACTCACACAACAAAACGAATAATAATTCAATAAGTAAAGATGATGATGATAATAATGATGACGGTGATGATGGAGATAATGATAATTATACCAGTGAGTGTGATATTGGCAAGACATTAATTCCTACTCATTCTACATCTATAACTACTGATCGTTCAAGTACGAGCAATAGTGATTATGATTATGACGATTATGATGATAGGATCACAGAATGTACTACTGAAGATACAAGTGAATACACAAAGAAAAGAACTACAAAAAATAACAAACCAAGAAGAATTTCCACAAGACAAAATCATTTGTCTGAATCTCCAAGTCTGGATCAATTAGCTGAAAAGTGAGTAAATTATTTTTGTCCGAATTCTAAGAAAAAACTAATATAAAAACATCTACCGAAAGATGTAGAAATTTTTAGGTGATTTTCCATGTTACTACGCCTCATCATCAAACAGATTATCTGATCCCAGTGAAATCCGCATCATAACCATCAGAGCTATTAAGAAAAAACCCAGTGTGTCGGGAGAAGGTATTTATTATCATACTATATGTATATATTATGCATCAATACATATATTAGATGACTAATTATATGGTAATAACCAGATTTGTCTTATTATTTGTAGTGCAGGTATCAGAACAAAACTACTCTATTAATATTCAGCGTTTAAATGCGCTTATGGTATTAGAAACAAACAATCTCGGTGATGATCAATTGATTCCCCAGTTTCTTTCCATTCACCGTAGGAATCATGTTAAAAAACCCTTTTCATTAACCTATTTACTAGCTTATCCATGCTTTAGTATACATTTATCTGGTTTTAAATATTCTGTTTGATAATTAAACTCTGCATGTAAGTTGATAGCTAATATAATTTGCTGTAACAATATTTTTCGAATCAAACTTGAAGAAATTTAATTTTCTTCTGATTATAAATATCAATTAATCACTCGATAAGATGATTATAATACCTTCAATACTATTATTAAAATTGAAAGTCCTTGAATATTAGCTGTATTCGTGTAACACGATGATTGGTCTCATTTGAAACGTTGTAGTGAAAAAGAATATAATCAGAGATAACCAAATGTATTTCAATACAATACTACAGAATATCTTGGTAAAATCTGAGAACCATACATTAAATACTTCATTTGAAAAATGTCAATCAATTGTCTCAGACTTTATTGTCCCTTCATTTCCACGCCAATCATTGTCTGTTCTCGTTCCCTTTTCTTCAATCTTCTTAACTTTCTGCCTCCAGGAACTCCACTTTCAATTAGTGATACATACTTCTTATATCTGTCGATATCAGTAGCACACATCACAATGCTACCTTTAGCACCTCCACAACTAACTTCTTAAATGCTCGCAGCTACTTACTGTTAAAAATTTTTCAAAAGAGACTAATCGTTTTCACATAGTGAAAAGTTAAATATTTTTAAAATGTAAATAGGCTATGAAAAATTCAAACCAACTTATACCTTCACTTAGTATTGTTTGTTTGAATCTTCCTATTGATGTTTAGGACTGCAACTGGTATATGTGCATACTGTGAGTACTGCCTCGATATTGCCTCAATTCACGAGCATTATAAGCAAAGATGGATAGTGGCTAGCAGTGGAATCCAGTTTGACGCGCGTTTCGTCCTATTTAAGACTCGTCAGTTGGATGTACCTGCATCTCAGAGTTGATGTTCACTCTGGGACTCGAACCCATTACCCAGAACAGCTGAGTGGATAACGCGATGGCGTTTGAGGCGAAAGGTACTGAGTTCGAGTCCTAGAGTGAACATCAACACGGATGCAAGTACATTCAGCTGACGAGTCCCAAATAGAACAAAACGTGCATCCTGGATTCCACTGATAGCCACTATCCATATTCAACTTATACCTGTTATCGTTTCAAAAGTTAATAAAATATACTTTCATACTGTATCGATATCCTTAGAAAATATTTTCTTTTTGTCCTCAAATATACTCTAACATTAACCAGCATATTAATGAAATATAAACTACACTTGTAACACTATAGTAAATCACTAACAACCCTTAAAACAATGAATACTATAATTATAGATAAAATATTTAGAAAAATTTATTCAATTTAAAGAAATATCTGTTTAATGAATTGAACTTATGAAGAAAAATCACCTGATATACATGTGTATAGTTTGAATACTCTATTAGTATTAACTTGTACTTGTGGAACTAATAATCCATTATCGTTAAAGTCAAGTAAAAAAATTATACCGATTATTCACTAAGCCAGTAACATTTAAACTATAACATGTTTACGTTTTTTTTAAAAATTTACACACACCATGATTTAAAGCTGAATATTTAACTTTCTTTAACAACAAAAAATCTCCGTGATGTCATATAATAGAATTTAATTAGATTTAAAGTTATTTTCACTTCAGAGTGTGGGCTCAAAAGCTAGTAAAAATCAATGAGCAATAATTAGTTATCTTTAGGTAATTTTACTAAATGAGATAATAAATTAGTAGCTAGGATGCAGCTGGACGATTTAGACTTCGCAGATAACCTGGCTCTTCTATCACAAACGCAACAACAAATGCGGGAGAAGATGACCAGTGTAGTAGTAGTAGCCTAAGCAGCAGTAGGTCTCAATATAAACAAAGGGAAAAGCAAGACTCTCCGATACAATACAGCATACACCAATCGAATTACACTTGACGGAGAAGCTTTGGAAGATGTAAAAACATTTACATATCTGGGCAGCATCACTGATGAACACATGTGAAGGCACAAGTCGGCAAAGCAAGAGCAGTATATTTGCAACTGAAGAACATCTCGATCTCAAAACAATTGTCAACCAACACCAAAGTCAGAATTTTCAATGCAAATGTCAGGACAGTTCTACTGTATGGGGTGGAAACGTGGAGAACTACGAAAGCCATCATCCAGAAGATACAAGTGTTCATTAACAGTTGTCTACGCAAGATGCTTCGGATCCGTTGACCAGACACTATCAGCAACATTCTACTGTGGGAGAGAACAAACCAGATATCATCCAGCGGAGGAAGAAATCAGGAAGAAGCTCTGGAAGTGGATAGGATACACGTTAAGGAGAGCACCCAACTGCGTCACAAGGCAATCCCCCACATGAAATCTTGGAGGCCAAAGGAAAAGAGGAAGACCAAAGAACACATTACGCCGAGAAATGGATTCAGACATGAGGAGAATGGACAAAAATTGGATAGAAGTAGAAACGAAGGAACAGGACAGAGTGGGTTGAAGAATACTGGTCGGCGGCCTATGCTCCATTGGAAGTAACAGGCGTAAGTAAGTAATAAATTAGTACATCAAGAAGAACTCTGTAACTTCCTTATAGAAGATATCAATCGATCTAGGAAGACCATCAATTTGTAAGTCAGATTGAATGTTTACCGCTAGTTATTCTATAGTTGTACTAAGTAGCAAACTGAAAGTTGACAATTAATTTCAACTTAATAACTAATCAATAGTTAGTACATTCGAAAACCTAAAATTTATAATTTAGATCCTGTACACTGTCCAGTATATCATGCAATGAAATTTAAAAATACAAAAAACAGATAATGTACAGTTCAACATAGTTGTCTGTCTACAATAAAAGTCGTCTATCAAAATAATTTGATTTCTTTTACAATGAAACATTTTTTAGGTTATCAATAAAGTCACAAATTAGTTAACTGACCAATTTATACTAATTTTATTTATTTAAAAAGTTAAAAATCTTAAGACGTACATAACATTAACTAAATTATTACCTACATTTTAAAATGTCATACAATTCAATCTACTTTCTATAAAATCATAATTTAAACAAATGGTAACATAATGATTAGACTTTTATAGATACATTATCTTTGTACTATTTATCGACTAGTTCTATTTCCTATCATTTCTGTTAAAATGTTTTTCTTTTTCAAAATAGATTGCAAGAATTGAAAAAAATGCTTCAATTAGAACGTCAAGAAATTGAAGAAGTAGTAGCATCTAAAACAGAAGTAATAAAACAACAAGAAAAATCTATTGAACAATTAGAATCGGAACTTGATCAATTACGTAAAGAGCATAGACCATTAAAAATGAAACCACCAAA
This sequence comes from Schistosoma mansoni, assembly GCF_000237925.1. NCBI lineage: Eukaryota > Metazoa > Platyhelminthes > Trematoda > Strigeidida > Schistosomatidae > Schistosoma > Schistosoma mansoni. Next base: position 41,934,442 of record NC_031495.1, on the reverse strand, counting down.
TGGTAGACACACAAGTAAATCAACTTCACGTACAGTCAGTCCAGCTTCATCACTTTCATCTGAATGTTATTCATCTAATTTATCTGATATAACTCAAAATTGTCACAGTTATAATAATCCTTTTTACCATAACGATATACATAACAATAAAAATAGTAATAATAATACTAACAATAATAATCACTTTTTCGATTCATCAATTTCAAATTATCACAGTAATAATCAAGGTTTAAATAATCTTAGTCGAGGTGAATCAGTCATTACAGAGAATTATCGTACTGAAAGTTTTCAAGAAAAATTATTATGGAAAGGACAAATGAGTCGATGTGAACCACAAGTTAAATGTAATTCTAACCTACTTTATTTATCAAGAGCTAGTGAAGGGACAGGAATTCCATTAGGACATTTAATTGAAGCAAATCGTTCAGTGCATATTGGACGTCGTGAATCAGAAACAAAACTTTTGCCATATTAACACTATACCCAAAAGTTAATATCTCTTATTAAAATAGGATATTATCATCAACTCTTTTGACGATATTAATTATCTTTTAATGGTTTCACAAGAACTGCTCATACTTAAACTATTTGATGATATATTTTCATCTTTGAGATACATAACATGTAAGCTGAACTCATTGGTAAACTAAATACAAGAAGTAAACTATTAATCATATAAACATATTCATTAGATGCTAGACTATGTATAAGCTGCAACGCTGTGAATACACTATATATATACATACATAAAATACTCGTGTAAACACCTCAAATCCCAGTGACTTATTTAAACGAAAAACAATCAAACAATCGCATTTTTGTCAACTGTTTTTTTTTCTTTCTTTTTAGTCTTTCTAATTGTAACCGACTGAAAAATGTAAAATTCATACAGAGATAAAGAAATCAAATTAAAATATGATAAAGATTTATGTTTCCGTTTGGTTTCAAATTTTTTATTATTATTATCATTTTTCTTACTCTTTTTAATGACTTTAATTTTGTAACCATTTTTAATCCTTATCATCTTATTATTAATATTATATACTTTCCCTTTCTTAAAAAGTTTACTATGCTTCTTAATAGCATTCAACAACAGTAGTTTTTTTTCATAATAAATGTGTTCAATCAGTAGAACTAGATAAAACTGGATGTACATACATTTTTTTAGTTAGATATATCAATACTGGCATAACTACATATACATATATACATTAATATAATCTATATTTCAGGTTATGAATACAAATGTCTCATTTTAATAATATATAAGAAAAAAACTGAAAGAATTTTGAGAATTATATATTACCTAAATGACTTTGACTTCTTTATTCTGAAGTTGTATCTGTACTTAACACTGAAGAACTGTGAATGCTATTAATTGATTTATGAAAATACTCAATTTAAATGAAAGTTTACTGCAATTATAATCAAAACCACATAATGATTATCACAAACTAGTAATAATTTATTATAACTTTAAGCAGAATGTTGAAACATTCCTAAATGAACGACTAAAACATGGGAACTTAAAGTCCAATACTACACAAAAAGAGCGATCATTATAGATATAGTCGTTAGACGGAATTACATTCATGGTCATTTACTATGGAATCATCCTGATCCGCTCATATCGACTTCGTTGGACGATTTCACTGGACTTATGTGAAGATGCTTATATTAATATCAAGAGAAAGTCCTATCACTGAGCCAATAATAATGATAATTGGGAAAACTGTTATACAAGAACCAACAACCAATTCCATAGCTACCCTCCTCCAGAACTTTATATCTCATTAAACCACGGATTGGCGGAAAGTAAAGCCTCACCTGTGACTACGAAGAATACATTTTAGGGGAAGATATCACATTTACTTAACAGAGATTACTAGTTAAATTTTGATGTAAATGAATATGATACTGAAAACATGCCACAGCAAATGAATATATAACAAACTTCCTCAGAATACAGTTGAATATCATATTGAAATAATCAATAAATAAAAATGCAATGAAACAATAGAATTTCGTACTAAAAGATTATCATACTTAATCAATTCATAGTCTCGTTACTGATCAAAAATTTAAACGTGATCATAACCAAATTAAATTATACTAAAAGAATTAATAAAATTAAAATTTATCAGTCCAATACAGTCGTAATGAAATAATCAGTAATTGAAGGGAAAGATCAATCTACTTAGTTTCAGATAGCTTATAGCGTAACATTTATTACTTGAGTGTGAAGTGGCCTCTACTATATATATATCAATAGTAACAGTAATAAATAACAAACGATTATTTAAAAAATAGGTGTATCTAATTTATAGTACAGTTGATTACATTTATTGGAAAGTGGAGATTGTATTAAAATTTGCTTAATTATAATATTTCAATTGTATTAGTTAAACAGTAACAAAGCATCCTACATTAAACACCCTAACTTTCTTTAATGAAATTATACATAGTTAATTCTGACACTTATCGAACTCAATCAACATTAACTAAAAGTATGTAAACGTACTGAAATAGAATTAAAAATATATAAACAACTTGATTCTAAATCTGACTTCATACGTGAATCATTACAGAAGAGTGTTCATGTAGAAGATCAGAAGTACATAAAGTAAACAATTTACAATGATTGATATTATCACTACTAGAAACATTATTCATCTTACATTGGAAGAATGAAATAGCTTACTAGAAGAAATCAATACTGAGTAACCATGCTAGGAAACCCCATGAACTGATAGGGAAGTGATAATTTTGATAATTAATGAGACCACAACTTTCTTTATGAGGATTTATACAAAAATTAACAACGAATATTCAACAGAAAATAAGATTTGTGATGAAAATGCGAAATCTTTAATAATTCGGTGAGTAGAAGAAAGAATTTTGAACGTTCCTTTAACAAAGATGCAATTTTAAAAGAGGTTGCCAAAAGCACACCACTTTGGACTCTGTGTTATAAGATAACTAGAAATATATTGTAAAAACAATCTCCCAAAACTACTAATTTCCAGCATATTTATATATATTTATTACTCATATATTTCCTGAAGATAAAATTATGTTACATAAACCTATTTGACAGCTGGACACAAATAAAAACAACCCAAGTTCTTTACTGATTTATTGAGGATAAAGTTGAACAGTTGTGAGCAATATGATAACTGGTTAACAGTGAGCTCAGTAATGAGAGGCGCTCAGTTCTTAATCTCTTCAAGCACAAGAAGGTAGCGTATGATTAGCAGTCAGGGAATTCAACAGATTCTTAAAACCAAAATGCAGTACCATTTAAAACAAAAGCACAAACTTGATTAAGGAACACAAAATACATCAAATACCTTTCATAATTCGAGTTACCAACGCTCATAACTAATGTCATGCAGCGTTTCGTACGACATTCCATATGTAATTTGTAATAACAAACGACAACTTGAAATGACAAATAAGCATGACTTGTCAAAAGAAAACGTTGACATGACTTGCTGCATAAAACTTTTTCTCATACTTAGTTCTAGCAATTTAGTACTCAGTGATTTCTGCTTCTCCCTTTCTGAAAAAGGGACTATAATAAGTGAAGCACTGGAAATCTGTCATTCTATAACTACTTATTACCACTTTAATAACAGGTATTCAAAATCATATTCATACACATCCCTTTTTTCTCAACTACTATTCCATAATATATCTAAAAGCATCATGTTATGCGTCACTATTATAAGGAAACATAACACTATTGACTTGCTTACTGTTTTTAGGCCACAATAAAAATAAAGTAGACAATAGAACATTCATCTATTTATTTATCGTTTTAATACTAGTCTGAATCATGAAAACCTTCAATTACAGTAAAATCTGCATACATACACACAAAGCTGAGAAAGGTTTATCAAAGTTGAGTTCTAACATTGATTTCATACTTATGTATTTGTCAGCTTCTAGTACGTTCTTACCATGAACGCATACATGCGGAGTACTGAAACGTTGGTCAAATCGATTACCGTTGACTAAAGGATATACTTATTTTGCTGTCTATTTGTAATTCTAAGGTCTATAGATAGATTACTGGATGAAAATATACGTTTTTGAGGTGAATAAAATGATTGAGTTATAATAACTTGCTAGAGTAATATTGTCATATGTCAAATCATTCACATTATTTTCCCAATCATTTGTTCTGTCAAATGAAAATCATGATCAAGTCATCTATTGATGCCATCGAACAAATTATGCTTCGAATAAAGTATTCAGAAATTAAATGAAGTATTTGATTGTAGCAACAACAATAAAATACAATGCCTAAAAACTGTAATATGAAATTCCTAGTAGTTGTATCCTAACTTATGCTAATTGAATACATATATCCTAATAAGCTATTAATCATTTTCTTTTTGACGGAGTTTTGTTCTTTGAGCTGGATAGTTTGGTAGTAGAGCTTTCATCGTTTTTCTAAATGACATCATCAACACTTCTACCTGGAGTTTGTGCTGATGATGATGCTGAATGATGAAAGCTCCACAACCAAACCATTCAGCTCAGAGAACAATACTCCATCAAAACAATTAACATGAGCTACAAATCTTCTCCACAATCTCAAAGTCATTTTATGTTAATTTCAGTCATATTTAATTACGTACCGAATTGGTGATATTTCCGAAGGAATAAATTGCCTTTTAAAGTTCACTAAGATTATGGCGAAAACAATTTTCTGACCTAATTAGATTCTCGAAAGCGTAGAGTTGGATTTTCTTTCCAGCGTAACCAGCGACAGCTAACTAATTAAACATCATTGAAAACTATCTCATGGTTTAAGCTAAAAAAGAAACCATAATCACTATCTAATTTAATGAACCACTGAATAACCTATATATGTCATATCAAGTAAATGTGAGTAAGAATAAAGCATAACCAAGCAATTATGCTATTTGACTTTAAATTTTCGTACTTCAAAATCATTCTGCACAAACCGTCAAGTTGCCGTAGATTTTGGTACTAGAAGATGGTGGAAAGCAATCCAGTGGATTTTAGCATTTCCACTGAAACAGTTTAGCTTTAATAGATTTTTCAATATATGAATGTAGAGAAAAGTTGTGAATAAATGATATCAGTTTGATAAAACTAGAGAGAAATGTAACACTATTAGTTATACATGGTGATATGGTAAAGAAGTGCTTTATTCATTTAAATGCCATTGACATGCGATATTGATTCCTATTTCCAAGCGCTTATGATATGTAATTACATTTTAAGAAATAATCATATCAGTATTTTGTGGCCCGAGATCTGACTCTAGTTATGTCGTATGATTGATTGTTGGAATATACATCCTGACTATCCTCGTACATGATTATCGACTTAACTCACGTTAGTGAATAACAGAATTAAAATAAGTCATATACGAGAATGAAGTTTTGAATATGTATATTTTGTATACTCATTGATCGGAACAGACAATCAGAGAATCGCAGCGAATAAAGCGAAGAAGAGAGAGCGAAGAGAAATGACGAGTATTGAAGGTGTGTGAGCCAACTCGATTTAATCAATAGTTAATCAATATTTATGGTCAGACAAAAATAAGCTACAGACATGTGATGTGTAGGATAAGATATACACACACACTCATATAAAAACAGTCAGGGGTTGATAAGTGAATAATTAACAAGGTCAAAATGTGATTCAAGAAGAATGGATAAATTGGCCTGTCCAGAAGCCAGAATAAGTTATATCAGATTAACATAGTAACCGGCACTACATGTATAACTGTTGGCCATAGACGACTACTGTTTATCTAGTCGATTAATTGATGAGTTAATGTTAATTATCACTTAGTTCACTGCATACAAATCTGACTATTAGTCAGTGAAAATTATATGAAAATTACTGTATTCAGATGTCACTTCAACTTATTTTGAGTGTCAATTAAGTCCTCATTCACTTTCTTCATGTTATTTGCATCAACCGATTTCCAGAAGATAGTACCCAAGCCAGTTAAGTATTTCGTAGACATAACAAATGATCACATAGGAAATTAAAACTTCCAAACTATTAACCAATGACATGCATACACTGAGACAAGAATTTGTAACCACGATTTATCTAAAATTAATATTTGTTTCCTCAAAGTAACTATCATTACTATATTTAAGCTTCATTCATAATAAATTGACGAATACATAACACAAAACTATCAGGTAAACTTATCATGAATAAAAGTAAACGTTTAAGAATATAAATATTTAGACCCTGTTAATTATAGTTACTTTTTTCCTAGAATCAATCCACCCAGTAACTATGATCAAATAAATCAAATGAACAGTAAACAATAAATAATGATTATTTGTCAAAACCATAAATAAACAGAAACAGCAACTTAGAAAAACACACAAATCAAATACAACTACTGTATAGCACGTAAGCAACAACAACACAAAAACACAAACATGTAAAAGAAACTAAAATTATATAAAGAAATGTAAAGTGACTATTGTAATTACATACATATGTACATAAGTGAAAATAGAAAATATAATTGTGATGTTAAAAGTGCAAAACAAAATCACATATTTTGGTTTCTATGATTATAAAACAAGACGATCATCGTCACATTTCAAGAAAACTATAAATAAATTCAGTCGGGTAAATTTAATTCAAGCACATTAACAGTTCAAACATTTTGTTAATACTTTGAAAAGTACTCCGATTCTATTTTACTTTTTTTGCTAACTTTGATAGCATGTACAGAACAAAGAAAAAAAATACAGCAATATTTAAGACAATGTTAGAAAATATAACTGGTCGAATGATCAAAATAATAGAAGTAATAACATTTGTTGAGGTAGAAATAATAATAACAATAATAAAAGATATTCACCGTAGGCGAGATACGGAATGATTAATATGTATAACTGCTTGTTTTTTTCCCTGCCTACATAGGAATTCAAATTTGTGCTGTTAGTTTAAAGATGCACAAATTAAGAGCTGTTTCAATATCGTATGCAACAGGGATATTTAATTCTTGAGCTAAATCAATTAAATACATACGTACACGATTATAATCTTTAATGGCTTGTTGTGAAAGTGATTTCATAGAAATATTATTATCATATAGTTGTGAAATGGTAGATTTATTGTTATCCCTTGAACAATTAAAACTATCGGTGGAATGTTGAACAGAATGATGTGAATCAATTACAATGCCATATTCCAAAGAATTAGATTTAATTGATAATTGTTCATTGGATAAAGAAGAATTTGTTCCAGTGAAATCACTTAAAACACCACTGCTATTAGTACTCTTTTTCATGTTAATATTAACAAAATTATTAATCTAAAATAGAAAATAGATAAAATAAAATCTTTTTATTGACCAATATGAACTTACAGGAAATTGTTGTCCTTTACTGTCATCGTATATTAATTGCTGAAGTGAATTAGGTTCATATTTCTCAAGAGAAATATCAGAACTATTCACACGTGCTTCATTAGGAGAATTAAACATTTGTATGAAAAGAACTACGGGTAAATGACATCCTATAGAATAGGCTGCCTGAAAAACAAAACAAAAAAGTATGAATATAAATACATGATAAGTTAAAAGGAAGTTCACAAGACCCAGTAACTAAGTAGGAATTTAAGACCAAGTTATTATGTCGTCTAGAAATATTAAACGACTGAACCAAACTAAACTTGATAGAGTATGAAGTGAATTTCGAATTAAATTGTATAGAATACCAAGTCACATAATATGAACATACATGGAAGTGAACATGTGTATAAAGCATACCATCCTCACAAAATCTAATATGAAACTAATTATCCAAGTACTACATCATCACTCTTAATAGAATTACTAACCTGAAGATTAAGGAAGTATTATCAGATTATTTGTTAGGTTACGTAACCCGTATTAAAATAGAACACACACAGAATTATTCCTAACGTTAAACAATCTAAAAGTGTGAAAAGTATTGTGTACGAGGCTATTCCCTTTATTCGCTGATCTCTAGATTATATGGACTTGTGGTGTTATGTAGTAGCGAAGACATAAGTACGGGTAACTTGCAGGACCTATTATTGGACTATTATTCTTATTGTATAACTATTCAGTAACTAGATTATCTATATCTATATTCATCTTATTACAAGCTTCATTTTGGCCTATTGATTATTATTATATGATTTACTGTTCCTAAGTTATACTCAGTTTATTGATTATTGTCTCCCACGCTTACAGACTCATTTGGCTTGGTTTTGTACAAATATTATTTTCTATTTTGTGGTGTGATGTGGCCTGTCTGTCTGATATATAAACAAAGTATGCTTGAAATAAACGATTCATATTGCCGAGGCTGCTATTGGTGTTCTGGACTCAAGTGGACGGGCTAGGCGGATTAAGGACCAATAAGGACGCTAGATTACTCAAACTAATCGAACGTCATTGTCACAGTGTGAAGACCGTAGAAGTCGTATTCTTTTGGCGGATAATTAACGCGAGCTACGTCCTTGTTTAATTCGTAAGGTCATAACGAATCAGCGACGACCTTGATCAAGACATAACGATTGGCGACGGCTAGGTCAAGTCATAACATGTGGAATTACTCAAATAAGTAAGTAAAATTTAAATTTTTACTGCAATAGGTATAATCTCATCGAAGAAACGTTAATATGAGCAAACGAGTTGAAGAACAGACTTGTAAGGAGACGTAGAGCTTCACAAACATTAGGAGGTGAATCAATAATTTAACCTTCTGATCCAGCGATTAAAATTCATATCCCTAAATGGCCATGTTACAATTTAATTTTGATTATATCATCCAAAAACGTAATAAAGCTTCCGGATAACTATTAAGTGTACATCTTCAATGCACACCTAATAATTATTAGTGTTCAAAGTTTATGTAAAATTGGTCGCAACAGCATGATAAGAAAACAATCGATATTATGACAGGATGAGTCAAACAAACGGACTATAAAAATGCACTAGCAGTTCTGGCTGAGAATGTATGTCACATACATTAAGTCATCATTTATTTTGATCCATGACACTGACTGAAGAAAGTTCAAGTCTAAAAAAGGATAAAGACAGATCAGGAAATTGCACAACTAGATGGCAGTCAACTGTTACTGATCAAAACCATCTGCTTAGATGTAGACTATATGGGTGAATTTAATTGTAAGAAAGCCTAGGTGATACAGCTGCCAATCGGCAGCAGTGAACCAATACATTCACGTTTATTCTTTCAGAAATCTTAAACAACTTGCAAACCGCCATTTTATTTTCTTCTCATCTACGTGTCTTCAATTATAATAATTCCCATTTTTGTGAGGGAGAGCAAATCGAACAAATTTCACACGCTCAAAGCTTTTATTACACATTCAAGTGTCAACGTTTATTAATATGCGCCTCTTTGAATGTCGCTCTTTATAATGTGCGCTGTTTTACTCGTGCCCTTATTAGTGTGAACCACGCGTACCACATTATCACATATGCAATGACAGTTCTATATACAAAATCGTAGACTTTTTATTACTATTAATTACACTACGTTCAAAACTCTAATTAACTTTTTCTTGAGTAGAATAGTCAATCATCTGATGCTTACAACTAGACACCTGAATTTAATAAAAAATACAAATCATAAATATACAACTACCACCAATATTAAGCAAAACTCTTACCTCCATTAAAGTAATTAAATGAAAAGAACTATTATCAATTATATACAGCAAAATTCGACAATTTTTACGGATTTCTAATTGTTGAATTTCTAAATCTTGACAAGATTTTGATAAATTCTTATTATCATCAAATGATCCATGAAAATTATTTTGTACAGCTTGATAATATGATAAATTTGAACTAATTAATTTAGGTAAAATAATATTATCTAATAAACATTGGCTGAATTTATTTCCACTCAATATTCCAGCAATGTAAACATCAAATATCACATTTTTAGAAGGTTGAGTGTTGTTCAAACGCATATAACTGTTTGATTTTGGTAACGGTAGTGATGAACAAGCAGACAAAGATGGCGTTTGAGCATCAGAATTAATCGATACGTAATTCGAATCGCTAAGAAAGCAAGGACTGAGCTAAATTAGTAAAGAAGAATCACAAGTTTAAAACACTGGAAAAGAAGCACAAATATTCAGTAACGTGATAAAAATAACTGGGTAAGATCAAGCAATCAGTCATACCTAACGCAGAACCTCGCATATGTATGTGCATTGGATAAAGTGGTTCCTTTCGTAAAAAAAACTATCCTTTGCATGAAAACAGATGGTTAGTAATTTTATTTCAAATACTGTCTGTTCCTAACCAACTCTCATTTTAAGCACAAGAACACCTGTAATTAGAATTAATGCAGTTGATATTGAATCGAAATCAGAAACATATTATATCTATATATATATATATATATATATATCGTTTATTAGATTCCATATTGGCCAATTTGCTCCGTTTGATATAAACCAGAGAATTTGGGTTTATTTACCTTAAAACGCCCGACTGGGGAGACTTTTAGCACCAAATTATTACATTTGCCAGTCTATCAATCAAATGACTAGACTATTTTTATGTACAAAATTCATACTAAATACTTACACTATACAGATGGAGCCTGTCATTAAATAAAATGGAAGAAAATTAAGAAAGCAGAGAGATTGATGTCTCGGATAAGATATGTGTGAACAGCATGTTATACTGTGGTGTGTGCTACTGATGCCGACAGATATAAGTAGTATGTATCACCAATCGAAAGTGAAATGCCTGGGGGCAGAAGGTTAAGATGATCGAAGAAAAGAGAACGAGAACAGACAATGATTGGTGTGGAAATGAAGGGACAATAAAGTCTGAGACAGTCGATTGACATTTTGCAAATGAAGTATTTACTGTATGTAGGTTGGACTTGATAATTTCGAATAAATTGAACAATGGGTAGACTGTTATAATCAGAAAATCTAATTTTTCTACTCATTGGGATATTACAAATATATTACTTTATTTACATTTACTGTATGGTTCTCAGATTTTACTAAGATATTCTGTAATTTTGTGTTCAAATACATTTGGTTATCCCAGCATGTGTTCTCATTCACTACAATACCTTCTGAAGCTTCTGTCTGATACAACAACTAAATCAAAATAAATCACACGGATGTACGTAAAAATATACTAGCCAATTTGTTTCAGTATAATTAAAACTCATTATACCTGTGATGAAGAATCAAGTGGTTGCTTGCTTAGCGGAGATTCCATTAATTCAGAACACGACTCAGTTCTTTTAGATAAATTCACCAATTGTTCGCCTACAAGGCATTCACATTTATCCCAATTACGCAACAGTTTAACGGAGAGATATTTTTTTAAGATAACCAATAATGATGGAGAATTTTGTTTCAGTATGTGCTCAGCATACAATGAAGATAACAAGTCAAAACGACCAACCTTATCCCAATAAGTAATGAAACTTTTATCAGTGGTTAGATCAACATTTAATGACTTGAATCCTTGACGAACCTTTGAAGACATAATAAAACATAAAAATAATCAGGTAACAAAATCGATACGCTATAAAATTGGAAAGAAATGCAGTAAATAACTAACAAAGTATGATGCTTGTCGATCACAAGAAAGATGTTTAGCTTAGAATGTAAAACAAGTTCAAATTAATATAATTTAAAACTGAATACGATGGCGAATACCAAATATATACCGCTAGTCATATCCTATACAGAAATAAAGACAATTTCGAGAATTAAAATTTATACATTCTAACAATTGTTGGCTGTCGTAAAAAAAATATAGTATTATACATATAATAAGATAATAATTCACGCTGAAAATTTGTAAATCATCCCGCTGATTTATGAATGATATCCCTCTTTAGTTTACTTCCGACGTACTCCAGTAGAAATCGCGCATAAAGGTAGGTGGTGACTGGGCATAAGTACAAACTACATGTCCCAGTTATTTCAGTCGATGGGGATTCATGGTCTGATCGGCTGATTTGTCATATTTGCTGAATGCTTTAAATCTGACCTCAAAATTGCTTGTCCCGTTGTCTCACCAACGCTTTGACTACACCTGTGACTAAATACTTGACGCTTACATATGTCGCCCAATTTCATAGACCGTGTTTAACAGCCATAAAATAATATAGAACGAACTAGTGTGTAGTATATCCCCATTTCTATTGGCAGACAGACATTTCATCTAATAAACAAGTGACGGATGTTGCCAAACCTCAACCAAGCTTTCTGAATTCGCGCCGAGATTTTGCCCGCTACAAACCTACAATGACTGATGAAACTATTAATCCAAGTGAAGTGGTCAGAGCGCTAGACTACTTTACTTCCTACAGTCAATTGAAATAGAATTTCGGACAAGGATATCAGTGATCCATCCAACAGAAAAGAATCATTTCAACTGAAAAATGGGATATTTGCTGGTTCAGTTATGCTTCGAGCAGAATAGAGAAAAAACTTGATAACTAGAACATATGTGGTAGCACGAATAGATGAAAAGAAGAAATACGAACTAGCAAAATCCTCAATAGATTTTTTCATAATAGTTTCTTTTCAATATTTTAATAATATAAGCACAAAGTATTAGGTGACTTCCCGTAATAATAATCAGATAAAAAGATTATTACTCCTATAAGTTATGATAAACTATACAGCATTGATGAAATCAACTAAGTAAACTGAACGTAAAAAGCTGGTAAAAAAACAATGATTACGATTATTGACAGCTAAACTAACTTGGTCATACACGATCTGACTATCAGCTGACTTGGGAGCTCGTCGAATTATTTCGTGAAATATGTTAGATACAAATCTGAAATAAAAACAACGGTCAAAAGGAAACTTTGGAAAGTCATTAACATGTTTTATTTATTTATGTATTAGAAAATACTGTGTTACAACGACAGTAAACTAAAAATTATGTCATATATTCAATGCCCTATAGTTTCAGAACGATTATAACTATTGAAATTCATCATCTGAAATGCTATTTGTGTACAAACTAATTAGTTTCTGTTCTCAGAAAAAAACCACTGAACACCAACCATAACTTCCACAAAGCTTTATTCAACTACTACTTACAAGTACGCATTCGTGATGTTGGGTTTCGCGAAATGGTATCCAATGTCGGGAGAGGTAAATAGATGTTTTTTACAGCATTATTTTAGTACGAAATATTTCTTTTATGTCTGTAAGAAATTCTGTCCAGTTTGCGTGAACGGTTTTACAATATTTGAGGGCAGCATGTGTGGGCGACATTTAAAAAATAATATCTACTAGAATCTTGGGTATTTAAATTAAGAAACTCCAATGTCTCTCTTAATCTATACATGCGTTAACAAGTTTGATCTTTGGCTACAGACCAGAATGACTAGTTTGATCGTAAATGTAGACGTAGAGCCAAATATAGTCGTCAAATAAGAATTGCAAGCACATACATTTTGGATGACACAATTTAGACACATTTTCTATAAAATTACTCCCATTCACATAATAGACAATATCTCAACACGACTGGACAATTGTATGGTAAACAGTTGTTTTGTTACCTGATTTCTATGCGGTAATTTTGATTTCTGACTATTTCCTTGATGGTTGGAGCAGACTGGAGAGTGAAGTGAAGTTAATCACTGAGATTTTTAAAAACATCAGTTTTTTTATGTGTCTATAGATACATCATTTTAATAGGGAATATAAAACAAAACAAACTCACGATATCTTATTCATTAATTCCCTGTCCTTATTTGTTATAGTTTCCGCAAATTTGAATCTCTCAAAAAAAAATAACACAAAAAATAAGGAGAATATTAAATTACAACCAGCCATTCAAAAACTTAGTTTTTTCGAAAAAAAATACATATCAGTAATATTTCCAGACATATCAACAATTTATTATACTGTATTGTTCAAGCTTAATTACCAATGACCCACTGTAGACCATACGCAACAAATATATGTTCTCACTAGGAAACCCACAAAACAGAACAAATCTTTAAACTGCACAAAACCCATAATGTGGCTCAATATTACTCTTTGTATCTCTTAGCAACATACCAGCTGGAATTAGTGCACTATGGTGAACATAGTCGACTCTAAAGATTTAGACAATTAACACCCCTTTGTAGAGACAGTACTATTAACCAACATAAACAATTTCATGAGACGATAAACCGATGAAATACTGAAATGAATGCTAATGAAATGATTACTTCACTAATTGTTAGAAAGAATAACTAACTGACAGAACCGGATCACAAATTCACAACAAATAGATGTCAAATAAAACCACTGGGCTGTTGAATAAGCAAATTATCTCTATGCAAAATGTTCTATCAAGATTGCGTGACTATAAGTTATGTTTGTCAAATATATGCAATCTGTTATTTTTATGCACCTTTATCGAAGATATTCATTTGAAGGCAGTGTTTTTTTCGAATCCCTCACGAATTAATCAGTCAATTATTTAGTTATTATGAACATAGGACCTGGCAAAATGTCTGTTGGTTTAAATTATCATAAGAAGGCTCAAGAAAACCACTGACGCTTTTAGTTACGAAACAGAAACACTTTGAGTGTTCATATAGTTGAAGATCAAATTACGGTAGAAAAAAGTCCATACTGAGGAGGGGGAATAGGGTGAAAGTAAAAGTTCATTTACTGTTTCCTATCAAACACTAGTATAGGCATATATTAAATGTTGTGATAATAGTGCAGTTGCGATCCGTTAGTGGGACAAAAATATACCTTTCACAAAAACTGAAGAGTACTTGAAATGAATGGAAAGCACCATTATTTCACTAACGTTGCCACAGAAGAGACTTAAATCATTTCATGCAGGTAATAGGATGGTCAAAAATAAGACCTAATTTTAAGGTCGTAAATCATTGAAGGTTGAATGATATACAAAACCGATATCCTTTAACTGACTATAGCATCTAATCATATTTATTTTGTTGCTATTAATTTCTGAGTAAGTATGTTACTAGGTAGGAAAACTTATTATGTCTGCTAGCGGTCTTATCAACAGTTTATCTATAGATTAGCATTGTATCCACTCACTTAACAGTCCCGAAAAATTCCTGATTGCGAATCACATAATTATCTTCCATAACAGTTCAATATGGGAACTTCTAAAAACTCAATGGGTGTATACTGTGAAGCAACAGACATGATTAATGAGCGAGTTCATTAGTTTGATATCAAGAAAATGTTCCACTAACGAAACAATCAAGGAAATTAATAAAGCAACTTACTAAATGACTATTATGTACAGCAAAATTTACAGCAGTTTTGACTTCTGAAAAACATGGTATCTTGAGACGCTTAATCATTTGAATAAAACAATTCATAGCCTCTTCTAAGAAGTAGTATTCCCTAAAAGAATCAAGACAAATCTAGCAAAGTATAAACACAGATAACTGAGAGAAGAAAAATCTGGCCTCAGTCTTCTACAAACTATTTTTACATTTTTATAGACCTAAAAACATCTTGACTTATAACAGAAGATTGACATACGCAAATCAATAAAAACAATACCGTTAACTTGTTAAAATTATTCAATCTCTGAACAGAAGACAGCTATAAGATTGTGAGACATCAGAAGTTCATATCCTAATCAAGGATATATTACAAAGTGCGCAGTGTTTAATCTACTTGAAAACATCACGTCACCGTTTGAAGTCTTAAAATTAAACCTGAAAAGAAACAAGGTAGAAGCTACACTTGAATGTTGGATGGAAATTTAGCAAGAATAGTCGCTCGTATTTAGAGACCAAACAATCTCAACATGATAAACCTCAAAATTCAAAGAAGATTTTATCGTTAAAGATTTGAAGGACTTCGGTTAGTGTTGAAGCCACTAAGAAACTGACATGGCGCGGGAACCCTTAATTTTTTAAAACCACAAATATGTAATTTATACAGCAAACTGATGCATAAATTATTACAAAAAGAACATAGAAGAACCACCACAACACATTAAATTATGAACGAAATATTCACAATAAGCTGTATTTTTGTTTTTGTCGTGCAATTTACCATATACACTTCACGGACTATACCACACGAGAACGGCGACCTACACTAGGAACATTTGCTAACCGAATAGAAAATTTATAAGTGTGAATAAGTTATTAGTGGACAACACCTTATTTTTATATTCCTCTACATCGATACCGTAAAAGCAGGGGGCTTTTAAATTTATTAGGTGGGTGTATTCTTATTTAAATTAGATATTTTGCTTAAATAATATACCGCTACCATATGATTGTTTTATCCGTTCCTTCGTAAAATTATCTCGTTTAACATAGCATACTTCCTGTTGTTTCTCTGTACGTAACGTTTCTCCCATAAAAACAAACATAAAAATCTATGGAAGCAGATGATAATAATGTTGGGGGGAATTTTTTAGTGGTTGAACTAATCCATTAGCGATAAACGAGTTACATATTCGAATTTAACCCCTTACCTTGCTGCATTCAACCATCCGGAAGAAATGTGGCCAAAAATGCACTTTTATGGCTTCTTTTCATATATAACAGATAAAATATGGCTAGTAGTGGAATCCAGAATGGGCGTTTCACCCTATTTGGGACTCACCAGATGGATGTACCTGCATCTCAGATTAGATGTCCACTATAGGATTTGAACTCAATACCTCACGTCTCAAACGCCAACGCGTTATCCACTTAGCCACTGAGTTTAGGTAGTCACTCACTAGTGAAATCTATACACCTAGTTGATGAGCCCCAAACAGGATGAAACGCGAGTCCTGAATCACAGCACTAGCCATATCCCATCTATTCTATACAAACTTGTGTCATAATGGCTATATAGAGCCAATCCGCATAGGGTGAACATATGCCAACTAAGATTGAAAAAATCTCGGTCAAAATATCAACAACAGGACTACCCAAACCACTAAAAATTGGATTGAGATTGCTCTTTTTTGAAAGACTAATTTCATTGTAACAAGGCATCGAAAAAGTACACAACCAAAATTAAATATTATTGTGCAAAAATACTAAAAGAAAGGGTCGTAGAATCAGTGAATAAATGAATAACAATAATATTTGATAAGAGTTAACATTTTCACCACTAAATGTCTTTGTATCCCCCAAGGGTTATAAGAGCCTACTCTTCCTCTCTAAACGTTTCTTTATGGTCACGCATTTATAGCTTCTGACAGGTAAGTTCTACAAAGTCCCTTCACGTGATGTGCATTAATACAAGTAAGAACACGAAAATCAAACGTCTGGTGTATAAACCGGGTTGATGGATACGAAGGGTCTACTTAGAGTCGAAAACTTCAGTCTCAAATGTATGAGGCCCAAGGATCCTGAGGAAACGGATGGCCTATTTTAGTCAACAGCCACAATAGGACTGGATATCTTGAGGTTGTTTCACTGCCTGCTTACACACAAATATGATGAATAATCATAAACAAAGTGTTTTACCCGCTTCAAAATATACTACGTGAACTAGATAATAGTTACTGAACTAAACTTGGATGTTTCTTCATAAAATACATACATTATAGTAAACACCTTAGCTAATATAGTATACTGTATACCCAAGATTTCAATCACTATCATGAAAAAATAAGTATTCAACTTACAATTTGGCAATATTTTCACCAACTGCTGAAGGAAAATCGGTGCATTCAACCTTAGATATACATAAAACTAGTGGCTTTTTTTGAGAAGCAAGGTATGTAGCTTCTAAAAGACTGACCAGTCCTCTTGTTCTCCAGTTCTCAAAAACAAACAATAGTATGTCCGATACTGATTTCGCCTTCCTTTCCAGTTCCATGAGTTCAGGTGACCAGTCATCTACCTGCTACACTTTATAAATAAGAAGAAAAGTTGAAATCCAGTTATATACTTGGTGGCATCAGTGAAGTGATTACATTAACTTGATATAAAGTGTAGATCAAAACTACATTATTAGATCGAATATGTCGTGATTCTATATTGAGACATAACAGTGGTATGATATTCTCCATAGATAGCCAATAGTCTAAGGAAAGTCATCTTCATAAAAAATATGAGTGGATAGAAAATGTTACCCTTAAAGTTAGCGTACCCATTCTTGGTCACAGATTCACAGTGCAGATGATAATATATAGGATTAATGAATTGAAGGGTATGGCTAGGACCAAACAGTAGTTCATTGGGTTCTGTGGTTTTGCTACCAAATCAACAGGTTCATTGATACCGGTTTGTTTGTTTGTTTTCTCTCTTAAGTTTCAAAAGAAGCATTCTCCCATAACGCGGATCTCTGGGATGCGTTAACTGTTTGCACATGACTGTAGCTACTACATTGACGTGGTGGTCAGCCTTGCCTACCGTGATGACTTAAACAAGCCATATTGGTTAAAACACGTTTCTTTGGGTCCTACCATGCCAAGCAGGTCGGCTGGAGAACTGTAAGACTAAAAGCAGCAAATTAGGGTCCAAGGTCAAAGTTGTACTGTTGACTGTAGAGGAGTTTGACAATAGTAGGGTGTTTCTCTTGGACGACCAGTATTTACAACGATGTTGCCTTCTCACAACAGAAGGAAGGGGTTGTAAAAAGTCGACCCTAAAAATGTCACATCACCTTACCCCACTGATTTCCCTCCCCGGCGGTAAGGCCTTTTGAAGTGCGAAGCTATCATAACAAAAACTTACTATGAAAAAGCCGTGCGCGATCGACATCACGTAGTTGTCCCTTGGGCTCTGCGATCACGCTCCTATGCCGCTAAGACAACCACTAATTCAGCTTCTTCAGCTCCCTCAAGAAGAGATATTCTTTCACGGAGTGGACATCCGGGAATCGACAACCGCCATCACACCTCTATCAGCACCTGAGATCATCTTGTTGAATATCAAATCCCTCACTCGATTCTTAATAATTCCTCCATTCCCACGACTAACCTTTATCATTTAATTTTATCATCACGCCCCACCAATGCTAATGAGTTGAGTTTATGAAATGTTATTCCTGGACTCCTCAAACTAAAATCAAAACTACATTTTGGAGCTTTAAATGTTCTAATCTTGTGTCAAACAAGACAACATATTTCGTTACCTCAGACTCTGGAATCTCGCGCCATCGATATATGCTGCGCCTCCAGGACCCAAGTACTGTCATTGGTCTGACCTCACCTTGTCAACATAAAAGACCGGCACGATTTACTCTTTGTGTTTCTGAGGTCTCAACAGCCACTTCCCGTGGCCTCACTGGTGTAGGTATAGCATTAAGTTTAAAAGCAGTACAGGCTCTGTTAGACTAAATTCCAATAGACAGTCGCTTGTGCGCTGTCCGAACAAACGGGACAGCAAGAACCCGAAAAGACAGGAACACAGGCCGTTGTCTTTTCGTTTTTTCTGCCTACGCTCCTACTGAATGCAGCTCGCATAAAGTTAAGGATGGATTTCATGGGACGTTATCCTACCTCCAAAAAGCTAGACGCTCTGATGTAATAGTGGTCAGTGGTTTTAATTCTAAACTAAACCAAAAGGTTCGTGGGCGAATCTTACGACTTCGTCTAGGCGAACAGATAATGGTAAACATCTGTTGTAACTATGTTCAGATGACCATCGATTTCTAACAAACAACAACATTAAACACAAAAAGAAACATCATTCGATGTGGCGACCTTCACAACCGACTCATCGATGGACTCAAATAGATCACCTTGCTATTACCCTCGTTTGAGAGGCTTAACTGAAGGCTGCTGTTCATTTTTGAGCACATGTTTAGACTTGGAACATACTCTAATTTGAGCATATATTTGTTTGCGTCTTACTGGACATAGAAAAGTCACATGCCCCCAAATGCCCTGGTACAGCCGAAAGTGGGGAGAGTCCGTTCTTCCTCTCGAAATGCCCACATGGCCACGCGTTACAGTCACTGCCAGGAGAGTCCTTCTCACTGCCTTGTCGTGGCAGGGGTGTTGTTTACGAAATTGAGAGGACAAAAAGTGAATGTCCGGCGCTTTAGCCAAGTTGGTGGATACGGAGGACCCACCTAGGGGAGTTGGAAACCCTGATCTCGAACCAATGTTGTACATGGGCTCCAGGATCCGGAGGGAACAAATGGCGTATGAACCTATTGTTGGTCACCAGCTGCCATGGGGATGCATCTTCAAACGTTGCTCCACCACCTTGTGGATTAGAATTCAGGTCAAAAGCTTGAAGTGCGGCCTCCTAAGAAAACCACCCGCTTCGATCTGGGCGACCGGGCAGTATTCCAGCCCTCAGACAAACCAATGACAACTGCTACTGGCCTCATTGTTATTGTGTAGCGCATATGTATTTGGTGCCTCCTTGTACCAATGTTTATGCGTTCAAATAAATAAATAAATAACCCAGTCAAAGAGTATGCGTCTTATTTGAAACTTAATGCTGCACTGATAGACTTTAAGTTGATGTCAAATCCTCATATCTACAAAAGAAGAACCGTTTTGGTTTGCCGCAGTGGTTGGGTGAGGTTAAGTGAATGACCACATTTGGTTCTGTATGAAGGTTTTGGAGATAATATATATTCATGACATTTGGTATTATAGTCTTGTTTACCAAACACTGCTCTGTAGTTTAATGCGACTGCCAGAATAACACGATAATGAACTATGAAATTCAAAATAATTTATGGTCCATCATTAAACAAAAATGGGACGAAGCTAACATAACATAAATGACAAGCAGATAAGTGTGTAGCTACTTATCAACCATACAACAGTAAGACTGATCAGTATGTTGTTGCAAACTTATAATTAATTACATAATGCTAAAATTGGTAATATATGGTCTTCAAACCCTAATCTTTCTGATTACTGCTTACACTCTTACTACCTCTAACACTATGGGATTTCAATCGACAACTGCATCTTCGTGTTAATGTGGTATGACAACTCGAACTGATGTACGTACATACAAAGCTTTATGTCGTGACTGACTGACTTTGATGCTATTGAGTAGATGAATGTTCTTAAGGTCACTTTAACACCGCTCAAAGATCGTCCATAAATCATAGTCTTACATTCAAAATATTGGAATATGAAACGGGTGTACTCAACGTTATGCTAATGGAATCATAGCCCAACTTTCTGATACCCTCAAAAAAGATGAAACTTTTAATGCTGCGAAATAGCCTGAAAGTTTTCTTGAAGTATGCGGCAGTTATAAAAACCCTAGTCCAATTCATCCTAAAAAATCTGAACCCAGACGTTGATGAAAGTAATACTGGTTTAAATTTCATATGCACCATGGTATTGAAGACGAATACCCACTCAAAAAAACCTAATAAACTCACACTAACCGGATTATAATATGTGAGGCCAAGACGATCGAGAATCGGAATAGCCACTTCTTTCCTCCAAGTGGTTGGATTACAAGCTCCCCCAAGGAAAACTTCACGAGTAAGAGAACATCAAACTTACAGTCATATCTATTTAGTCCGAAACTCGCCTCCAAAGAAGTCACGATTGTAGAATCCAGTGCACAAGCTGCATACAAAATGACATCTGAGTAACGAATCCGATTGATGGGATAACGAAGAATCCTAGGTATCGCCAACATCTCTAGAAATGTAAATAAACTACTCGACAAGAGTAACGCACGTAGTTCAACTGGTAGTGGTAAACCTAACAACTGCAGAATATTTCTTACATCACTGACACAACAAATTGTCGATAACTGTAGCATGTATGCTGATAGCATCATGAAAGATTGCGTACCAAGTATATAAATACTGGTGGTACTATTTTCTGTTAAGTTTCCTGCTTAAACAACTAACACGGCTCTAAGGTCTTGTTGAATATCTCAGCCACAATCACATTGTGATGAGAACACCGACCACAAGGTCACATTTGTCTGAGCGGTTAGTCTGAAGGACAGGCAACTAAGCTTGAACATCATCCATGAAAAATTTCTTTTGCCCTGACAATAGAAAACAATCTCTTAACAATCCTTTGAAGCTAGCAGCGAACGACTCACAATACATCTGGTGGCAAACTACGTTATATGAGATCAAGTCTGTGTTGGAAAAGAAAGATATATTATGTGGCTGTAAAAAATCTCCAGAATAGATAGTTCTGTAAATATTTGGCATTGGCGCTGACCTCATTAGGTTTACTGGAAACACCTAACTGATGACTCATGGTCACGCATCCATACAAGGTCAGGAGTGGGTACATCGTGTTACGCATCTCTTGTGCAAGGCCAGTGAAATGTCACTGAGTCCTAGTCAAATCATCCGGCAGTTGGGTCACTGAATATTGGACAGACCACCGATCCCTTTCAAAATCAAACACGACAAACGCGCATCAGTTAATCATACGCCATGGACTGGCGCGTGCGGTGGTGGTCTCACTAACATCTCTGTACCCATTCTTACTAATATATTTACGCAATCACGCCCTTTGTGTTATACAGTCTTCAAAGCAGCCATAGTACTTTGATGCGTTGACGGTTTGATCCTACCTAAACTCACTAATATGTTTCTGTTATAGCGTCCTTTGTGTTATACGGTTTTCAAAGTAGCCATTGAACCTTGATACAGGGAGAGGGTAATCCACGTTCGGTGCTGACCATGAGGTGTAACTTCGAAGTTAGCTGGTTCGTTACACTATTCCGTCTCACTCGAGTAGGCCCCCAATCACTCGACGTAGATCATCTGCATTGATGATCTACATATAGATATACATAAATCTGTGTCCCAAGTAAATTTTATACCAGTGAACTGCCAAATATCTAACAATCCATCAGTCCTATCCATACCAATTGGAACAGCAGGTATTTGAATGCATTCAGATTTTCGAACAGCCCCATAATTTAATGTACTGCTTCAAAATGATTGTGTATTTGTTATGTTACGATAACAATAGTGAATGGTAACTTTGGGATCCATTGATGGACCAATATTATGCATATAATTTTTATCGTATATTTGTTAAATAATTAAACTACTTATATTCATGTTCCTTTTATTGTGAGCTTTATTTTGACTCTTGGACTATTATTGTACGATTTACGATTCCTGAGTTATACCCAGTCTATTAATTGCTGTTCCCCCTATTCACAGTCACATTTGGTTAACTCTTGTACAAATGTTATTTTCCATTTTATTGGTACGATGTGGTCAGTCTGTTTGGTATATAAACTCAATATTTTTGAAATACAACGATTCATATTGCAGAGGCTGTTATCGGTGTTTTGGACTCAACTGGCTGGGCTAGGCAGAATCAGGATCGATAAGCGCTCTAGGCTGCTCGTACGGTTTTCGTGTGTTACTTTTCCAATCGGTAATTCACTGCTCTCTGATTGGCGGTCTTATCACGTCATACAATAACTGGGCATCCACTCGGTCACAAGATATAACAGTATTTTCGTCGACTACGTCTAGGGTTTACACAAAACAGACTTCAAATTCATGGTCTTTTTCATAAACCTATTTATATCTGTATAGTTTCTGGAGATATGACGCTTTAAGTTGAGCTTCAATCCCATGTTTAATCAATGGGTTATATCTCAGTTTTGATGCGAACATGAAATAGAACACTATGTTTTCTACAAGTATGAATTTAAAACTACCAGACTGCTTTAAAAAGCCGCGGAATTCAACTCGTGGATACCGCGTGTATCTTAATAGTCATGCTTCGTGTAGGGTGAGAAGCTCGGCGTAACATGTAGAGTAGAATCAATACCACATACCTTTAGTCATAAAGTTGATAAAGGTCTCAAGGCTTCTAACTGCCATGAATTATTTGGATCATGAATCAATCAATGTCAAACCACCATTGAAAGACCAGAAGCACTGGACTGCTGTTTCGTTGAAATTAGACACTAACAGCGTTGGATGCCGGCTCAGTGGTCTACAGGTCAAGTGTTCGTGTGTGAGACAGAAGGTCCTGTGCGCTGGATCATAAATGCTGACTGATGAGGAATCTCATACCAGGACAAAACGGAGTTTTCAACGGTGGTCTAACATTGATTGATGTATGATTTCAATCTAAACTAAGCAATCTTCACGGCTATATACTGATGATATGTTTAAATTGACTTATGAGTCAGCTGGATTTACAGCATTCTCTTGATTAACAACTACGAGAAAAATGAGTGTCGTTAATTCTTAGTTCAATATAATTTGGCTGCCTTCTCGTATTTGGAACGAGAATGTACAAACAATCGTTTAAGGTGGACAAAATCTGAAATCCATAGGCATTTTCATGATGTAACAAGGTTGAATGGTTGAGAGTTGGTCGACAACATCTAAGTAATGTCAAAGATTGTAGTCCAAATATACATTTAATTCTTTATTTTATTTAGTTATTATATTTCCTATTATTTTGCATTGTGTTGAAAACATTGTTTTTGAAAATGACAATCTCGCGCTCCGACCGTTCTGTTCCAAGACCTGAATAAAGACATCTTTATACACAATATGCCACAGATATTCGGAATTCGACGATGCCTTTACACGTTACACCTTCATAATCGACGTATACTAACTCAGTCAAATCAAAATTCAGAAATGAAGGAGTTCGAAGATACGTTTGGAAAGCTGTCGATATGTAGAGGAGTGTTTAGTCTAGGTAGATTAGCAGTTGCAAGAGATAAGTAACACGGTGTACTCACTCGTGATCTGGTGTGGATTCGTGACAATGAGTCATCAGTTAGGTGTTTCCAGTAAATCTTTTGAGGTCAGCGCCAATGTCGAATATTTACAGAATTATCTATTCTAGGGATTCATATAACGTTAGAGCTCACTATGGGCTAGCGTGATAGTGGCATCCCTATGACTTGGTTTAGGCAGGAGTATTAACCCAACGAGTTCGTCGTCGGCAACCAGTCTCCTGATAGCCTGCAATATTCAGCAGCGTCTGGTCATCTTTCCTTTCCGTGAAGAGCATGTGGTACAATATAGTGATGAAAAACAGGTACAACAAAATTTTCGATTCATCGTAAACTTAGTCGTTATTTTGTCTTTTCCAGCCGTGCTGGAAAAGAACACAGAATATGTATGTATATGCCGAATTACAATCGTACGTGCATGGAGACACAAAACAGGCAAAAAAAGAAAAACAAACTTTTATACATGCGTTTCTTACACATGCAATAGCGTAAAAACGATTTTTGAAGAATGATTTTTTGTTTATTCTTGAAAAAATAAAAATTATAAAAATATACATATATAGGCGAACATGCATATGAGCACATAAAAGATAAGTTTTTTTTAATATTCAATGGGAGGAAAAACTGATACAAAACAAAGTGGTATGTAGTGTCATGAGTGCAGTAATCGTTCAGGTGTAATGGAAACCTTACCCTTCTTCCAGAACGTGTTGTTTTCAGCTAGTTGTCAGATACCACAGAAGTGTCATCGTGACTGTTGATTATTGAGTGAGGTATCGCAATTGTGAGGCTTGTGAAGTTCGATTGTGCCGGAGGGAAATCAACATGATTAGGGTCTCCTAAATATGATGCTATAAGAATAACAATGCTGCAGTCATCATTAGCTCCATTTCTATCGACGATATTCTATTTAGGTTTACG
Source organism: Schistosoma mansoni (assembly GCF_000237925.1). Lineage (NCBI taxonomy): Eukaryota > Metazoa > Platyhelminthes > Trematoda > Strigeidida > Schistosomatidae > Schistosoma > Schistosoma mansoni. Next base: position 41,908,865 of record NC_031495.1, on the reverse strand, counting down.
ATGAAGAACTTTAAAGAGTCCTTTGCACGTCATTCCGAGAGGTCATCGTAATAAATCTCGATATTCAAGAACGTGTGTGTAGTGTCGTAGGGCAGGCTGAACGAAATTACCAGCTGACTGCAGTCGAATGGAAACAGGTTTAACTGAACGCATTGCGTTTGTAAGCCTGCTTGTGTGAGAGATTAGATCTATATCCATCGAAAAAGATGAAAGATTCACGAATTCCCATGGAAGTCGAAGGTACGTTCCATAAACAAGTTGTGCTGCGATGTATCCTACGTTACCTTACACTGCATTGTGAATACCAAGTAAGATCAGTAAAAGGGCGTCGGTCCACTGTGAAATGTTTGCAGCTGACAAGGAAGCGTTTAGCTGTCGATGAAAGTGTTCTATTAACCAGTTTGCTTGTTGGTGGTAGGCAGTCGTTCTGAATGGCGTGATTCTTAGTAGTATAGTCAGACAACGGAAAAGTTCAGATTCAAACTGGCGTCATGGTCTGCAGTAATAGTTGAATGGCAGCCGAAGTTTGCTACCCACCGTTCGACGAACGAGTGGGTCACTGTTTCAGCAGTAATGTCCTTGATGGGTACTTCTTCTGGTCATCGGGTGAAATGGTCTACACTACTTGAGAAATGAAAGTGTCCATTTGAATCTGGCGAAAGTCCTACCAAATCCAGATGTACATGGTCGAAACGAGTATCGGGATTTTAAAAGAGCTGAAGGGAAATTTGTTGAGTCTAATCACCTAAGATTTCTGTCAGCCTACACACGAGCGTTCCCACTCCCTCTAGTCTTTAATTATACTAAGCCAGCAAAATCGTTCCTCTATGAGCTTCATAGTTGCAGGAACACCGTCTAGAGAAGAATGCCAAAGGTTGCCAGATGTGGTTAACCAATTGTTGTAAAATTTCCCTGGTTGCTGAGTTGAATGAGTCTACTAAGATACTGATGGGTGCGTGAGTATCCTGATGTGCAAGTATGGTTGCATCTGCGATAAGTTCCTTAACTGTAGAGAAGGCTTCTCTCTAAGGAGTCAGTTCCTATTTGGCATTTCTGAATGTCTACAGTAATACCGTATTTTTGTAGTTGTTCGAAAACAAGGTCCAGATGTTGGAGATGAGATTCTCTATTCAAACTTGAGATCGAGCAGTCAACTACATAGGCATTTACGAAGTTAATACCTCAAAAGACGTCATCGATTAATCTCTTAAGCCAAAAGATTCCTAAGTCCATCATATGTCCGAATTTATTTTAAGCAAACCTCAGCTATTCGGGAGCCAGTCGACGCGATTTCGAGAATACAGGTGGTCCTGTAGTCGAGATGTGATGTGTAGCGTTTCTCGTTACACATGGAAATTTCGGTTGCATTCGGTATATCTCAGGGTACTTACCGAGTATTTGTTGGTAGTATGGATCGACCGTATACCTTACTGTGACTGGAGATAATCTGCAACCGGAAAAAGGAGTTACACAAACAGATAAATTAGTGTTTCCGTATACTAACATACGTTGGCACCTATTGATGAGTAAATTATGATGTTGTAGGAGGTCTGTACAGATGATTGGCATAGAAGCATCTGCAACAACGAAAATCCAGTTGATGTGTTTGCGCAAACCCATGTTCGGATGAACGTGCCGTTTAACATATGTGGCGATCGGTTTTCCACTTGCCTCCTGTAAGTTTAAAAACGGCTCCTGCAGCCGATCTTCGGAATTGCTGAAAGAAGGCTTACTTGTGAACCAGAATCAACGAGGTAGCGAACTTTCGTTATCAAATTTGTGGCGCATAACAGACGACTACATTCTCCAGCTACGGTAGCCGTGAACGCGTGTTAGTTCGGACGTCTCCCGAAACATTTTTTCATGTCGTTCTGTTTTGGGTTCGGGAAAATGCAGAGTTTCCTATAATTTCTAGATTTTCCATACTGGTTATGATTCCAGCACCAGTCGGGTCTATCTGAATCTCTTGATCTGGAAACAGATCTTTTTCGTAAAGTACTCCCTCCATGGGTTTGTGATCGTCTACGGTCATGACGAATAATAAGTTAATTTGTCGGAGTATGACAGAGTTCTATGGCGTAATTTGGCGTCGTTTGAGGTTTTACTTTGACTGAAGAAACCTCGGCGTCGGAAGATTTGGCGATCTCTAGAATATGGTCAGCAGATGCAGTCAGCTCGTTGACGTCGTTGTTTTGGAAGGGAACAAGATCTTCCTGCACTTGTTGAGGAAGCCTAGACAAGGATAGTTTTCTAACCAGGCTGTCGCCGAAAATCCTTTGACGAATTACCTCTCTCGTTCGCAACAACATGTCCGTCGGTGAACTATGTTGTTCATAGATGTTATTGAAGAGTTGACCTATATATATATATATTGAAAATGTAGTAAGTTACCGAACCATAAACATAACTTCAGTAGTATCTAGAGTGATGGAAAAAGTAGTTGACGGGGCAGTAGCCCAACGTCTTATTACTTATACCCTCATTCAGGTCTCACAGCATGGATTTCGCAGGGCCAGATCATGCTATACATGCCTAGTAGACCACCTGAATGATAAATCACTGAAACGAAATGACGGACTTCTTGTATCAGTCCTATTTTAAATTTAGGAGAGCTTTTGATAAGGTTCCACACGAAAGGTTTTGTCGACAATTAATTCCTCTATATCTGACTCGAATCAATAAATAATATCCCGTTAACTGAATATTTAACGTAGGCTAAATCTCCTAGTAAAACTATGGGTTTACTCGAGATTATTTAAAAGCCTGAACACCAGTTATAGAGATAGTTTATTGTTGAAGTTTGGTAAAATCCGCAAGCGTGCAGATAGCAAGCACACAGGGAAAACAAGTGAGTGAGTATGTGTGCGTGTGTCCATAAGTGTTAAAAGATCCATATATATTTATGAGTGGTAATAGATTGTGGATAAATTATTGATTGTCTTTGCTTACAACCAATGAGAGAACAGATTACAGAGTGATGTACAGAATGAGCTCAATCAGACTCACATAAATTTAAAAAGTGGATTAAATGTCCATATTACAGAGAACACACAAATAATACAATATTGAATGGGCTTGTTACAGTTTCTAGTCAAACTACAGTTCTTCAGATTCAACAATCCACTCTATTCTTGGTTTGTTTCATTCGAAACAGAACACAAACTAATGGTGAAGTACGAGTATTGTCTCTTTTCACTTAGACTAATGATTAGTGGAGTCATCCAGCGAAGTATATTAAGTCCACTTTTTCTTGTGTATATAAAAGATGTATGTTATATCATGAAATTCAAGAAATCATACTTATATTCTGATGATCTCAAAATAATATACAGCTATAAGCCTGAGACTCTAAATGAAATTTTTCCCTGATTCAAAATGACCTCAATAACTATCTGAAGAGAAAATTGTCAATTACGATTTTACCACAACAAGTGCAGGATCATGCATTTTGGAAATCATCGCTATGAACTACAACTTGACTTAAATAAAAGTAGGGTCTATACACTTAAATCAGTACACAATCTAGGAATGAATTATACAGGAAACCTAAACTTTGAAGGGCATGCCTCCTCGATGACCCAGCCTACAGACTAAGAGGAAACGCATATACACTACTTATCTTTAAACATCAAAAACGAATGCGTCATAAGTTTTTTACAGTGCGTGGAACAGGTTGTCAATACCTACTCGTAAATGTTACACTCTGATCAAATTAAAAAGGCTATTAACCTTGTTACTAGACTCTAAAATGCTTCATCAACTATTCCTTGAACCCCCGCTCAACAATGCGGCACTTTAATATGGACCGCCTAATATCTAGACAGAACAAGAATATAGCGAACCCCATTGTTGTTAATGTGAATATAACCAAATTACAGAACACATGGTTTGTCCTCTCGAACTATTCATTGGTTATTAACCGTGGCCTTCTGATCCTAAACTTCATCTTCAGATTCTGAATCTGTCTAAAGGTTAAAGATATATTATTCTTTCTATTACAAATGGACAGATAACTCACTGATCTTATGGATGCTGATCAACTGATACCGAACATAAGAAGCAAAAAATGTCCTAAATCCTTATGAGTTGCTGAACGTTTTATTTACTTTACCCACAAAATTTTACAATCTTCTATTCTTTCACATCCTTTGGTTTGCCATCAGACCTTAACATCTCTTGACCACACATAATCTGAACAGTCTCTTATGGCTTATACCACTAGTTGTCTTCGTAGCGGTATGATATACTAAATGGATGTCTAACCCATAATACTGTAGAACATCATTTTTGATGGTCTATGTCGAAATGATTGGGGGTCTACTACAGTTAAACGAGAATGGTGACGAACCAACTAACGCTAAAATCACACCTCGCGACCAGCACCTTACGTGGATTGCCCCCATCGACGTAACAAGGGGTCATGGATGCTATGGAGACTGTACAACACAAAGGACGTTATTACAAGAATATATTAGTTAAGGTACAACCACGAAAGTACAGAAGCGAAAGTACAACCACTGCCGCGTGGGCCAGTCCATGGCGTATATTTTGATTGGTGCGCGTTGACTATCCTTGACAGGGATCAATGATCTGTTCGATATTCCGTGACCCTACAATACCAATCCTTTATCCATCTGATTTGCTTGTGACATGGAACTCTTAGAGACAGTGTATTCGAACTATGGGCATTGAGTAAAGCAATATTCATACTTACAACAAACGTAAGAGAATGTAACACCACGAAAGGAGAGAGTGGGGCGTTACTGACCAGCAAACATGATCGTGGGGAGACAACTTCAGTCAACACGTGTCTGTAGGGCAGAAAAATTATTTTAATTACGGCTCCTTATGATCTAGTGGAATGTCACGAACCAACAGAATTGATGAGGATTTATTTATGCAAAATACCTCTTTAAATCGTGTTTAAAACACTTAATTGGTCTCACTTCTTACCGGGTAATCCTATAACAAGCAAACTAGACAATTCGCTAAAAACGAAGCCTGCTCAGGACCCTAAAATGTCTACAAAAAGGGCTCAGATAGCTTCGACGAAGAGAGACAGTCATCAGTGTATCAGAATATTGTTTTTGGCAATATATTTTATAATTAAACATAATCCCATACTTTCAAGTTTCCATCTGAACCACCTTCATTTATATAATTGCTTATCCACTCACACCTTGTTTACACTTATTTTCTTTAACATATCAGAATGCTCTTGCTTAATAAGTACCTTAATAACACAGAAATAGACTAAGTAGTTATACCTTAACTTTTCCTCCATGAACATTGCTCTGCCTCTCGTCCTTTCCTTTTCCAGCCCCCTTGAGATACGCCAACGAAAACAGATATGGAACGGGCGACTTCATCCTGCCTCAGATATTCCAGAGGGATATTAAGTTCTGGTTTCTAAATGCCCTCAATTTCATATGGATCTATTCTCGACCTTTAGGTGAGTGTTAAGACGCAACCTTCATAAAGCGCGCCAACGGTGATATTAACAATACGTTTCTTACTAAAACCACCTACGTTCATGTTTTATAATATATCAACACATCTGGGTGATTTACTGCAGTGAAAACTGTAACTTTCGTAACAATTTGATTTGCCTGTGAACTGGCATGCCTCATGTAATGAACTGTTATTTGAGAATAAGTTATTATTATTGTTATATTTATGTTTATTAAGCTTCATATTCTCGACCTGATCCCAGTCCTGCAATCGGTATATATCTCCCTTCTTATATTACATCCCAGTTTGCACAAGATTCGGAGAAACGTGTTTAATTTTGAGGCTGTCAGCGTTAAGGATAATTCTACAGTACTTTAGGTAATCATACTTATCATTATAATTGAGTAAATTCATGGAATAAATACACTACCCAGAATAGCTCCTCTGATAACATAAAGGAATTCCGAAATATGAGAGCTTACCACTTGGATTCGATTGTTAATGTGGGAATCAAGCCAGAATAATGGTAGGATTTGTGTCCGGAGATTCTAGTTCCAAACTTAAAAGACCATAATGAATGTTCAGCACAGTATAATCGACCTGTTATTTATGTTAGAATATTAAACATCCCAATTGTGAAAATTAGGACAACACATGTAAGCGAACAATTGTTTACAATTAGATCGTCATCATGCCTTACTCTAATATACATGAATATTTATACGAAAATGTTAGACCAATGAAGGCTATTTGAGTCAATAATCACAATTAAATAGAATACGTTACCGAGCATAATAGGTAAAAGTACAAGTTGATAGTGGGAAGACAGGTGTACTGGTAGTAGTACGACAACAAAAGTCTTATCAATAGTTGAAAATTGGAAATAGGAGGTCAAACGTGGGCAAATAGACTTTGAATAGTGATCACCAAGCGCACCAACTAAACGTTATTCTATCCTTTCTGGATAGATCACGTACAGATTCGTTCGAAAGATAATATTCGGTTGCTTTATAATACAGTGTTTCCAATTCTGGGAGAGTGCTTCAATTCACAAACGTACTATTTCAGTCAATGCAAGCAATACAACCAATGAGGGAGCAAACCAATATGGCTGCCCCCAAGACTAATTATCAACTAAAACAAAATAAGTGCAGTTCAGGAAGAAACATGGAAACTCAGTGAAGGCGTAAGAAAGATAAAAACTGTGATAAAATACAAATATTACCATCTCAAATGAAATCAAATATTAACAAAATGTACAACTCAAGGGACCAATAGAAATAAATTACAAGTGTATACATGGAGGCATTTCCACGCGCAAAACCTTAAAAATGATTCTTACACTTGGCTTATGGTTACTAGAGCTGAAATGTCACCAAATTGATGTTACAGTGAGCTGAGACAGAGTAGCTTGGTCCTTGTAGATTCGTTTATGTATAGATCTACAGAAGTATCGTGGAACAATTTGAAGAAAGCAGTACTCGAGGTTAGTGTAAAGTGTCACTAGATCTAAGTTCAAGCCACTACTTAAGAAAGCTTCCTAGTTAAGGATATTCAGTATTTCTGAATAATAAATCCAGTTTATCTTTTGGGGATTTTTATACAGGGAAACCGATAAGTTATACTTATTGAATTTAAGAAGAAAATGAAAATGAGGTGATAACCCCTTTGTGGTAAATAAGGAACTAACACGAGTGATACAAGGAAGAATAACAAGTGTAAATACGAGACACAATGTATTTTTCTGAACTAGGAACAAGACGTTATATTTCCGTCCATTGAATTCGATTGCATCAGTGAAGTCGTATTTCGATAGAACACGAATAGGCTTCAATTAGCTTTTGGCATCTTTAAATCAACTTTGATTATTTTCAAAGTAAAGGAAAACGAGGTGATGCGTACGAAGGCATCTGTACAGGAGTTGAGAAGCTATTTATCCGAATTACTTGATCTTTACAAACAACCTGGTAATAAGTTAAGGTTATCTGAGGTGACAGATACCAATAGTGTCTTGAAACACTAGATTTTCTACAACAAACAAAGAGGCTTGTAAAAGTGTGGCTATCCGACTAAATTTGATTGCTATTTTCGTAAAAGAAATCCGAGAAAACCAAACCGAATGAGTAATAATTTGTAATGTCGCCAAATATCGTCATTACCTAAACTATGAAGTGATGAACACTCTTAATGATGTTACAGTTATGTTATATAAAACATGAAAAAGTGGAATAGTTCAATTTGACTAGACAATTTATTTATTGAGTGATTATACAAATAAAACATAGTCAAATATTAATCTAAAAAAGCATAAGAAAATCCTAATTGTCACACCATAAGTGATACAAAAGTTAACAGAACACAAATAAATCCAATCACAGTTTGGGCAGCAGTATTAAACTAATATTTGGAATACAAACTAGCAGATGAAAATCGATGTTATTTGTGCATAGATGTACTTAAATATCTTCCATTCCAGGAATTGGGAAACTAGATGCAAAATCAGCAACACGATGACGTAAATCCTTAATCTTGGATTTTATGTGTTCATCTTCTTGAAGGACAAGTTGAAAAGATTTAAGATTTTCTGAAACGACAAAAAGATATACTAATTCATAAAAATAACTTGATCATAAGAATCTGTTTAGTGTAGTACATATTTGTGTACCCTACATCATATTTTTCATACAAATAAGATTACAGTAATAACAAAAAATATGCACACAGACTTGTAGTAATCAAAAGCGAGCTTTAATGACTGCATACTTGCGAATGGTTGAATGAAATAGCGATATCAGTTCTAACTTCAGTCTTTATGCAAATCTATATCATACATATAATCGTTTCTTTCGATAGTCTACGTTTACATTATATGGAAAATCATCAGAATAGTATCGTGTACCAGAAGCCGATGGGGATTAAAGACCTAACCAATGTACCTGAAGAAGTCTGTCAACTATAAATCTCCTAAAAGACAGAAACAAAATCTGATCAGAGTTTAAGTACGTAGTGCAAAAGGAGCAGTGGTTTTTTGGTGGCTATTCTAAGACGTAGATGGTAGAATTATGTTTCAGGATAATTATGATGAATTTGTATACATCCTGTAGTAACGGATCCATTCATATTCCTATCGTAAGTTAGTGAGGCTAGTTGAAGTGACAATATCATGAAACCAACGTATCTGTATGAAAGATGACAACTTCACACAAAATGTGGTCAACTTACAACATGCAGTAACATAGTGATAACTGTCAAAAATAATCGGAATGGTTCGGAAAAGAATTGGTAACAAAAACTACATAAAATGTGAGGAAGCTTGGATATCTGTACTTAAAAAACTAGTTTCACAGATCATTAAGATCCTTTTAGAGATTCGCCAAACACTGGCATATTTATGTTGTAAAGAGTAACTCAAAGAAAATCTTACTTGAGACAGACTTAACCACAACTGTCAGGTCAAGTAATTCGTCAATAAATGAAGCAGCTTTTTCAAAATCTTTTTCCTTAAACCCACGAGTAGTTAACGCTGGCGTACCTAGAGAATGAAAAGAAATTAAAACATCTATCATGAAATATATCATATGTATACGAAACGTCTGCCAACAACCTCCATTTTCAATGAATTCAGAGGATGTACTCGAATATTAACACCAAAACTAGAAATAAATAATTCACCAATTCAATATTTTTCAGAGTATGGTACGATTAAACGCCTGGTATTCAATTAAATATGAAAAGGTATGAATGATAAACAAAACCCCAAATAAATCTGCTCATTTTATCCACACATATAGTGCAGTGGAACACAAAATCATTAACGTTATTTAGCATATGTCAAGCGACAGCAATTTCACATCCTAACTTGAATTCTCATGTAACTAATTAACGTAGTTATTTAAATAGCTCTGAGATGGAATTTTCGAAGGTTAATTCTGCTACTAGGTTGACCAAACCTATGAAGGTGAAGCAGGATTTGAATCCAGTTGTTGAGAGCTAACTGCTTTACAATATTACAGTCCAGTCTAAATATAGATTTGGACGAGTTGTCGTTCTAGAATGTAATTAATCATGTTTATATAAAAGGAAACATTTATTACCCTTAGTATTGTAAACGACTACATTATTTTGTCGTCGATATTTAAGACTTGTCAAGCACTATGTTCAGTATTAACGCCAAGAATAGAATAGCAAGAAATGGATAATCAAACGATGTTTACGAAGTCACATGTAATGGATACAATGCAGTATATGCAAGATTACAGAGATGGCTGTCAGTAAGAGTAAATAAGTCGAAACACTGTGTGGAACAAAGTCCAAAAACTACAGAAGAGCTCGTAAGTCTTGGAAATAAATGGTCAAAGAAATCGTAATAGAGGAAAACAAGGTGGGAAACTCACACTTAAAAAACAAACATGCCTCATAAAGAAAGATTGACTTTTGTTTCCCCACATCTATGAACAAGTTCCAACACACTGAACGGACGAAAGTTACAACCTGACAATTAATGACAAGTGAGAGATTAAAACTAACATTTAACACCTATTTTAACCTGTCTGGCATGATAGATAAGAGTTAGGCATAATACCTAGAAAATTGATTTTATTACTTAATTAGTTAACAACAAAGAAAAGTAGTTTACAATTGTGGCTTGAATTGCTAATCATAGTTTTTATTTCTGTCAAAATATTTTGTAATTAAGTGTGCACATTTATTTAAAAAATATTTCGCAGTTTATTTCCCTGTTATGCGTTTATTCGAGGACCTTAACATTATTAATTTAATTTTCTTGAGGAATCGTCACTACGGACAAACTTCACATCAATCCCAGTAAGTGACTGCATAATTCCAAACACACTAAGTCTCTCTATTACAACTTAAACTGACACATTACAGATGATAAATTACATCATTTAACTTGACTCAATTCCTGCTGACTTTGGTAAACACCATACATAAAAATAAATGCAAATATATTTTAATGGACAAGTGTTTTATTACAGTCGCATTTATTTTAACAATGTCTCCATTTTTTGGACTATAGATAACTCATAAAGAAAACAAAATGAATTCTTCTGTGATCGTTGACCTCATATATGTATTTTCATCTTCACGATCAAAAGAATAACTTTAAGACACACTCGTAAATGAATATCAAGATTATTTTTATTTTGAAGTCGTCTCACTATTTATATGCACAAATTGAATCTAATATCTTTCATTATCTAAGTGTCGTATGTATTTTAAACAGTTCAATCAAATTTTAGTGAAAGTCCAAATCAAATAATCCCACTAAGAACAATAAAAGAAAACTACTGATTCATTAAAAAGAATGACGATATTTCAGCGAAAGTTTTCTTCTCAACGATATCATCTAACTGAAACTTATGTTCCTTTGACAGAAACCAAAACGCTAAGTCGAAAGTACTCCCACAGTCCCAAAGTGTTATGAAAACAGAATTCAGGGGAGATGCGGCTGCTGAGATACTGAGGAACACATTAGACCTCTGAGAAAGACGGCTGATTCATTGGAGCTGCGAAATTTTCTCCAGTAAGAAACCCACTCAGGGAAGAATCGATATTAGAATGTTGCATTAGGTTACCTACATGTGGACTATTCATTTTACTTGGCTATGTGGACCAGGTTACATTGGCCGTACAAAGCATGTGCTTGGTAAACAAATGTCCGAGGACTATCTACAAGGGAATGCAAATCGATCACGAGCCCGATCCTTTACCACATGGTCAAAATCGGTTATACGCCATCACGTGAATCGCCGTTCAAGTTCACCTACAATGTAAGAACTTCCCCGAAGATGGTTCGCACGAAGAATGTGTGCACAGCTGAAGTTATAGCAATTTAATATCTTAAACCCCACCTCTGTATACAAAAGGGCCATATTCAATTACTTCTTATTCGAGTCTTAGAACCCTTTCAAATCTTTCAAGTCGTAAGTGCTAATTATTAGCGTTTTACGTTCTCCATTGTAAAGTAGACAACTGTCTTTTGCATTTATTTTATAATTAATTTCTATTACTTCCGAAACTATTGCATGACCTCATTTCTTGATGTTTGACTGCTTGGTTAAATGATGCAACGCTAATTTTATTTAATGATTGAAAACTTTAGATAACTTCAATTACTTTGAAATGATACTCTCCCATTTATTAATTATTATATTCAGTACTTAAAATCTTCCGATAATCTTTAGTAACTTCGTTTCTATAAACTTTTACATTCGATACTCGAATAAGTGTGTGAACACCTTTGATCATTTTATAACGCCATTATTTTGTTCTAGACTACTAAGCGTAAGGAGCCACCTACAAATGTGATTGTACAGCTTTGGAAAATAATATTATCGAAAAGAAAACTTCCTTCGCTGAAACATCTCCATTCTTTGAAATCCCATCCAACTTGAATTTCATGAATAATTCAAGTATAGGGTTTTACATGTAAGAAATTATCAAACTGTTGTAAAGGAGAATTGATCAGACCATATAAATTCAAACTTTTAGTACGTAGATATGAATGTTCATGGTTATTTCGTTAATTATTCCAAGGTAGTTAAAATAACATGATAACATGGCTTAGATGAATTAATAAGAGCAAAGGATTCTTTAACTGAATTAGAATTGGATAAAAAGTATAAGTATATAGGAAGCTAAAATTAAGTATTTTACCAATTCTTAAACCAGACGGCTGCTGTGCACTAGAATCACCAACAACTGTATTTTTGTTTAGAACAATACCAACAAGATCACCAATCATTTGAACTCGTGCTCCATCTCCCCGACTTAATTTTGGTTTACCAGGTGATTTAGATAAATCAATAAGAATGAAATGGACATCAGTGCCACCTGTCACAAGGCGGATACCGAGTGATGTAAGAGCATTAGCCAAAGCTTGAGCATTTGCTAAAACTTGACGAGCATAATCTTGAAATTCAGGTTTACTTGCCTAGATAAAATGTAAATGTACACAGCGAATTATTTTAATTACTAATTAAATTGTTATTAACAACTAAACTATTATTGCTTAATTAAATAATGACACTACTATTGATCATTAAAAAGATTACAAAGACAGTTTATTATGGATACCGAAAATACACGCAAGTCACAGTGTTGGTTGTGTTGGTCTAAACAGTGTTGATTCTTATAGTGTTTGGAAAATGAACATGTACATCTCTTTATGGGAAATGATTTACATTTTAGGGGAATGAAAAGAAAAACAAATTTAACCAAAAAGCTACATATCACAACATAACGTTACCTCAAACGCCATAGCAGCAATAGCAGCTATTGTATTTTCATGTGGTCCACCTTGAAGACCAGGAAAAACCGCATTATTTATTCTTGTTTCCAACTGATCAACAGGAATGCTACAATTTACTTTAGGTTTCTCCATAGGTCTCTCTTTTTTGCGATAAAAAATGATTCCAGAGCGCGGTCCACGTAAAGTTTTATGTGTTGTAGAACTCACAACATCTGCATATTCAAATGGCGATGGGACAACTTTTGAAGCAACTAAACCTGAAATATGGGCCATATCAGCTAGTAATACAGCTCCAATTGAATCACAGATCTAGGAACACGAATAAAAACGAAGTCTATGTTGACACCATACATCTTTGAAATTACAGAAATAGTATACTTAGAAAATGTTTCGATTCGACATACATTTGGCTCTACAATCTAATAACAATCATAATAAGTTTTGATTTAAAACGTGACAAACTGAAAATGTCCTGATACGTGCAGACCATTATTTATATCCCAAACAAAACGTTTTGAACCAAATTGATCCTGTGAACACTGAATTCTGAGAATTTTGTTCGTTATCGATATGTTTGATTTTTAGCGCACTAATGGATTTCATGCAATTGGTTCCCTTTATGAATTTAAATTAAGCCAGAACAAATATTGATGCAGAATAATATGAATTCACTATATTTCGTGGTTTCTCGTCAGCTGCTTACAACCAAATTGTATTTGGATTTTAGCATTAAGATAATAAATGGTGTGGAACGATTGACACAATTAAATGTAAAGGATTGGAATGACAATGATAACTATAATTATATATATATATATATATATATATATATATATATATATATATACTACAGCAGGGATCAACGCATGATGAAACAGACATTTGTAAATTGGTTTAAGAAACATAAACCCGAACTATAAGCAACTGTTTAAAAAAGTTTCCTCTTGATGTACTATGGGTTAATTTAACTGTCACTGGCTTGGGAGGTTATTTTATTTTAATAACTAAATATCGTCGTTATAACTATGGTCATGCTACTGATACAGACAAACTTACGAAGTGTATACAAGCGACTGATTGTGTGGTTTGTACAACTTTGATTTCCAATCTGTAAACTATGCCATCCATCTATTTTTCTTAATTACTCGGTTTGTCAAGTGGGGGTTGTCGTTCTAAAAATACACCAAACCATAACAGCATTTCATTGTGACTGGAAACTCCTTTCATTGGTTGATGAAAATGGGTCTTTGGTGGTGTGTGTTAGTTACTACTAGTAACAACCACATATCCATCTCAGTAATTTATTATATTGTAGGTTGATGAAGTTAAACCAATAAAGTTTGTAAATTGTTTGCATGCACTTAGTTACTGACTAATTTAAATCCATTAGTAGTTGTATCTGTTACGGATTTATTTTATAGTATTAATAAATCCCCATATGAAATCCTTCTTTCTTTCTACAATAGAACCGTATGATTATTTGCTCCGTGGCAACAAGTAGAAAGTATCGGTTTTCCGCAGTCATAACAAGTATCCAGTATTTGCTACAAAAATCCTCAAGTGACGCGAATACAAGGGTTTTAGAAATGCTTTAGGAAATTTCCAATCTTTAACTCATTTACGACATACAGATTCATGGATTAAAACTTCTATACTTTCACTAAAGAATTCAAGTTTAAATGTCTAGATATGGGCCTTCACGAAGGATACATAGACAATCATTTCGCCAAATAAAAGATTTATAATTATGAATTTTGATGGAGAATTGGTGTTTCTAATAACAAGACTCACAGATGGTGCAGTTTATATTGTAGAGGATGTTGGACTTTTGCTTTTGACTATTACGTCTTTTCTTTTATACAATATGAAGCAAATTAAGGAAATTCGTACTTGAATAATATTACCAACACAATGTTTAAATTTCTCTTAATCTTACCGATATTATTTCATGTTAGTGTGCCTGAACTTTGAAAAATATGACAAATTTTATTCAGCGGAAAGTGTAAGCTCAATCATAATATTATGCACGACTATTATGCTTATTCTTGAGATATGACGTTTTTCATCCAATCTACCACAGTGAAACGTTATTTTGAACGCTCACTATGAACTCTTACTTTCTGTTCTAAGATGCAAATTAACAGTTCGTTAGTAATGTTTTTTGATAATCATGTTGGTTCATTAACCTACTTGACGAAAACGCTTGTAATCCAGCAATCGTGGATAGGCGGTAATTCCAGCAATTATAAGTTTTGGGAATACATTAAGAGCATCTTGCTGTAGTGCATCATAATCGATCAGTTCCGTCTCCTTCTAAAAATGAGAAATACGAAGAAAACAAATAACAGTTAGATGAGAACTTACACAAACAAATCAGACAACGCAATACTTCATTTGAGAAAAGAATGGAACGAAATTACGATTAGACTACCAAAAACTAGATATGGCATCAAATATCTATGAAAATCAATTTTAGATGGAATAATCATCTTCAAGTTTTCAGGATTACTAAAATATTAAACCGTTACAAAAAAATACGAGTAATAAATGACTAGCTGGGCAAAGGACCCAGATCTTAGTTTTCACTTGGTTATTGACTTGTCTGGATATTATATTATTTACCACTTAATTATTTAAACTATCAACTCGATAATCAACTAATGAATCTACAAGACCAACGTAAACAAATAATTGACTCACTATTTACATTGAGCGTAAATTATGTGGTGAACTGATAATAGGAACTAAAAATATGAAAATCCCGGAAATATGTGACATTTTTATTTACTTGTTAAAATACATTGACCAAGAAAAGCAAACAGATAGTGGGAACTTATATAGGTCTAGCAATTAGGTATAACAAACTTTTGAAACCTAAGGCTTTCAAATGGACAGTAAACACGTGGTGTGACTGAAATCCGGTTGAAAACAGTCAACTTCACCTTTATACATAAATTTATTTCGTATCTACAATCTAGCAGGAAATGAGTCTATCGTATGTCCAGAATGAGTGGTAATGTTACAAATGTGGACAATAAATACATGTGCGACCTGAAATATGATTATAAAAAGATTTGTAGTTTATCTTGTGACGTGTAGGGATCGCGAAATCCATAAGCATTACATTTTCACAACTCGATGCAAATTTTCTACAGTCAGTCAGTCAGTCCGCTACAACGTAGAACCAGGCACATTTATGCATCGGTCCAAGTTGTCATACCTCGTTAGCACAACAACATGAACACCGGATTCATAGAAGTAGTTAATTCTATGGTGATAATATATAAAAGAAAGGTGGTATATAAGGATATAGTATAGGAAAGCAGATATGGAGCAATTTTAATCTCAAGGTTTAAGGGAAGATAAACAGTGTGTACACCTACGCCATTTTGATCGATTCTGAGTCATGTCATCTAGAGTCTCCAACCATTGGTTACGATAGTCACGCGGACCCCAACCAAGTAGTCTGCATCTACCAACATGGCTTAGACTAGAAATTAGTGACTTCAAGCTTTGATGCCACAATTGTCTACAGTGCTGAGACAAGACTGACAAACCTGGAATAAATACAACAAGGATTACGACAGTCCAATAAAAATATGTACACAGCAACATTATGATTACCTATCCTGAGTACACAGTAAAAAAAGCTAAAAACCGTTGTTAAATTAAACTGCAAACACAAATAGTGAAACTTACATTTAGACGATAGGGGATAGATTCGAAAAAAATGGATGTGGCACTTATCTTTTTTGACAAAGTCTGAAAACCATGTGTAAGGTGACCACCGTCAGGTAAATGAAGGCCCATTAACCTGTCATGAGGATTAAGTAGACCGGTATATACAGCGAAATTCGCTGGGGATCCACTATACGGTTGAACATTAACACCCCATTCAGCATCACCAAGTGCTGCTCCAGGAGTCTTGAGACCGAAGAGATCTAATAATCTGGATTGTGCTAGAGTCTCAATAGCATCTATAACTTCATTTCCTCCGTAATATCTGTAAATTAAGTATTTTCGGAAGCGCAACAACAATTGTGTGTATCCACATGGTACTTGTATTTTGCCAAATGAACTGCTTACCTGTTATATATATATATATATATATATATATATATATAGTTGTAGAAAAGTATTCCTGGCGTTTTGTGACTCAATGTAAGTCACTTCTTCAGAGTAGATAAAAATTGACCTTCATTAAGTCAAGAAACATCAAAAGTACGATTTTCTACTAATCAAAATGTGACGAATTTACTTGAAACTATCATGTTCGGCTCTGGAATTGATACCTACAAGTTCATTATGTTATCCTGTGATTTTCATTTTCAAGATATGGGTACAGCCGAAACTATTAGTACCACCATTAGTAACATGACTAGACGATTCCCAAGTATTTTCATCAACAGCTTTTAATATACACTAAACCGATAACACTAATAAGTGTGATCAACTTCTTTGTTTTAATGTAGACGCTGAAGACGAAACCAGTTGTATACCTGCCATTTATCTGGAGTCCATCCAATTGTTTCGTGAAAATAATACCTGGTTCTCTATAAATCTTACATGAACAACGATTATGGAAAGCAGTGTCAAAATGCTCCTAAATACAATAGTTATAGATAATTGTGTTTGATTAAAACAACCTTAAGCTGATAATCATTACGCAAACTACTTTCAGGCTCCTTTCCAATTCGAAGACGTTAACAAACATTGCATACTACGAGCAGGTTTTAAAAAACAGAATTGACTAGTGAACCAAACACATTGGTTACTCAGATCACAATTTAGTGACATAGCATGAAGGAGATTGGTTAGTATAAACAGCTAAGTAGTAAACAAACCCATTTCACTAAAGCAATGACCGAAAATTGGCCAACATGTCAAACATATTTATTAGTTTAGAAATAGAAGTGTTCGTGACTATGATTGAAACAAACTTCAGTCCAGTTCAGTTATCCAAAATATCCAACCATTACAGTTACTGAGAATAAACACCAAAGGTTATGAATAAACAATGAATGTTATTGTTTTAGAGGATACCATTATAATTTGGGAATCCTACATATACTTACCGCCATCTAACTAAAACTGTTATTTTTATGATGTCGAAGATGCTAAATGAAGACTATTTATTTATTTATTTATTTAAACACAAATATTGGTACAAGGGGGCACCAGATATATATGCGCCACATGCTAAATGAAGATAGATATAGCTATTCGTCAATTCATTTTGATGAATAGATAGATCCCTGTAGTATTTGTACGAACTAATGATTCTTTTGTACTTGATGGCTCACAGATTACGGATTACAAATACAATATGTTAACCTGTGTTTATCTAGTTCTGTCTGACATAAATTGTACTATTTCGGAAATTCTTAGCACATTAGTTTGAATACTACTAATTGTCAGTAAAAAAAACGTGGTACATGAATAACAAAATACAGAACGAACTGAGACGGAATACTCCAGACATTAAAATACCAACTATATACACGGTATTGAGTCAAAGCGTAACAGTTACCACACAAAAATTGGGATAAAACAAGACACTTGAAATTCACGTGCCGATAACGAATTTCTAACGAGCGTGAAAATTATAGCCTTAAGACGATTCAGTGTCTCAAATTCAAAACAGCTTTAGTTGACACCTAGTATCACGGCTCTTAAATAACTGAGATACATGTTGATTAGTTACTGTGTTGTTTAACCAAGGGTTTATGATATCCATTGATACAGAACCTTACTTCCTTTACCTTCAGTGAATGATTTTCTTGGGAAACGTTGATCATCTGGGTATAAATAGTCGATAGCCTGGTTAAGTAGTAAGACTGAAATGCTTAGTTTACACTTTATTACCTAGAGTGTAAGGTGCCACTTCACAACTAAACTAGGAAGACCTAAATTTAGAATTGGCACAATAATTATAAGGTCTGGAAGAAATCATAGGTAAATAGTTACTTAGAGTTTTGCGGTTCCAGAAAGTAATGTGTGAATTGAAACTTAATTCAAACTACATTAATCAGTCTTCAATGATTAGTACAGCGTTCACGAGTGGTTCAATAAAATAGGCTTTGTCCAAGTAAACGGTCGGTACTAACAGTCAAAAGCTCCATGAACTGAGACCAAGGTTATTATATACCTACAGTCTACGTTAGCAATAGCCAACAAACCACGTCACAACAGATGACAGTAGGTGAGACACCATTACTGCAGTGGTCCATATTCATGTATAAATTAGTGGCATAATGCCACTGGCAGCGTATTAACCTTACCAAGTAATTTGTGTCCACAACCGGTAGGACTAAACTATACTGCCGAACCAATCATAAGCTTTCGCGGGTTTTCAAGGTCACTGCGCTAAGTTCGGTACCTAATGCTTACGTACGGTCGGTTTACAACGGATTTTAGAGAAGACGTGATAATTCAGCGTCTACAAGAGAAGTGATCATAAGATTTTGGCGCGAAATCCAATTATTCATTTGTATAAATAGATTTTTGGCATTATAGCTGATGTCAGTTCGTGATGAAAACCCTAAGTATAATTCCTAGCCTTAACAATGAACTGTAAATCATAATTTGAATTCTTCACACAGGTTTATACCCTCATTTGGTCTTAGTTATTATGTTGACACTCTCAGAGTCACTCTAGCGTCGCTCAAAGGTTGTCCATAACTTATAGTCTCACCCATAACCCTAAACCTTAACTCTAACCCTAAACCGTAAACCATACCAATATACTAACATTATGGAAGCTATGTGGTCAAGGCTAAATAAATTTTTGAGACCTTATCATGGTTTCAGAGGTCGACTACTATGGAGCCACATGGATGAGTTCCTGTATCGGATGCATTATGATTTTAAAACTTCTGAACCAATATTTAACATTGATAAGTTTTTAAGTCATGTAAAAGAACAATATCCCCTCTAATTTTTGAGTTTTGTATAATATATTTTTACTGTATACTAACTGTCTTCTGATTGGCTAATATTTCTCAAGGTCATTTAAGATTCGTTCAAAGGACGGCAGTATAGTTTAGTCCTACCGAACATTCTTATCAGACCACACGTAGAGGGAATGATGGTAAGTCTCATTAAGCTTTTAGTTAACCTTACATAGCACTACACACTTCCAACGCAAGGTCGCTGGAGAGCTTTAGATATTAGAATTATAGAATTATTTTTCAAGAAACATACCTTGCAAAGGGATATCCTTCTGAATATTTGTTTGTTAAGCATGAGCCAAGGCATTCAAGAATACTTTGTGATACAAAGTTCTGAAAATGCATACAGATGGACCAAGGAACATACTTCCGAAGCAATTAATTCAAGTGATGATCGTTGTCTACTTTTTTCTCTTTGTATCAATTCCCACAATTCAATGTCCTTAATTTCCAACATCCTCGTACCATACTTCGCTGACGTGCATACCCTGAGACTAATTGCTTTCAAGCAACACTGGATATGGTGCCATAAGCGTTTTGTGACCTCCATCGACGCAATCGGTCAATTTTATCTGTTCACGTTTAGCCTGGGAGTACTTTGGGTACTGTAGGAGCGCAGAGAGTCGTGTGTGAGAGGGAAACTGAAAATGGAAAGAAGAGAAGTAAACCGAAGACTTAGTAAGCGCATAAAATGCAGTTTCAATAAAGAGAGCGAAAAACAATCAACAGCATAACAAGCTTAATATTAGGGATCATTCGGGTTCATCGTGGTCAGTGAATACAATTGCTTTTTCGTTTATCTAGTCACCCAATTGTATACATCTTGGAATAATTTCTATCGGTGAGACTACAAAGTGACCTCGCGAGAACGTCCACCTACAAACTAGGACTAAATGAAGGTTATATAACAGTGTCGAGAATTAGAATTATGACTGACAGTTGGTGATTATGGTAATAATTAGATGTAGGTTTTATATCACGAACTTACGTCAGCTATAATGTCATAACATCATTTAGGGCACGGTATAAAAAGTCAGAGACTTTCAAAGGCACCCGCGTTTCGTTTTAAAGACCTTGAACGGTCTGACAAGAGGAGGTCATTTCAGTCTTCAGTAATAAGGATAGGAGGTCTAGTGACCCATTTTAATCCTTGCAGTTTCTTACACTGTGGAGGTTCAATCTCATCTTGAATATACCAACTGCGCGCGCTATTTAAAAGGACAGTGGCATAGTTTCTCGTTGAGTTAAATTCACTGTTTTGATCGTAAATTACGTGTCAAAACTACTGTTTACACTTTAATTGAATTTATTTCAGTCAACGTGACATTGTATTTGTGTGTTTTGATCCTGTTTTTGTGTATTTACTGCAGCAAAGCATTCTTGGTCGACTGCGGTTTGATTATTTGATTAAGGTTGTGATTTGTCTTACATATCTACCTTGCCTATCATTTTGCTTCATTCTAAGATGGTCGGCTCTGCACACAAGTGTGGACAGCCATATTGCTTATTCCCCGTGGAAGAAGGGATGCAATGTGACGAATGTAAGAAGTGGTTTCACAAAATGTGCACCCGCTTAAGCCCCGCTGCCTATAAAAGGTGTTCCAAACCCAATTCTCATTGGCTCTGTATGTTTTGTTGCTCAAGCAAGACATTAATCATTCAAGAAGCCATTAGCTTTCTAGCGTTAGCTAAAAAGGTCGACGTAGGCCGTGCCGGCAACATGGATACTGATAACGAAGATTGTATCAGTGTCGTAAATGCTGCCATGGAAGGTACCAGACACCCAATTTCGCAACACGAAACAAAAATTTCTACTCCGATACAACCAATGAAAGACACGCCATTAAGTACTGAGGGACAAGTTGCTTTAGCAGCGACTGATGACCCGGCTAGAACCACTATCATCCAGAGTATTTCCAATCTGGATGCTGAGACTAGTGGGAAATGGATTACGCGGAAACGTAAAAGAAAAGGAAAAATACCCAAAGAAAGCGCGCGTATAGTCGATAAGTCCTTGTTGGACTCACGTCCTGCGCATCAGGCAACTCCGCTCAACTCCAAATGTAAGAAAATATTTAGTACTGTTGTGAGTCACTCGCTCGACCCACACGACACTGTTATGAAGAAAGCTAACAGTAAGAAGCCAGTAGCTAACCGGCAGGATCTGGCATCACGGTTGAAGGCCGTGAATACGAATTTTAAGGAAGTTAAACAGGTCCCTAGTGTAATCATCTGGAACTTGGAAGAATCGAAAGACACCGATCCCGCTAAGAGACATGCCCACGACCTGCAGTTAGTGGGATTGTAACAGCTCAGGTTGGTTGGTTAAGAGTTGACCCCAAACAACCAAGCATATGCTGAAACAGTATTGTTCAAGTATTCATTCACTTCCTTACTTTTTGTAAGCGTTATATTCCCTATTATCTTATATTGAATGTTGAGAGCCTTCGTTTGTCTGAACAGATAATCCCACGCTCCACTGTGACTGCGCGAAGATCGAAATAAAGACCTATTCACTACTTCTCTGGTTTCTTCTATCAATAGCACGAGGGTTACCTTAAGGCACGAAAGTGGTGGGTCCGAAATCAAAAAGACTTAACTGAGACCCTTTAGTTTAATACACCTAAAAACGACATCTCCAGTCACATCAGATGTTCTGAAATTCGGACAAGATCAGTAAGGCAACTTCAGAGAAGACCGACCAAACACATCTTGGTGTCAGTTGATGTTGATCAGAATCCCACTGCGCAGAACAAAGAGACTACAGCCTTGCTAATGGAATACGCCATGCGGCCAGAAATACTAACAGCGACGAGTTTGCATGAAACTAGTAAACACGCGTTGAACAACAATCTGCTAAAAGAACTACAAGAGAGATGCCACTGTAGACAAGGACCAGGTAATGAGACAAATCAAGTGCCTGTGTAGCAACTTGAGAAAACTAAGGGGTAGACTAGGGAAAATCATAGACATGGGCTTTCAGCTAGACCTGAGGACCATAGTCCTCGCTGAAACATGACCATCGCACAACACCATGGATGAGTAAGTGAGCTTGCAAAACGTGACATCTGACACGATAAGATACACAAAACATGAGGTGGAGTGGCAGCATATATTAAAAGCCACTTCAAGGCCGCAACATCACACAGTATTGAATTAACCGAGGTGACGGAATCGTGCTAGTGTTACGGCATGTAATGTTTGATTGGAAGGATACACCGGCTCCCTACACGTCCGAACACTCAAAAAGATGAGATAATACAGGGGATACTAAGGTTACCACACCTCAATTTTGATCAAATACCACCAGCCAGAGGCTTCAACACTCCAACATCAAATCTCACCCTGACTATATATCACAGTTCACAAGCGATATCCGACATGTCAAAGGTCAGGACAATCAGGCGGCAGATGCTTTATCTAGGCTAGAAATAAACGTGCTACAGCAGTCTACAGTAAACTTCGAGACATTGAGAAACGAACAAGAGCAGGATCTAGAATTACAAAACCTGCTTAAAACAAACAATTCAAGTCTTAATTTAAAACAGTTCCCATCACCTGTCGATGGTATTCTAATCAACTGTGACACGACCAAGGCAATGCCGCGACCTTTCGTTCCCAAAAGTATGCGAAAGTTGATATATAATAACTTTCATTCTTTGTCTCATCCTGGCGCAAAAGCTTCAACAAAACTAATCAATGCCAGATATATATGGCCGAATTTACAGAAGGATGTACACAAATGGGTTAGAGAGTGTTCAGCATGTCAACAATCAAAGATAAATCGTCACACAAATTCACCCATAGGTGTTTTCTCGCAACGAGATGCACGTTTTGCCCATGTGCATATCGACTTGGTAGGTCCTTTACCACGTTCAAACGGTTTTAATTATCTTTTTACATGCATTGATCGATTTACCAGATTCCCTATAGCCATCCCGATAGCGGACATCACAGCGGAAACAGTAGCCAAAGTTTTCATGCTGAACTGGGTAACCATTTTTGGTACACCCATAACAATAACGACGGATAGAGGAGCGCAATTCGAATCCGAACTATTTAATAACTTGGCTAAACTTCTAGGCTCCAATAGTATACGCTGCACTGCATATCATCCTCAGGCTAATGGGATGGTAGAACGTTTTCACCGTCAGCTAAAAACCGCCCTTATATCTCACTCAAACCCCAATCAGTGGACAGAATTCCTACCGTTAGTTATGTTGGGAATACGAACATCTGTCAAAACTGACGCACAGTGTTCAGCTGCGGAACTGGTTTTCGGAACAACTCTGAGACTACCAGGTGAATTTATTAACCCTAATACTAACAGTCGAAGACTTAATTTAGAAAATTATGTAGATCAACTACGGGACCACATGTCTAAACTTAAGCCGATTAATACTCGTGAACAATCGCGCGCCGTATATATACCTAAAGACCTAAGCAATTGCACGCACGTCTGGATAAGATGTGACAAAATAAAAGCACCACTCAGTCCTCCATTTGAAGGTCCTTTCAAAGTCGTCTCAAGAAAATCTAAATATTTCGTGATAGAAAAACATGGAAACATCGACACAGTAAGTATTGATAGGCTAAAGCTGGCTTATCTAGATCATGAACCACCATACGTGTTGTTAGATCGTTTAACTGACAAATCCATTACGGAATCGAAATGTAAAGATGATAAATCTTTACAAATGACTAAAACGGTTCGCTGGGCACATCCGATTAGTCAGTCAAGGATGTTGACAGTTTCGGCTGCAGGATAAATCTAACCACGTAGCTAATCAGACCCTGCATCTACTTAAAAATAATTTTTTCTTCCTCATTCCGCCTCACATACAACTCCCCAGACCTTTTACCTTTGATATATAAGTGTTATGTTAAATATTTTTTTTAAATACTGGACACATAAGCTAGGTATTCCGAAACGATGGCTGAGGATTTTAATCAAACTCATACAACTAACACTGGCAAATACAACGAATTCAAAAAGCAACCCAGGCGAGTTTTATAATTTCTTTTTCTGGTTAATTAACTATGTTAGTTGTACTTCTTATATATCTGTATAAATTTTTCACGTAGACTGGCTATACATATATACCATATGAACTAATTCTAAAAGTTTTCGGTCGAAGATATGTTTAGTAGCTTGATACGATTAATACTACTATTAATAAGTGTTTTTTTTTAGACAAAACATTTTGGATTAAACCATGGTCAAGTACTTATTAAAGTTCTCATCACTTTTTTTTAATGTTTAGGAAACTTACGTAATGACTTAACCAGTTTTCCTGCAGCATGCTTTTTTTAGTGTGATCATATAACCCATCTTTATTGGCAATATTCAGATTTTTTTAAATTTCTGACATTTTAGAATCAATCCGTCCTCTTGTTATCTTTCTCTCATATCTGAGCAACTTATGGCCAACAAACGTCGTATTGAAGGGGGTTTTGGTGAACAAAAACGCAGGCCCCACGCACTCGAACCACTGCCCTCCTGAATGCTGGACCGTGTGCCTAGCCATTAGACCACATCAAACCACGGGGGAATGACTGCAATTTTTCCTTTTATCGACTAATCATTCATAATACTAATGAGTAATAGGACTTACACACTTCTGAGGTGCAAACCAATTCGTTACTTGGATGAATTGACGAAATATTGCTTCAATATATCATGCATACCTAAATCAAACCAGAAAAGGGTATTTGACACAACTGTACTTGGTCCGCATACTCCACACAATTTTTTTTGCTTCTTAATCGTATATTCGTTTCCGTTTTGTGGATTACACTGATGCACCCTTGGTTACGCACCTAGTTGTAAAAGGCGGTCATCACTGGCCCAAGGTCATGCATTTGATCGATTTTGTTAAAGAGTCCAACTTCTAGCAAGTTCACCCTTTTACATATATGCATTACAAAAGAGTTTTTTTTGTTTTCATGGTTCTTCGTGCACAAGATATCTACACTATGTTTATTTCCTTCCAGAATACCAATCCGTTCTGGAGGCCAAGCACTTACATGAACCGAACAATTATCATTTGCATTTATGTATTTCCATTTTGTATCTTATTATTTTATGCAGGCAGTGGAGCAGTTCTTCAGGTTTGCTTGATTTTCACCATTACCTTTGAAGTAGACTCTTCTTTACTTTTTACTTGAGGGCGACTCAAGAGGCAGGTGAGTAAACACCTGATAGCCGGTCTGAGCATGGAAAAATCGTACCTCACCAACATGGTGTTGGGTAGCCCGCTCGCGGCACTTCCTCAGATATTCTTATTCCACATTCTCACACTTTCTCTTGAAAGCACGCAGCAAACCGTCAGCGATAGTTGTAGAAAAGATCACATGCTACAAAATAAGATGACAAGCTAGTAAATGAAGAGACATCCATGGACTATCGTTGAAAGCGTTAGTCGTAACTGATTGTAAGTCAAATAGTGAGCGAGTTGATAATTTCGCCTCGGGATGAGAAATAGAACTAAGGTGTTTTCGATAGATAGGTTAACCGAACCGACGTTCCTACGGAAGTCGATTCTAGGGGGAAGCTAATGTAACAGCTCAGGTTGGTTGGTTAAGAGTTGACCCCAAACAACCAAGCATATGCTGAAACAGTATTGTTCAAGTATTCATTCACTTCCTTACTTTTTGTAAGCGTTATATTCCCTATTATCTTATATTGAATGTTGAGAGCCTTCGTTTGTCTGAACAGATAATCCCACGCTCCACTGTGACTGCGCGAAGATCGAAATAAAGACCTATTCACTACTTCTCTGGTTTCTTCTATCAATAGCACGAGGGTTACCTTAAGGCACGAAAGGATCTCTCATCAGAAATATACTGCCCGATGAGGTCCCAGGGGTACATATCTCGAAAGTCATCAGACTCGGTAAATATGTTGGAGGCGAAACCCAACAGAGAAGGATCTTTAAATTAGTACTCGGTAATTTTGAGGAAAGGGACGTAGCACTGAATAACGCACGCAAAACTCGTGACTCAAACATTCGTATTCGACCAGACTGGCCACTTGAGGATCGGATCAAGTGGAAGAATGCCCTAACAGAGTTGAAAACTCGAAAGCTAAAGGGTGAAGCGAACCTTACGATTAAGGGTTTTCGGGTAGTCAGGTCTTGGAAGCCAATGCTTCCGAGACCTGTGTGGGTAGAACGTATGTCTCCAAAAACACCTTAAATGTGTGTTACACGAATGCCCGTAGTCTTCGGAATAAGATGTCTGAACTAAGTTTGATGGTAGACGAATTAAATCCGGATATAATTGTTATCACCGAAACTTGGCTCACTGTAGATATAGACTGTTCTCCAGTCATTTCAGGCTACATCTGTATCAGAAGTGATAGAGTTAGAAGTCGCAAGGGAGGAGGCATAATATTATATATTAGGGACCACTTCCGCATAAACTCGATCATATCGGAGGCGCATGTAAGTGGTACGTGTGAGGTAGTATGTTGTACAATTAGGTCTAGAAACGGGTTAGTGACGATAGGAAGAATATATCGTAGTCCGTGTTGTCTCGCTGACGACTTTATCCTAAGACACGTCTGTTATTGGAGTAGGGCAGAATGTTGTCTCATCGTTGGAGACTTCAATGCACCCCATATAAACTGGATAGAGCTCACAGCTCCAGGTGGGGGTTTCGATAGCGTCCTTCTGTCATCAATTATTCAATGTGCACTTGTACAATGTATCGTTAAGCCGACGCATATAGACTTGGAACATAATCCATCATTGATAGACCTTGTCTTCACACACCACTGTGAAGATATCGTCGACATTCAACACCTTCCCCCACTGGTGAATAGTGAACATGTCGTACTTTCCTTTAAGTTCCGGATACATGGTATAGAATTTGCATCTGCTCCACCCCGTCCTAATATCTGGAGAGCTAATATTCCGGCAATCCAAGGCTATGCTATCTCAGTTGACTGGTCGGTCGATGCTGATGGATCGATTGATGATGCATGGAATAGGTTTAAGTCTACGTTCGAATCCGTAACTCAACCGTTTATCCCATGATCAGCACGTAAGCTATCATATTGCCCTCCATGAATTATTAAGGAAACCAGGAAGCTGTTGAAGCGTAGGAAACACTTCTGGGACTTATTCTTGTCAACGGGTCAGGCATCATTTAAGTGCGAATATAAAAAAATCAAGAATATACGAAAAAGACCATAGCTAAATCCCGTACCATTTACGGACGACAGTTGGCATATGATAATCGTACTTGTCCGAAGCGACTGTTTTCGTACGTTAAAAGGTGGACGAAACGTAGTGATGGTATCCCCTCGTTACTGTTAAGCGAAAATTCAGCTTTATTGGCTGAATCTGATCTAGCGAAGGCGGAGACATTTGCTAACTATTTCAGTGAAGTCTACTCTACGTGCAGTGTTACAACTACTTGTCCAGTTGACAATGAGATACCAGCCATAGGACCTTTAAACGTGACAGAGGATATTATTCTTCCTTTGATAACTAACCTAAAATCTTGCAAGATACCGGGCCCCGATGGGTTATACCCACGTTTGCTGTCATCGCTTGCGGACATTATCTCAAGACCGCTCACGATGCTCTTCAACATGTCCCTTTCACAGGCTCAACTACCTAGAGACTGGAAAGACGCCATGGTTAGTCCTATACTTAAGGATGGTCAGAGACGGATCGTATCTAACTACCGGCCTGTTAGCCTGACCAGTATAGTAGTTAAGTTATTTGAAAAATTAATTCGGGCTAAGCAACTGAGTCACATAGATTCGTACAATCTGTTAACTCCCGAGCAACATGGGTTTCGTAACAAGCATTCATGCTTGACTAACTTACTCATTGCGAGAGAGGATTGGACAGCTGCCCTAGACAACGGCCTGTCTGTCAACGTGATATTCATAGATTTTAGCAAAGCGTTTGATAAGGTTTCACACATAGGTCTTATGCAAAAGCTCTCGAGCTTTGGAATAATAGGTGCTATACGAGAATGGATAGGAAGCTTCTTATGTGACCGCAGACAGAGAGTAAGGGTCAATGGAAAGCTATCCGAATGGAAACCGGTCAAAAGTGGTGTACCCCAAGGCACCATCTTGGACCCTTTACTTTTCCTTCCGTATATTAATGAACTACCTTTATTACTTAAGTCTTCGACGTTATTGTTTGCGGATGATGTTAAAATTTGGAGAACAATAAGAAATCAGACTGATCGTTGTTATCTGCAAGCAGATTAAAACGAATTAGTTAGATGGGCTCATGATTGGGGCCTGGAAGTTAATTCCAGGAAGAGCGTGTTCATGCACATCGGGCACGATATTAGTTACCACTATACCCTAATTGGTACATCTCTTCCACGCGTTCATGAGCACAAAGACTTAGGAGTAACTATAAGTCACCACTTGAAAACTACTACGCACTGCAATGCGGTTGCTTTCAAAGGCTATCGTGCGCTATGGTCGCTTCGCAGAGCATTTAAATGCTTCGACGAGGATATGTTTCGAATTTTATATCCCACCTATGTAAGGCCACACTTAGAATACTGTATCCAAGCAGCTAGCCCTTGTCTGATAAAGAATACAAAATCGCTTGAGAGTGTCCAGCGTGTAGGGACAAAATTAGTGGAAGGTCTTGTTATAACGTATAACCTCTTAATATATATGAACGTGCAATAAGAGAGGAGTGGATTTTACTGATCGGACGCAAATGATACTTGAAATCGTACGAGCAGTCTAGAGTGCTAACCGGTCTTGCTTTCTGCCTAGCCCAGCCAGTTGAGTCCAGAACACAAATAACAGCCTCGGTAATATGAGTCATTATTTACAAACACACTGGGTTTTTATACAAACCAAAGTAACCAATAAACTGATTATAACTCAAGAATCGTATGATAATAAGTAAAGGTCAAAATCAAGCTAATGATAAGAGAAATACGAATATGAATAGTTCAGTTACGTAATAATTGTACAATAGGAAATAGGCATATTACATTGATCCATAAATAGACCTAAAAGTTACCATTCGTAATTCACCGGGGGATATAACAGGTCTTTATAAACTGCTTTACGATGAGCGTTTAAAACGTCTGAACCTTTTCTCCTTATCTTAACGTAGGACACGAGGTGACCTTGTACTGGCATTTCGTATCTTTAATTATGATCTAGGTGTTAATGTGTCTTATCTTTTTGCTCCCTCTAGCACTAATAGTCTCCGAGGTCATAGCAAGAAGGTTTTGAATCCGCGATCTAACAAGCTAAAGGTGGGGTCCTATTTTTCTCATCAAGTGGTCAATGACTGGAACGCTTTACCAGAACAAGTGGTATCAGCACCATCAGTGAACATTTTCAAGAAGAAGCTGGACCTTCACTGGAAGGAAATCTGTCAGGATTAACACAGGTTCATCAACATACTATCCTTATTACTAAAGACTGAAGACTGAAGAAGGTGCTGATATTACGTGTTCTGTTAGAGAATTCCAGTAATTCACTACTCGGTGCGAGATACGAAACTCTAGACGTAGACGATTTGATCTCGGTTTTTGGACTTTCTTTAAATGTCCTCTCAAATGACCAGCCCTAGACGGGAGGAAAAGATAGGGCATGTTAGTACCAAGGTCATCGTTCAGGATACGATATGCTAATATTAGATCACCCCGTATTCGCCGGTAAGATAACAGAAATAAGTTGAAGTGTCTCAGTCTGTCTTCATAAGATAGGCTAGATAGGCCTTTTACCATTTTTGTCCCGCGGCGTTGGACTCGTTCCAACATATCCGCCTCATATTTGAAACAAAGACTCGCTGCTTGAATCCCATATTCCAAATGTGGCCGTACGAAAGTTTGGTATAATAATCTAAACATTTCCCCATCCAGATACCGGAAAGATCTACGAATAGGCCATAATACCCTATAGCCTTTTGCAGCAGCAGCCTTACAGTGACTGGTTGTTTTGAGATCATTACTTAGTATGACTCCCAAATCTTTATAGTTTCTTACTTTGGGCAACACTAGTCCACATATTGTGTAGTGATACGAATCATCGTAGTTATTTAATTGCATCACTACACTTTTATTAGGGTTTACTTCTAGTGATCACCCGTTCATCCATGCCACTAATGAGTTAAGATCTTCCTGTAAAACTATTCTGTCTGACATACTATATATGGGTCTCCAAATCTTAATGCCACCGGCGAATAGCTGGTAATTCATTTATATAAAGTAAAAAGAGAAGAGGACCTAAAATTGTGCCTTGGGGGACTCCACTTTTTACTGATTCCCACGATGAGAGAGCCCCATTTATTCTTACCCTTTATCTCCTTCCATTAAGAAAGTCACTTATCCAGTCTATGACTGCATAATGAATTCCAAAACTTTCCAGTTTTAATTTAAGACCAGAATGGGAAACCTTATAAAAGGCTTTACTTAGATCCATGAAAATGACATCTACAGGAATATTGCGATCTTTTGCCTCAGCCCAATCTTCTCTTGCAATGAGATTTGTCAAACATGATAGACCTTTTCGAAAACCATGTTGTTCCTTGGACAAAAGATCATGTCTTTTCACGTAGTTTATAACAGCCATCCTAATAATTTTTTCCATTAGTCTTACAACTGCACTAGTTAAGCTGACGGGTCGATAGTCACTAACTAAATCCCTACTCCCAGCCTTATACACCGGACTGATTATTGCGTCTTTCCAGTCTCTGGGCAATCTGGACTGCCGTAGGGACATATCAAACAGTATCGCTAAGGGTTCAGCAATAACATCTGAGAGGGCTTTCATAATCTGAGGATGAATATCATCAGGACCACTAGACTTATCAGGTTTGAGATGCTGAAGTAGCCTTA
Source organism: Schistosoma mansoni (assembly GCF_000237925.1). Taxonomy (NCBI): domain Eukaryota; kingdom Metazoa; phylum Platyhelminthes; class Trematoda; order Strigeidida; family Schistosomatidae; genus Schistosoma; species Schistosoma mansoni. The sequence goes on along the minus strand of NC_031495.1, from coordinate 41,877,347 downwards.
AAACAGTTTCTCTCTTAATAACTACAGGGTCCATCAACAAGTCGCCACAATCACAATGGAATAGGTGATCGTTCCTCATTATTGGATAGAAAAAAGTTTACTGAAATATTTCGAAAAAGCTTCCGCTTTTTCGGTATCATTTCTTGCCAAACTTAACGGATTTTCTTGTATCAAAAGTGATGGTATTCCATCACTTCTCTGAGTTCGCCTCTTTATATACGAGAATAACCGTTTTTGGACTATGTTTGCAATCCCTAACCAAT